>NC_073647.1:50052574-50355604 GCF_029407905.1 Bubalus kerabau | reverse complement strand
GCCTTTCTTTGGGATTGGAATGAAAACTGACCTTTTCCATTCCTTTGGCCACTGCTGAGTTTTCCAAATTTGCTGGCATATTGAGTGCAGCACTTTCACAGCATCATCTTTCAGGATTTGGAATAGCTCAACTGGAATTCCATCACCTCCACTAGCTTTGTTCATAGTGATGCTTTCTAAGGCCCACTGGACTTCACATTCCAGGATATCTGGCTCTAGGTGAGTGATCATACCATCGTGATTATCTGGGTCATGAAGATCATTTTTGTATAGTTCTTCTGTGTATTCTTGCCACCTCTTCTTAATATCTTCTGCTTCTGTTAGGTCCATACCATTTCTGTCCTTTATCGAGCCGATCTTTGCATGAAATGTTCCCTTGGTATCTCTAATTTTCTTGAAGAGATTTCTAATCTTTCCCATTCTGTTGTTTTCCTCTATTTCTTTGCATTGATCGCTGAGGAAGGCTTTCTTATCTCTTCTTGCTATCCTTTGGAACTCTGCATTCAGATGCTTATATTTTTCCTTTTCTCCTTTATTTTTCGCTTCTCTTCTTTTCACAGCTATTTGTAAGGCCTCTCCAGACAGCCATTTTTCTTTTCTGCATTTCTTTTCCATGGGGATGGTCTTGATCCCTGTCTCCTATACAATGTCACGAACCTCATTCCGTAGTTCATCAGGCACTCTATCTATCAGATCTAAGCCCTTAAATCTATTTCTCACTTCCACTGTATAATCATAAGGGATTTGATTTAGGTCATACCTGAATGGTCTAGTGGTTTTCCCTACTTTCTTCAATTTCAGTCTGAATTTGGCAATAAGGAGTTCATGGTCTGAGCCACAGTCAGCTCCTGGTCTTGTTTTTGTTGACTGTATAGAGCTTCTCCATCTTTGGCTGCAAAGAATATAATCAATCTGATTTAGGTGTTGACCATCTGGTGATGTCCATGTATAGAGTCTTCTCTTGTGTTGTTGGACGAGGGTGGTTGTTATGACCAGTGCATTTTCTTGGCAAAACTCTATTAGTCTTTGCCCTGCTTCATTCCGTATTCCAAGGCCAAATTTGCTTGTTACTCCAGGTGTTTCTTGACTTCCTACTTTTGCATTCCAGTCCCCTATAATGAAAAGGACATCTTTTTTGGGTGTTAGTTCTAAAAGGTCTTGTAGGTCTTCATAGAACCACTCAACTTCAGCTTCTTCAGCGTTACTGGTTGGGGCATAGACTTGGATTACTGTGATATTGAATGGTTTGCCTTGGAAACGAACAGAGATCATTCTGTCGTTTTTGAGATTGCATCCAAGTACTGCATTTCGGACTCTTTTGTTGACCATGATGGCCACTTCATTTCTTCTGAGGGATTCCTGCCCGCAGTAGTAGATATAATGGTCATCTGAGTTAAATTCACCCATTCCAGTCCATTTCAGTTCTCTGATTCCTAGAATGTCGACATTCACTCTTGCCATCTCTTGTTTGACCACTTCCAATTTGCCTTGATTCATGGACCTAACATTCCAGGTTCCTATGCAATATTGCTCTTTACAGCATCGGACCTTTCTTCTATCACCAGTCACATCCACAGCTGGGTATTGTTTTTGCTTTGGCTCCATCCCTTCATTCTTTCTGGAGTTATTTCTCCACTGATCTCCATTAGCATATTGGGCACTTACTGACCTGGGGAGTTTCTCTTTCAGTATCCTATCATTTTGCCTTTTCATACTGTTCATGGGGTTCTCAAGGCAAGAATACTGAAGTGGTTTGCCATTCCCTTCTCCAGTGGACCACATTCTGTCAGACCTCTCCACCATGACCCGCCCGTCTTGGGTTGCCCCACGGGCATGGCTTAGTTTCATTGAGTTAGACAAGGCTGTGGTCCTAGTGTGATTAGATTGACTAGTTTTCTGTGAGTATGATTTCAGTGTGTTTGCCCTCTGATGCCCTCTTGCAACACCTACCGTCTTACTTGGGTTTCTCTTACCCTGGGTGTGGGGAATCTCTTCACGGCTGCTCCAGCAAAGCGCAGCCATTGCTCCTTACCTAGGATGAGGGGTATCTCCTCACCGCCGCCCTTCCTGACCTTCAATGTGGGATATGTTCCATTTTCTTGATGGTTCATGTTTTTTGTATGTGTGCTCAGTCACTCAGTCATGTCCGACTCTTTGTGACCTCATGGACTGTAGCCTGTGAGGCTCCTCTGTCCATGGCATATTTCCAGCGAGAATACTGGACTGGGTTGCCGTTTCCTCCTCTAGGGGATCTTCCCAATCCAGGGATCAAACCTGCATCTCTTGCGTCTCTTGCATTGCAGGCAGATTCTTTACCACTGAGTCACCAGGGAATCCCTCATGTTTTTAATATCCTCTTTAAGAAGGCTTTCCCTGCCCCTAGATTATGGAAATATTTGCCTACATTGTCTTCTAGAAGTTGTCTTTGTTTTCCATGCATTCATGTACGTTGTGGGGCTTCCCAGGTGGTGTGAGTGGTAAAGAGCCCACCAGCCAATGCAGGAGATGCAAGAGATGCAGGTTCGATCCTTGGGTTGGGAAGATTCCCTGGAGAAGGGCATGGCAACCCACTCCAGTATTCTAACCTGGAGAATTCCATGGACACAGGAGCCTGGCAGGCTACAGTCCATGGGGTCACAAAGAGTTGGACACGACGGAGTGACTAACCCTTTCACTTTCTTCATGTATGTTGTGAGGCAAGGATCAAGTGTCTTTAAGAGAGCTGCAATTGTCCCAGTACTGTTTGAGATGAATGTCCTTTACCCACTGTCTTGGAATACCAATTTTGCTCTATATTAAGTGTCCTTACAGCTGTGGGTCAGTTTTTGGATCCCTGTTCCATTCCACTAATCAATTTGTCTCTCGAGTACCACCCTGTCTGAATTATTATAACTTCACAATAAACTTTGATACCCAAGAAGGCAAATCCTCCCACCATGTCCTTTTTCAAGAGGCTGTTCCTGGGCTATTGTGTGTCCATATTGATTTTAAAATCAATTCATTATATTGGCTAGATTATTTAAAGTTGTGGTAAAATGTATATAACAAAGTACCTTTTAGCCATTTTTTATTTAAAAGATTTATTGTGGTAAAATAGTGATATAAAACTTTACCATTGTAATCATTTTTAACTGTCCAGTTCTGGGGCATGAAGCACATTCACATTGTTCTACAACCTTCGTCTCCATCCGTTGCCAGAACATTCTCATCTACCACAAACTAAAACTATCTTCACTAAACACTATATATATATTCCCTCCTCCCCCAGTCCCTGTCACCCATTCTACTTTTTGTCTCTACGAATTTGACTACTCTAGGGATCTCATATGTATGGAATCATATACTACATGTAGTCTTTTGTGTTTGACATATTTCGCTTAGTGTAATGTTTTCAAGGTTCATTCACAATGCAGCCACAATGTCAGAATTTCCTTTCTTTTTATGGAGAATAATATTCCCTTGTATGACCCCAGTTTATTTACCCATTCAACTGTTGATGGACCCTTGAGTTTCCTTTTTGCTGTTGTGAGTAATTCCGTAGATTAATTCTGGAGAACTGACATATTTACTATATCAAGTATTCCTACTCATGAGCATGGGATCACTTTCCATTTACTTGGGATCACTTTCCATTTACTTGGGTCTTCTTTAATACCTTTCTATAAAATGTTATGATTTTCCTTATGTAGATCTTTCACATCTTCTTGTGAGATTCCTAGTTACCTTGTAACTTTTGTAAATGGTGTCTTAAACCATACTTTCTAATTTTTTATTGCTGGTGAATGTATGTAAATACAACTGATTTTTATACATGTTGATCTTATAACTGGGAAACTTTCTAAAACCTTGTTTCCAAAAATTTGGGTATAAATTCTTTCAGGTATTCTTTCAGTTCCAGAAGCTAGAAGTGGTACCAAAGCTGTTAGACAAATGAAATCAAAAGTAGAATACTTGTAAAGAAGGAAACAACACTGTCATTATTCTCTGCTATTAGGACTCTCCACATAGAAAAACCAAAAGCTGACTTTCACCTCATTTTGTTCCAAGTTTTCTGAGACTGAACATGAGACTTCCTTGGTGGTATGGTGGATAGGAATCCACCTGCCAATGCAGGCGACACAGGTTCGATGCCTGGTCTGGGAAGATCCCACGTGCAGCAGAGTAACTAGGCCCATGTAACATAACTACTGAGCCACAACTCCTGAGCTCATGTACTGCAACTACTGAAGGTCATGCACTGAGAGCCTGTGCTCCACAACAAGAGAAAACACCACAGTGAGAAATTTATGCGCCACCACTAGAGAGTAACCACCTGCTCTGGCAGCAGTGAAGACCCAGTGCAACCAAAAATTAATTTAATAAATAATTTAAAACACAACCATGTGGAAAAATGGAACATTTATGTAGGGTATCAAATCAGAACTCTTCATGAAATAGTTGATGTC
Organism: Bubalus kerabau; assembly: GCF_029407905.1. Taxonomy (NCBI): domain Eukaryota; kingdom Metazoa; phylum Chordata; class Mammalia; order Artiodactyla; family Bovidae; genus Bubalus; species Bubalus kerabau. Next base: position 50,351,159 of record NC_073647.1, on the reverse strand, counting down.
TGTCAAAATGAATATAAAGTATATACGTGAAAAAGGGATGTTACATTTGGACCTATGCAGATGCAAACTGGCTGACAGTCTGTTTTTTCCTACAAGTGAAAGTTGCTCAGTCATGTCCGACTGTTGGTGACCCCATGGACTATACAGTCCATGGGATTCTCCAGGCCAGAAAGGGTAGCCTTTCCCCTTTCCAGGTGATCTTCCCAACCCAGGGATTCAACCCAGGTCTCTCACATTGCAGGTGGATTCTTTACCAGCTGAGCCATAAGGGTTTATGTTCTTTTTTTTTTAATGTTTACAAGGGTTTATGTTTTTTCCCCTTGTTGTTGTTCAGTTGCTAAGTCATGTCCAACTCTTTGCGACCCTATAGACCACAGCATGCCAGGCTTCCCTATCCTTCATTATCTCCTGGAGTTTCTTAAAACTCGTGTCCATTCAGTTGGTGGTACTAACCAACCATCTCATCTTCTGTCACCCTCTTCTCCTCCTGCCCTCAATTTTTCCCAGCATCAGGGTCTTTTCCAGAGAGTTGGCTCTTCACATCAGGTGGCCAATGTATTGGAGTTTCAGCTTCAACATCAGTCCTTTCAATGACTATTCAGGGTTGATTTCCTTTAAGATTGACTGGCTTGATCTCCTCGAAGACCAAGGAACTCTGAAGAGTCTTCCCAGCTCCACAACTTGAAGACATCAATTCTTCAGTGCTCAGCCTTCTTTAGGGTCCAACTTTCACTAATGGCTAACCTCAGATATGCAGATGACACCACCCTTATGACAGAAAGTGAAGGAAAACTAAAGAAACTCTTGATGAAAGTGAAAGAAGAGAGTCAGAAAGTTGGCTTAAAGCTCAACATTCATAAAACTAAGATCATGGTATCCGGTCCCATCACTTCATGGCAAATAGATGGGGAAACAGGGGAAACAGTGGCTGACTTTATATTTTTGGGCTCTAAAATCACTGCAGATGGTGACTTACTCCTTGGAAGGAAAGTTATGATCAACCTAGACAGCATATTAAAAAGCAAAGACATTACTTTGTCCACAAAAGTCTGTCTAGTCAAGGCTATGGTTTTTCCAGTAGTCATGTATGGATGTGAGAGTTGGACTATAAAGAAAGCTGAGCACCGCAGAATTGATGCTTTTGAACTGTGATGCTGCAGAAGACTCTTGAGAGTCCCTTGGACTGCAAGGAGATCCAACCAGTCCATTCTAAAGCAGATCAGTCCTGTGTGTTCATTGGAAGGACTGATATTGAAGCTGAAACTCCAATACTTTGGCCACCTTATGTGAAGAGCTGACTCATTGGAAAAGACCCTGATGCTGGGAAAGATTGAGGGCAGGAGGAGAAGGGGATGGCAGAGGATGAGATGGTTGGATGGCATTACCGACTCAATGGACATGAGTTTGAGTAAACTCCGGGAGTTGGTGATGGACAGGGAGGCCTGGCGTGCTCCAGTTCATGGGGTCACAAAGAGTCAGACCCAACTGAGTGACTGAACTTCACTAATGGCAGAAAGTGAAGAGGAACTAAAGAGCCTCTTCATGAGGGTGAAAGAGAATGAAAAAACTGGCTTAAAACTCAACATTCAAAAAACTAAGATCATGGCATCTAGTCCCATCACTTCATGGTAAATAGAAGGAGAAAACGTGGAAGCAGTGACAGACTTTATTTTGGGGGGCTCCAAAATCACTGCAGATGGTGACTGCAGCCATGAAATTAAAAGATCCTTGCTCCTTGGAAAGAAAGCTATGACCAACCTAGACAGCATATTAAAAAGCAGAGACATCACTTTGCCAACAAAGGTCTGTATAGTCAAAGCTGTGGTTTTTCCTGTTGTCATACATAGATGTGAAAGTTGGACCACAAAGAAGGCTGAACACTGAAGAACTGATGCTTTCGAACTGTGGTGCTGGAGAAGACTCTTGAAAGTCCCTTGGACTGCAAGATCAAGGGACTTGATCCTAAAGGAAAAAAGTCAGGGAAAAGTGAAGGAAAAAGTAAAGGAAACAGTCAATCCTAAAGGAAACCAACCCTGAATACTCACTGGATGGACTGACGCTAAAGCTGAAGCTCCAATACTTTGGCCACCTGATGCAAAGAGCTGACTCTTTGGAAAAGACCCTGATGCTGGGAAAGATTGAGGACTGGAGAAGAGAGTGGCAGATGGTGAGATGGTTGGATAGCATTACTGACTCAATGGACATGAATTTGAGCAAATTCTGGGAGACAGTGAAGGACAGGGAAGCCTAGTGTGCTGCAGTCCATGGGGTCACAGAGTCAGACACAACTTAACAACTGAACCACCACCTGTGGACAAACTGGAGCCCTAAACAGAGCTGGCTTTTCTCTCAAGAGGATTTCCCTTCTGCCAGGAGTGCCAGCACCCTGGATCCTCCTACCTTTTCTCCCACCCAGAGCCCCAAACTCAGTCAAGTTGTCCCCCTTTCCACTTCTCATCACAGCACGTGTAGTTCACGGCGGCTCACTGGGAGCTTCAGAGACCACCTCTGCCTTGGGAACCAGCCTGAGGACTGAATTGCTACTTGGTTCTCCCTACCTTGCAAACTTTAGGTTCTGAATCAAGTCCATTAACCTCACACTGCACCATTTGCAGAATGAGATGAAGCCCTACTGTTGTCAGGCTGCGTTGGGATTGCAGACAAGGATGGAAGTCTTCAGTGGCTGGTGCCCACTGAGAGCCCGTCCAGTCAAGTGCTGTTGAAGTGCCCAGAGCTCTCAGGGGCCAACCTTCTGGTCCAGAGGGTCACCTCCCAGCCCCACCCCTACAGAGAGGTCAGAGGTAAAAGAGCACAACACAAATCCTTTATTAATAGTTTATAAGACAACTGGGGGATTCAAGTGATGCCAGGGAGGCAGAAAGAACAGTGGGCCCCAGCGAGGGTCCGGGTCTTGGGCCCCGTTGGACTGGGCTCCCCTTATAGAAAAGGGCAGCTCTTCCACTTGCAGCCCAGGGCTGGGCCCTGCCCGAGGCTCCCATGCTTGCAGGGAGCACAGGCAGAAGAAAGACATGGCTGATGGCTATCCCTGAGGAAGCGGTGAGATCAGGGCTCCTCCTTCCAGTGCCCAGCTGGATCAGGCCCTCCTTCCAGTCCCCAGCTCTGGGAGCAAACAGCTTGCAGGTGAGAGAGCTCAGGGCCCCCTGCCTAAAGGTCTTTCCTCCCTGCATGGCCAAGTGCGAGGAGCAGCTGAGAGCCTTCTTTCAGTGGCAGAACCAGAGGCGCTGCAATGCTCACCCACTCGGAGGGGGAACCCCGGAAAGGTTATGCACCAATCTGTCAAAAAGACCATATCTGAGCTCCGAGCATCAGTCCATCCCCCAGCCCAGCACCCAAAGGCAGCACTGAGAGAGCTGGGAGGGGTCCCAGAGCTGTGTCTGGCCCAGGCCTCGACCCCCCTCCCAGTCCAAAAGGCAACTGGACCCAGGTCTAGGCGGGATGGCACCTATCTGGCTTGCAGGTGGTTGTGGAGCTGCTCCGCCTGGCTCTTCAGGCGCTGGAATTCCTCTTGGATGAAGTCCGTCAGGGCTTTGCGCATCTCCACCTGAGGGCGAAGGACTGGGGCTGCCACGCAGTCCTTAGGGAGCTTCGCCTGGGGTGCCTGGGGAAGCCAAGGGCACTGGGATGGGCGAGGACAGCCCCAGGGAGAAACTCACCGCTGACTTGTTCTCTGCCCGCAGCCGTTCGAGCACAGGCCTGGCACTAAAGGGCTTGCCAATCAGCACAGTGATTTTCTGCGGGGAGACCAGCCGCCAGTGGATTGACAGGAGCAGGGGGCGGGGTGCCCACAACCCCAGCGCTAAGATGCTGAGTACCCCCTTGGGTCCACCCTCCCTCTTTAAAATGGGGTGGTCGGGCTCAGTGACATCCAAGGGCCCTGCCAGTCCTGGGGTCCATGCCCAAGTCGTCCCTATCCTCCCCTTGCCCTGGCTGTGGTGCCAGGAAACCACCCATCGTCTCTGCTTCACTCTGTTCCCTCTGCTGCAAGCCCAGCCCCTCTTGAATCTGGGCTCAGTGGTGCTGTGTGGGAGTCACAGGGCAGAGGGCAGACAGACAGACAGACATGATCGGTGGCCCCACCTACCTGCCCAAAGCGGGGGAAGTAGGGTGGGCTGTTAGGAAGGACGTCGTTCATTCCTACGGCACAGCAGACAGAGAGCCAGGGTGCAGGTGTCGGGGGTGGAGCAGGGCAGTCTGGGCACCCTGCCTCGACCACCCAGAGGAGACCCACCCCACAAGACCACTGTACAAAGCTCCTCTCCCTGGGCTGCAGCGGTGGCCCAAGAGGTAGGCTCACCGACATGCCACAGGGGCAGGATGATCGGATTGAGATGACATTCGGCAATCAGGCGACCTATTCCTGCCCGAGGGGAGGAGGCAGAAACATTGGCATGAGCGGCGTTTTGGTGCCAGCCTGTGGACAGGGCCGCTCCTGCCCTCCCTGCAACCCCATTCAAAGCAGCTGCCCTGGGCCAGCTCCTCTTCCAGGCAGGCCTTGGTCTGGGCCCATCCCCCTTCTGTGGCAATGATCACAGTTATCCGCCCCACATGCCCAGGTCCCACCCAGCCAGAAAGGACCAATGGCTCTTACCCCACTTGAAGCGGAGGAACTCGGAGCTCATGTTCACTTTCCCTGTCGAGAGAGAGGATGGAGTTGCGGCTTAGGGGCCACTGGGAGGGGGTAGAGGGCAGTCCCATCCAGATCCTCGAGCGAGTTGCAACCCTGCTAGCGCCACTGACCTTCTGGGAAGATATGCACCCAGTCCCCGTGGTTGAGCTTCTCCAAAATGAAATCCATTCCCTTCTGGTAGACACCATCTCCTGCCAATGAGAAAGTCTCCTCCGTCAGTCTCGGTTGTCCCAGGACCCCCCTCCTCCACTTCAACCTCAGGGCCTGGTCCACGGAACACCTCAGATGGTAAAGCGTCTGCTTGCAACGCGGGAGACCCGGGTTCAATCCCTGGGTTGGGAAGATCCCAGAGTCGGGAAGATCCCCTGGAGAAGGAAATGGCAACCCACTCCAGTACTCTTGCCTAGAAAATTCCATGGACGGAGGAGCCTGGCAGGCTACAGTCCATGGGATCGCAGAGTCAGCCACGACTGAGTGACTTCCCTTACTTCCTTACGACCCATCTATGACCCCGTCTTCTGCCCGTCAGTCCAAGCACAGCTGTGTCCCCTGAGCAGCTCCGGCTATGGTCGGACACCTGCAGTGTGTGCCCTCTCGGACCCCCAAACTGATTACTGTCCTCCCTGCCCCCACTTCCACAGTTGGGCTCTTGGAGCCTCGGGACAAGCTAATCCAGGGGCAAGCCTCCCAGTGGCTGCCGCTGGCCCAAAGGAAGCTGCAGGAGCAAAGCAAGGCTATTTGTGATCTCCAGTCTCACTGGGGCCCAGGGTTCTGCATAGCAAGCCTTTCCCCAGGGTCTCTTCCAGGCCAGTTCCCACAGGCACCTCTCAGGGGCCTCTGAGCCTCGCCTGAGTCCTCAGCCTCTGCCGTCCCTCCCTCCTGCTGGCCCCTTCCTCAAAGGGCGCCCCTTGAAAACTCGAGTCGCTCTTGTAAAGAATCCGCCTGCAATGTGGGAGACCTGGGTTTGATCCCTGGGCTGGGAAGATTCCCCTGGAGAAGGGAACGGCTTACCCACTCCAGTATTCTGGCCTGGAGAATTCCACGGACTTTATAGTCCATGGGTCGCAAAGAATTGGACACGACTGAGTGACTTTGACTCACAGTGTCACTGAGAGTTGGGGAAAAGTCAAATCTGCTACACGGAAAACGCTGTGGCTGAGCCGTCCCCAATGCTGGCAACACTGCCTCGGAGATGCCCCGAGACTGTGACACTGGCCCCAAGTGGCCCAGCGGTCAGCAATAACCCAGACGCGACTGCTGGCTCTTGACTTGAAAGTCACATGGGGACAATCTGTGCCCACACGCAGTAAAAACCTTGACCTTGCTTGTCAAGCTTGTCCGGAGAGTGGACAGAGACCGAGAAAGATGGAGGCTGAAAAAGAGGGGTAAATACCCTTATCTCATCAAGTGAGGAGTAGAGAGCCACAACACAAAGGGGGAGAGTGGGGCTTCCCTGGTGGCCCAGTGGCTGAGATTCCACACCACCCACTGCAGGGGGTGCGGGTGCATTCCTGGTCAGGGAAGTAAGATCTTGCTTGCCCTGTGGCATGACCAAGAAAAATAAACAGGGAGACACAGACAGAGGGATGGTAAGACTACCTGGGCCAATGCCCTAAGAAATGGACTTCCAACCTGTACTCTGCCAGGCCAAGTCTTTGGAAGGTGCAAGATAGGGATCCAAGAGTCTCAACCCAATCCACATGGGAACGGCCTGGCAGCTCCCTCAGGGGCTGGAGCTGCGGAGCAGTCACCCACTGCAGTTTCTCTGGGTGTCATGAGTGAGAGCTGCAGGTTCCCTACTTGGGATCACATGACCTGCTAGGGCTGGGCTTCAGAGGCACAGGCTCCTGCTTGACAAAAACCCACTGGTGTGAACCAGCCTTCCAGCTCGCGATCAAAATTTTAAAATTCTATGTTTGGGGAGCAACCCTTCAGGATGTTTAGCTTTTACAAATGCTATTTCTACTCACTTGCATGGCTTGTGCAAGATCACTTTGATACTTCATGTCCTAGCATGAGGTGGAGAGGAAATTTTCTGGAACACAGAAGCAAAGTATATTGGATACTTCCTTTCCTTCAATTGTTAGGCCTTTACTGCACGACCAATGCATTTGACAGCTTGTCCCTTCCCGCATTCTCTCACCAGAAGGTGCTTAGGATTAAGACTGCACTTGCTGCTTTTATTGTACCCTAAAATGTAGATACAGGTCAAAAAGAAAAACAAGGCTAGAAGTGGACACGGAAGGCCCCTGAGGTCACAGAAAGGAGGGACTGAGACTCAAGACAGAGTACCTGAGCACCATCAGCATCGCTCAGAGCAGCGCATGATGGATACCACGGTCAACTGCCAAGACACTGGGGCCTCTGCTTGTGTTTTGGGGAGATGAAGTTGCCTCCAAACGCAGCAAAAAGAGAGTGTTCCAGGCAGGGGTCTCTGGGGAGTAAGTAAGTCTGCAGACCTGAGGGGTGGGCACTGCAACTTTTCATTGGATGGTGATGGTTTAGTCGCCAAGTTGTGTCTGACTCTTGTGATCCCATGGGTTGTAGCCCGCCAGGCTCCTCTGTTCATGGGATTCTCTGGGCAAGAATACTGGAGTGGGTTGCCATTTCCTTCTCCAGAGGCTCTTCCCAATGCAGGGATTGAACCCGGATCTCCTGCATCGCAGGCAGATTCTTTTCTGACTGAGCCAAACCATCATTACCGTTTCCACTACTAGCAATAAGGTTTCCCCTGACCTCGAACACCCCCTGGTTACTTCCTCCTGATACCCCAACTTCTGGGAGGAGTGGCCCCCCTTGCTAGGCCCCTCCCCACCACTCCCACAGCTCCGATGGCTGTCAGTTCAGGGAAGTGGCTTCTCCAGGGTCACAGGAAGCTTCTACAATAGCCAGGAGCCCTGTTTGGCTCCCTGCTGCGCTGGGGGCTTGTGTCTCCACTGTGGTAAGGGGCTGTCCTGGTCCCTTCTCTCCCCCTCTATGCTCTCATTTCTGTGTGGCTGACTTTGTTTGCACCAGAGTTCCCAGGATTTTTAGAGTTCCAGAATGGCACATCACACTGTCTCTGGATTGCTCCCTCCTTGGGTGACAGGGTCTCTCAACACCCTGCTGCTCGTTCCTGGTCCCATCCTCCCAGTGGCTCCCTGGCACCTGCCATCACCTAGCATCATCGTTGAGCTTTCTTCTCCTTGCCCCCCACCCTCAGCCCCCCACCCTCAGCCACAAGCAATCTATCAACAAGTCCTGGCAACTCCACCTCCAAAGCACAGCCCAAAGCACGTGGTCCCTGGCTCTCTGTGGTGACCCCCAGAGGCCCTGTCGCTAGAGGAACCATGACAGCCCCTAACCAGGCTCCTGGCCTCCACTCAATCCCGATTCTGTCCACCAGGTACACTGCAGCCCGGGGGCTCTGTAAGCACATCAAATTCTTAGCATGACTGTTCTAGAAGCTTCACAGGCAGCCCGCAACCTACATTTTCTGCCTTGGTCACGAACCCTTCCAGGGTTTGCTACGTGCTTCCTGGGTCTAGGATGCCTTGCCTTTCATACTCTGCCGGGAAAAATCCCACTTCCCCAGAGGAACAAGCAAGCTGGATTTGAATCCAGGCTTGGCCACCTCTCGCCCTGTGATCTTGGCCCCACAGCTTTCTCTCTCCGAGCCCCTTTTTCTGGAGAAGGGGGATCCGAATGGCCCCGACCTTCTGAAGCTCTCAAGAGGTGCGGAGTAATCACTCCATGTCACATGACTCGACACAGAAGCCTGTTTGTTTTCACAAACTCATAGCCTCTGGCACGTGCCACCACCATCGCTGACTGATGACACCACATGGCCATCAGTGCATCTCTTAGCAACGGCCTCCGGAGAAGCAACTGTGGATAATGTCTCCTTGACCTCCAATGCCAGAGCCCCAGGGCACCCAGTCCTCCGACACTCACAGGGAAATCGGTGCTCTCCAAGAAACCATTGCTCCCTCCTCCCAGATGATGGAGGTGGGCCTCATGCGAGTGAGGCAGCCACCCCTGGCACCCAGGTGGCCTGTCCCACTGGAGTCCCTCAACTCCCAGTGCAGCTGAACCAGAGACACTGCCACCAGTCTCCCTGCCCCTGGAAGGGCCAGAGAAGTGTCCCCGGCACCCAGCAGCCCAACAGCCCCTCATAGAGGAGCAGCTCACCTCGGCACACGGGCACACACTTGCCCAAGCTGAAGAAGTGTGAGTGCAGCTCCTTGGTGAAGCAGATGTCTGCAGCTGTGGGGGTCCTGGAGTGGGGACGGATGCAGTCACCCCGGCTTCCCCTGCACCCTGCTTCCCTGCCACCCTCCTCCCACCAGCGTGCTGCCTAATGGCATTGGCAATGCAGAATGGAGGCACAGGAGGGCCAGTGGAGTCCCACCCCAGGCCCTGCCTGGACTGCTGGAGGCCACCTCCTGAGCAGGCCAGGAGGAGGGCCAATCTGGGCAGATGGGTAAAGCCTGCTGGGCCCACCGTGGGGGTCCATTCCTCCTCACCAACGCATCAACTTCAGGTTCCAGATATGACGGAGTTTCAGGATCCCTGGAGGAGAGAAGGCTGCATGCCCCAACTGACCTTGTACCTAGCGGGGCACCACTTTCTGTCACCCTGTTTCAGGGAATGAGGGACAAGGACATTTCCCTATAGCCCAAAGAGCTATCTTCCAGACCCTTTGGCTGGAAGCCCAAGTTCTCCCTGGCTCCTCCATCTTCCACCCCGTATATCTTAGTAGTCACCACATCCGGTCTGCCTACCTCCCTGATATATGCTAATGCTGCCCATCCCTGCTAACTCAGCATTAAAGAATCCACTTGCAATGCAGGAGATGCGGGTTCGATCCCTGGGTGGGGAAGATCCCCTGGAAGAGGGCATGACAACCCACTCCAGTATTCTTGCCTAGAGAATCCCATGGACAGAGGAGCCTGGTGCGCTGCAGTCCATGGGGTCGCAAAGAGTCAGACAAGACTGAAGCGACTAAGCATGCATACACAGCACATCCTTTTAACTATTCCTCCACTGTCACTGCCACCACCCTGGTCCAGGTGACTGGATGGCACTAAAACCTTCCTCCTGGTCCCTGGGATCTGCCTCTGGCACCCTACAGGCCATCTTCTGCCCAGCAGCAAGTGTGTGCTCTGAAAGACTGAATTGACCACATGGCTCCCCATGAGCTCCCTGTCCTCATCCAGCAGTGGGAGCTCTGGACACCCCTGTAGCCAGCCACCTAGGTTATTGGAGCTAAGCAACTCCCTGTGAAGTCAGCACAGCAGAACTTCTAGACTCCCCAGTGAGGCTGGTCTAAGGCTACAAACCCAGTCTGGGGCAAAGCCGGAACCAGAACACAGGTCTTCCAGCCCCTAGCCCAGAGCTTCCTTGACAGGACACCCTATGCTCCTCAGATTTATTCCCAGGGCTCTTCCGAACCATCAACAGTTTAAAGAATGGAGGATCCCACAGGCCTGATAGCTCAGAGTAAAGTAGCCATCAGACCTTGCCCTGTGGTCATCTCACTTCCCCCAAATTCCAGAGGCCCTCTCCAAATCACACTGCCTAGGAGAATGCTGAAGGGGCCACAAAATAAACTTTCATCCCTGGGGCAGGACACCCCTGAAACAGGAGTGTCAGGGCCGGGCAAAGAGCCCTCGGAGTTTGTTCTGCTTGTTTGGCCCTGACCCAGGTTCCCTCCTTGCCTCCCCAAGCCGAGCACGCTGGCCCGTGTACCCCAGAGATGAGGGTCATCCATGCACGACTGGTGATTGGAGACCGTGATGAGGGGTGTGGCTGGGCCTCGGTTCTCGATGAGATCGTACAGCACCTCCTTGTTGTGGACGGTGAGGTGGTTCATGCACTCTGAGGGGAGACGGGCAGGGTAGGGATCTTGGCTTCTTTCCCCAGGGGCCCAGGGCTCCCCCCTACCAAGCCAGCCCCTGCCAGCGCCCCGAACCCCAACTCTGGCTGGGCGTGGAGCCACGCGGCCGACCCTGCCTCGGCTGTGGGCCCACTCACTGGTCCAGAAGCAGCTGTAGGTGCCCACCAGGCCCATGACGACGCTGCTGGCCAGGGTCCAGGTGAGCGGCGGCACCGCGGGGAACGGCCATTTCACGTGGAGGGGCATCTCCCCCGCGACCCAGCTTCCGCCACAGCCCCAGCGGCCCGGCGCTCCCCTTGCCCTGGGGCAAGCCTGTAGGGGCCGCTCTAGGTCTACGTCCTCAACCGCTCGGGAGCCGGGTCACTAAACAGGCCCACGGACGGGCGCCACAGCCCGGCGCGACAGGGCACTCGACCAAGATCACCTCGCAGGTCGGGCCTGAACCGGGCCCGGCCCCGGCCTCGCTCTCGCGCCACCCACTAGCCGTCCCAGAACCAAGAAACCGGGAGCGCACCCAGGACCCAGGGCTGATGGCGGCGGTAGCTGCGAGCTCCGCGGACCCGCCGGAAAGCGAGACTGCGGTGGCGCCGGGCTAGACCGCCGACTGTCGCAAAACGCGCTCAGGCCGCTGGATGGCAGCGATGACAGGCTCACGGGCGGCTTGGCCCCGCCACGCCACGGCCCCGCCACGCTCCGGCGCAGGAGGGGCTCGAGCCCCGCCCCGCCTTCCAAGTCCACTTCCCTTTTGTCTACTTTGTTCGTCCTTGGAAAAGTCTCCGTGACTAACGTGCTGCCTGGCACGTTTATCTGACGCCACTCAAGGTCAGGGTTGGCAGAGCCCTTTTAGTTTTTTCCCCTTTATTTTCTTTCTTTTTTTTTTTTTGTGAGAGGTCAAGAACACATTAATTAAGAAGCTGCCTTCATCCACCTGATATCACCACATAAGGATAAGGTCTCAGGCGAGCTGAAAGTTCCACAAGGCCTGCTGCTGCTGCTAAGTCGCTTCAGTAGTGTCCGACTCTGTGCGACCCCTGAGACGGCAGCCCACCAGGCTCCCCCGTCCCTGGGATTCTCCAGGCAAGAACACTGGAGTGGGTTGCCGTTTCCTTCTCCAATGCATGAAAGTGAAAATTGAAAGTGAAGTCGCTCAGTCGTGTCTGACTTTTCGCGACCCCATGGACTGCAGCCTACCAGGCTCCTCCATCCATGGGATTTTCCAGGCAAGAGTACTGGAGTGGGGTGCCATCGCCTTCTCTGTCCCCTTTATTTTCATTAATTTCATCTAACATGGAATTAACTACTTTATAGCATTTTTATTATATAGATTATTTTATGAATGTACCATATGTAATGCTATTACACTATGTAATTTTACATAATTACCTACATACACTGCAAAATTCAGACTTAAATTGAAGAAAGTAGGGAAAACCATTAGACCAATCAGGTAGGACCTACATCAAATCCCTTACAATTGTACAGTGGAAGTGACAATAGATTCAAGGGATTAGATCTGATAGAGTGCCTGAAGAACTATGGACGGAGGCTTGTGACATTGTACAGGAGGCAGGGATTAAGACCATCCCCAAGAAAAAGAAATGCAAAAAGGCAAAATACTTGTCTGAGGAGGCCTTACAAATAGCTGAGAAAAGAAGAGAGGCAAAAGGCAAAGGAGAAAAGGAAAGATATACCCATCTGAATGCAGAGTTCCAAAGAATAGCAAGGAGAGATAAGAAAGCCTTCCTCAGTGATCAATGCAAAGGAATAGAGGAAAACAATAGAATGGGAAAGACTAGAGATCTCTTCAAGAAAATTAAAGATACCAAGGGAACATTTCATGCAAAGATGGGCACAATAGAGGACAGAAATGGTATGGACCTAACAGGAGCAGAAGGTATTAAGAAGAGGTGGCAAGAATACACAGAAGAACTATACAAAAAAGATCTTAATGACCCAGATATCCATGATGGTATGATCACTCACCTAGAGCCAGATATCCTGGAGTCTGAAGTCAAGTGGGCCTTAGGAAGCATCACTACGAATAAAGCTAGTGGAGGTGATGGAACTCCAGGTGAGCTATTTCCAGTCCTAAAAGATGATGCTGTGAAAGTGCTGCACTCAATATGCCAGCAAATTTGGAAAACTCAGCAGTGGCCACAGGACTGGAAAAGATCAGTTTTCATTCCAGTCCAAAAGAAAGGCTATGGCAAAGAATGTTCGAACTACTGCACAATTGCACTCATCTCACATGCTAGCAAAGTAATGCTCAAAATTCTCCAAGTGAGGCTTCAACAGTACATGAACTGAGAACTTCCAGATGTTTAAGCAGGGTTTAGAAAAGGGAGAGGAACCAGAGATCAAATGTCCATCTGATGGGATCATACAAAAAGCAAGAGAGTTCCAGAAAAACATCAACTTCTGCTTTATTGACTACACCAAAGCCTTTGACTGTGTGGATCACAACAACAAACTGTGGAAAATTCTTCAAGAGATGGGAATACTAGACCATCTGACCTGCCGCCTGAAAAATATGTATGCACATCAAGAAGCAACAATTAGAACCAGACATGGAACAATGGACGGGTTCCAAATTGGGAAAGGAGTATGTCAAGGCTGTATATTGTTACCCCATTTATTTAACTTTTATGCAGAGTACATCATGTGAAATACCAGGCTGGATGAAGCACAAGCTGGAATCAAGATTGCCAGGAGAAATATCAATAACCTCAGATATGCAGATGACACCACACTAATGCCAGAAAGCGAAGAAGAAATAAAGAACCTCTTGATAAAGGTGAAAGAAGAGAGTGAAAAAGCTGGCTTAAAACTCAGCATTCAAAATACTCAAATCATGGCATCCGGTTCCATCACTTCATGGCAAATAGATGGGGAAACAATGGAAACAGTGACAGACTTTATTTTCTTAGGCTCCAAAATCCCTGCAGATGGTGATTGCAGCCATGAAATTAAAAGACACTTGCTCCTTGGAAGAAAAGCAATGACCAACCTAGACAGCATATTAAAAAGCAGAGACATTCCTTTGCCAATAAAGATCCGTCTAGTCAAACCTGTGGTTTTTCCAGTAATCATGTATGCATGTGAGAGTTGGACTATAAAGAAAGCTGAGCGCCGAAGAATTGATGCTTTTTTGAACTGTGGTGTTGGAGAAGACTCTTGAGAGTCCCTTGGAGTCCCTGTATTCCTTAAGCAGTAATATTTTTAGTTTTTATTTTTTAAAGCACAGCATGACTTCATGTATTTAAAAAACATTTCCCCAGCAATTTCTTGGCGGTCCAGTGGTTAGGACTCGGCGCAGGTTCCGTCCTTGGTCCGGGAAATAAGTACCTGCAAGGTGTGGAGAGGCCAAAAAATTTAAAAATGCTCAAACCTTCTGCTCATCACCACCCCCAATCCATGAGTGGGTAGTTGCGGGGAAGACCGCACTACAAAGCAGCCAGTGAGGACCCACCGCCGGGCCGCAGAACCCGCGCGAGTCGCCCACTTGTCCCAGCAGCGACCCCCACGGGGACTCTCCTCGCGGTCTGCCCTGGGCTCCACCTACACTGCGCGTTCCTGCGTCCGCTCGCCTGCGGCCATGCAGAGAACCTAGGAGTGCGCAGCCCGAAGACTTGGAGAGAAGGCTCTTGTCCTGGGGAGGGGGGGCGGTTGGGGGGCGCCCAGGCTCGCCGCGGGGCTCCCCTCGGTGCACCAGGCGCTCCAGGTCGGGCCCAGGACCGGCTCTGAGTCACGGCTCGCCTGGCGCCTCAGAGCCTCCGCCGCCGGCGGCGCCCGGTCCCTCGCGGGAGAGGAAGGCGGAGTCTGCTGGGAAGGCGGGCGGCCGGGTCAGCGCTTCCCAGGCCTCCGGGCTGCCCTCCCTTCCGCCGCCGAGGCGGAGCCAGGGCCGCGCCCGCCCGCCGGAAGGGTGAGGCCGGCGAACCGGCCTCGACGGGGCGGTCAGTCTGTTGGCGGCATCTTCCTCTGCTGTCTCCTTCCGTCTAGGCCGGCGCTGCGATTCCCTGGAGGCTGTCGCGATCAGCCCACAGCACAGAAAGGTGTAGAGACGACCTGGTCTGCGCAGGTATGGGCGCCCTCTGGCCGGAGGGGAAGGGAGAAAGTGGCCCCCAGCCTGGGAAGGCCAGACGGGAAGAGAATTCCAGGGCTGGGGCTCAGGGCTGGTATTGGGAGACCAGACCCCGCTTTGGGCTGAGGCCAAAGTGAAAGTGAAGTCGCTCAGTTGTGTCCGATTCTTTGTGACCCCATGGTAGTCCATGGAATTCTCCTGGCCAGAATACTGGCATGGGTAGCCTATCCCTTCTCCAGTGGATCTTCCCGATCCTGGGATCGAACCAGGGTCTTCTGCATTGCAGGCAGATTCTTTACCAACTGAGCTATCAGGGAAGCCCCGAGGGGAGGAACTCTCTAGTTCTTGCCCTACGCCCTCCTGGGAGCCTGTGGCCCCAGAGCCTCCAAGCTTGCCCTTGCCTGCCCAGGGCTGCCTAAAGACCCATGGGCATCCCAGAATAGGCACTGGGGAAGGAGCCCAAACTAGCATGAGTGACTCTAGCAGGTGGCTAGAGAGAAACAGGCAGGGGACCCAGCCAGGGAGAAAGTGAGCCCAGGGAGGAAGGTCACAGAAGCAACAGAGAAAAGCCGGCAGAGGGAAGTAGACGGACTGACATGGATGTGTGAGGGTGACACCAGCAGGAAGTGGGCTTTGGTTGCAGAGAAGACGACGACTCTGGCTGACTTGAATCCAGCAATTATACTGCTGGGAGTTTGTCTTAAAGATCATGTCTGGCAGCTGGGGAGAAAGAAATGCACCATGATGGTCCTCCTGGTTGCTGATGGTGGTGAAAAGGTAGAATCAACTCTAAGGTTGAACCCTGGTGTGCTGCTAGTGGGAATGGAAGATGAGGCAGCCACTGTGAAAAATAGTATGACATTCCTCAAAAAAAAAAAAAAAGAGAATTACCATTTTGTTATTGTTGCTCAGTCGTGTTCAACTCTTTGCGATCCTGTGGTCTGCAGCGTACCAGGCTTCCCTGTCCTTCACCATCTCTCAGAGCTTGCTCAAACAAACTCATGTCTGTTGAGTCAGTGATGCCATCCAACCATCTCATCCTCTGTTGTCCCCTTCTCCTCCTGCCTTCAAGCTTTCCCAGCATCAGGGTCTTTTCCAATGAGTCGACTCTTTACATGAGGTGGCCAAAGTATTGGAGCTTCAGCTTCAGCATCAGCCCTTCCAATGAATATTTAGGACTGATTTCCTTAAGGATTGACTGCTATGATCTCCTTGCAGTCAAAGGGACTCTCAAGAGTCTTCTCCAACACCACAGTTCAAAAGCATCAATTCTTCAGCACTCAACCTTCTTTATGGTTCAACTCTCACATCGGTACATGACTACTCAAAAAACCATAGCTTTGACTAGACTGACCTTTGTTGGCAAAGTAATGTCTCTGCTTTTTAATATGCTGTCTAGGTTGGTCTTAGCTTTTCTTCCAAGGAGCAAGTGTCTTTGAATTTTATGGCTGCAGTTACCATCTGCAGTGATTTTGGAGCCCGAGAAAATAAAATCTGTCACTGTTTCCATTGTTTCCCCATCTATTTGCCATGAAGTGATGGGACCAGATGCCATGATCTTAATTTTTTGAATGCTGAGTTTTAAGCCAGCTTTTCACTCTCCTCTTTCACTTTCATCAAGAAGCTCTTTAGTTCCTCTTCACTTTCTGCCATTAGGGTGGTGTCATCTGCATATCTGAGGTTATTGACATTTCTCCAGGAAATCTTGATTCCAGTTTGTGCTTCATCCAGCCCAGCGTTTTGTATGATGCACTCTGCATATAAGTTAAATAAGTAGGATGACAATATACAGCCTTGCCATACTCCTTTCCCAATCTGGAACCAGTCCATTATTCCATGTCCGGTTCTAACTGTTGCTTCTTGACCTGCACACAGATTTCTCAGCAGGCAGGTAAGGTGGTCTGATATTCCCGTCTCTTTAAGAATTCTCCAAAATAAGAATTTTCCACACTTTGTTGTGATCCACATAGTCACAGGCTTTGGCATAGTCAATGAAGCAGGAGTAGATATTTTTCTGGAATTCTCCTGCTTTTTCTATGACCCAATGGATGTTGGCAATTTGATATCTGATTCCTCTGCCTTTTCTAAATCCAGCTTGTATATCTGTAAGTGCTCAGTTCATGTACTGTTGAAGCCTAGTTTGGAGGATTTTGAGCATGACCTTGCTAGCATGACAAATGAGTGCAATTGTGTGGTAGTGTGCACATTCTTTGGTATTGCCCTTCTTTGGGATTGGAATGAAAACTGAAAACTGACCTTTTCCAGTCCTGTGGCCACTGCTGAGTTTTTCAAATTTACTGGCATTTTGAGTGCAGCACTTTCACAGCATCATCTTTTAGGATTGGAAATAGCTCACCTGGAATTCTATCACCTCCACTGGCTTTGTTTGTAGTGATGCTTCCTAAGGCCCACTTGACTTCGGACTCCAGGATGTCTGGCTCTAGGTGAGTGATCATACCATCATGGTTATCTGGGTCTTTAAGATCTTTTTTGTATAGTTTTTCTATATATTCTTGCCACCTCTTCTTAATACCTTCTGCTTCTGTTAGGCCCATACCATTTCTGTCCTCTATTGTGCCCATCTTTGCATGAAATGTTCCCTTGGTATCTCTAATTTTCTTGAAGAGATCTCTAGTCTTTTCCATTCTACTGTTTTCCTCTATTTCTTAGCATTGATCACTGAGGAAGGCTTTCTTATCTCTCCTTGCTATTCTTTGGAACCCTGCGTTCAGATGGGTATATTTTTCCTTTTCTCCTTTGCCTTTCCCTTTTCTTCTTTTCACAGCTATTTGTAAGGCCTCCTCAGACAAACATTTTGCCTTTTTGCATTTCTTTTTCTTGGGGATGGTTTTGATCACCGTCTCTTGTACAATGTTATGAACCTCCATCCATAGTTCTTCAGGCACTCTATCAGATCTAATCCCTTAAATCTACATGATCCAGCAATTTCACTTCTGGGTACTTAATGAAGAGGATTGAAAGTAGGAGCCTGAAGAGATATTTGTAGAGTCGTGTTCCCAACAGCATTATTGACAGTAGCCAAAAGGTGGAAGCAACCCAGTGTCTATGGATAGATGAATAGATAAAATGTGTTCCATCCATCCAGTGGAATGTTATTTAGAATTTCAAAAGAGCATTCTGAGACCTGCTACATCATGGATGAAATGAGGACAGTATGGTCAGTGAAATCAAACAGTCACAAACAGACAGCTACTGTATGACTCCACTTGCATGAGTTGCCTAGAGGAGCCAGATTCCTATAGAGACAGAAAGTAAGGATGGTGGGGGGCGCGGGCTGGGGGAGGGTTATTGTTTAATGGGGACAGAGTTTCAGTTTGGGGAGATGATGAAGTTCTGGGGATGGATGGTGGGGATGGTTGCACAACAAGGTGAAGGTGCTTCACGCCACTGAACTGTGCGCTTAAAAATAGTTCAGATGGTAAACTCGATGCTATGTGTATTTGATCCCAATGAAAAAGAACAAGGCTGAAAAAGAGCTTCCAACACACATGCTGATGTTGGAAGGTGCCCTCAGGGAAGAAAGGTAGGACATGTGTGATGGTGGCAGCACAGGGAAGCTGGTTCTGGGTAGCAGGATGAGCATCACTTTCTCTGTTGCATATTACCATGTCCTTCTGTGACTAGAACTGTGCGCAACTGGGACCTGAACCTGGGGCAACCTGGATTCCTCTGGAGCGTTCCAGAAGCCCATACATGGCCATTCTCTGCTCTTGCTCCTCCTCCTGGCCAGTGGGGCTGAGACCTTTCGCATCTGTGCCTTCAATGCGCAGCGGCTGACACTTGCCAAGGTGGCCAGGGAACCTGTGCTTGACACCTTAGTGAAGGTCAGTTCATCCCTGCAGGGAAGCTGGGCCCCTGAGGACCATGACCCAAAACCCCTAGCCTTGTCTGACCAGGGGCATGTCCCAGAGAAGAGGGGGACATCAGGAGACATGGTGTGGCAATGTGGAGCAGCACCTTCCTTCCCTGTCGGCCTCAGTCTCCTCCTCCGTGAAATGGGTGCAGTGTTGATGGCGATGGCATTCCATCTTCTCCTAGGGCTTTTCTAGCCTCACAGCTCTCTTGGGTCTGCAGCCAGCGTGTTATGACACTCATGGCCATGCCACTGCCTGGTCCCCAGAGAGACCACCCTTCTCCCTGGGCAGCTGGCCCTGAGTGGGACTAGCCTTCCTGGTTTCCTGCAGATTCTGGCTCGCTGTGACATCATGGTGCTGCAGGAGGTGGTGGACTCTTCTGACAGTGCCATCCCCCTCTTGCTTCGAGAACTCAATCGGTGAGGAGGGCTCTGTGGGTCTTAACAGAGGGCCCCCCACCGAGAGCCTCAGGGTCGCTGACCCCAGGTCCCCTTTCCTGGCAGATTTGGTGACTCTGGGCCCTATGCCTCCCACAGCAGCCTCCTGCTAGGGCGCAGCACATACAAGGAGAAGTACGTGTATCTCTACCGGTGAGCACAGACGGAGACCGAGGAGGCCTGGACACTTGGTGCCGTGTAGTAGCCCCAAGGGTGGCCCTCACCTTCACATTGTACTTCTCATCAGAGGTTTTATCCCGGGGTCTTCCCGTCCTCTACCCCAGACAGCTTTGGTGCCTATGTTTCCCTCCAGCAGGACACCTTCCTTCCCCAAGCATAGATGTGGGCACCCCATGCCTCCCCCCTGCAGAAGCCACTGGGGCTCAGGGCAAGGGTGGCCCCCTCTTTGGGAGTGACTGGTTGCAGCTCCCTGGGGACCTGTCTTGAGTCCTGGGCAGACACAGTTTCTGGAAACAGCCCTCAATCCCTGGGAGGACAGCCTGAGGGGGTCAGGATTGAGAGGGCAAGGGTGGCAGTTGGAGATGGAGACCTGCTCCTCTATATAGATGAAATTATATGATATCTAGAACTCAGTCCAAATGATGGGGGAACAGAGCCTTGCCCATACACCAGCCCCGCTCCTAACCATCTCAGAGTGGAAATTGATCTGAGTGTCCATCACCCGATGAACGGGTAAATGAAAGGTGGTCTCTCCACACAATGGAGTATCATTCGGCCTAAGAAGGGAGGAAGTCTCAGCCACGCTGCAGCCCGGATGAAGCTGGGACACATGTACTAAGGGAAAGAACCAGTCACAGAATACTACGTATTATTTGATTTCATTCGCATGACGTGTTCAGCAGAGATGGAAAACAGATCAGGGGCTGAAAGGGAGGGGAACAGAGACTGCTCATGAGTGATGTTTCTTTGACATGCTAAGAATATTCTGAAATTGATTGTGGTGATGGTTGCACAACTTTGTGCATTGCCACTGAACTGTGCATGTTAAACAAGGTGCCTTTATGGTAAGTGAATTCTAGTTCAATCTAAAAGAAGTTGTAGAAAGAAGGGCTGGAAGGCTGTGCTTCCATAAAATAGAGCTGCTGGTGGCAGGCCCCCCTCCCTGAGTGCCAGCTCTGATATGGGCAGTTGCAGACCAAGAGCAGTAACATGGGGCCACCGCTTCTTGTCCCTGGTCCACCAGGTCACATGAGGCAGAGGTCCAGGACTCCTACATGTACGATGATCAGGATGATCTCTTTACCCGGGAGCCCTTTGTGTGCTGGTTTTCTTTACGCAGCAAGGGTAAGAGGAGGGGATAGAAGGGTGGTCCCACTATGGGGGAGCAGTAAGTGGGGTCTGGAGGGTTCTTCCAGGGAGGTGGGGGGGGCTTGGTCACCCAGCAAGGACTGGGCTGGGGAAGGCCAGGAGTGGCTGGGAGCCCTGTGTCCCTGGCGTCTTGCAGTTCTTCCCAGCCTCGTGCTGGTCCCACTGCACACCACTCCGAAGGCTGTGGAGATGGAGCTGAATGCCCTGTATGACGTGTTTCTGGATGCTTCCGGGCGCTGGCAGACCAAGGTAGGGCTGGGCCGATTCTGTGGGAGGGAGGAGGGCCAGGGCAGCCAGGCGGCAGGGCCTGATGGCTGCCTGCATCTCCAGGATGTGATCCTGCTTGGGGACTTCAATGCTGACTGCGCGTCGCTGACCAAAAAGCGCCTGGATAACCTAGTTCTTCGGACTCAGGCTGGCTTCCACTGGGCCATCGCCGACGGCGTGGACACTACGGTGCGGGCCAGCACCCACTGCACCTATGACCGCATCGTGCTCCACGGGGAGCACCTCCAGAGCCTGCTGCGTGGCGCGGCCGCCTTCGACTTCCCCCAGAGCTTTGGGCTCACTGAGCAGGAGGTAAAGCAGTGGTGAGGCCGCAGTGGGCTCCCCGGGAACCCCTCAGGCCTGAGACTGATGCTTTGTCTCCCCCCTGCCCGCCCCCAGGCTCTCAACATCAGTGACCACTACCCTGTGGAGGTGGACCTGGTGCTGAGCCGGGCAGTGCACGGGGTCCAGCCCCCCTGCCTGGCCACTCTGTGGCTGTCACTGCTGCTGCCCCTCCTAGCCTCCCAGCTGGGCCTAGTGGCCTGAAACCACCATGTACCTGCTGCCCCAAAGTGAGGACTGTCCTGTCTTCTGGACTCAAAGCCCTGCCCTGCTCCCAGCCTGCCCTGGTGCCACCCCTCTGTGTGCCTTCGCTTTGGGTTTGTCCTCTGGTCGGGCCTGTGCCTGCCTGGCATCAAAAGGTGGAAAAGGCAGGTGGGGCCCTGGGGCTGGACCCATGCCACTTGTCCCCCAGGTAGTGTCAAGAATGAGGACAAAAGGCTGGGTTAGGGGGTGAGGGGGCTCAGTAGAGGTGATCTTGGCTCAAGGGCAGGGCTCAGAGAAGGGAATCACAACAGATCAAAGGATTTTATCCTGACAAAACCATCCACTCCAAGAACAGAAAGCCAAATGATACAGACATTACATGTGTGTAGCAGACATGCCAAAAGGCCATCTTTAACATACACAAGACTCCTAGGAAACAGTATTAAGACCCCAGGAGATACAAGGGTAGAGATCAGCAGTTTATACACACACACACACACACACACACAAACTAGAAAACAACAGGAGATACAAAGGTAGAGATCAGCAGTTTATACACAGACATACACACATAAGAAAACAGCAAGCAGTCAAACTCATTGTAACTTAACCAGATCCCGTAACACCACTGATCAAGTCCATGTTCAGAACCACAGTGCAATTTGGCCCCTACCACTCAGGGTATGGTCAAGCACTGCCTAGAAATCGCCAAGGCTATAGATGCACACAAAGAATCTACAGAAACCAGTTATCATGCAACCATTATAGATACTTTGTAAATGTGTGGTCCTATGGGGGTAAAGACTTCCCTGGTGGCTCAGATGGTAAAGCTGCCTACAATGTGGGAGACCTGGGTTCAATCCCTGGGTTGGGACTATCTCCTGGAGAAGGAAATGACAACCCACTCCAGTATTCTTGCCTGGAAAATCCCATGGAGGAACCTGGTAGGCTATAGTCCATGGGGTCACAAAGAGTTGGACACGACTGAGCAACTTCACTTCACTTCATGGGGTAAAAGGACACACAGCAAAAGTTAACTAAATGACCCCATTTACTGTGTTGTCAGCACGGAGCTCTTCCCCACCTTCCTTTTCCAGAAAACAGACCTCATTAAAAATCTGGACATCAGAGCCATTGTACTGTGAATTATCTGTGATTTAGAAATATCTAGTTGAGGTACAAGGATGGCTCAGCTCGTCAAGAATCTGCCTGCAATGCAGGAGACCTGGGTCTGATCCCTGGGTTGGGAAAATCCACTGGAGGGGGAATAGCTTCTGGAGGAGAACATGGCAACCCCCTCCAGTATTTTTGCCTGGGAGATCCCATGAACAGAGGAGCCTGGCAGGCTACAGCCTCCAAGGTCACAAGAGTCAGACCCAACTTAAGAGACTAAACATTTCCGCCTTAGCAACTTGATGTCAGGTGTGGTGGCCCTGGGAATTAAGTCCTATAAGGGGTGGTGAGCTAGGCTTAGAATGGGGGATGGCAACAAGGTCTGTCAACAACTCTAAACCCAGGAAAAGGCAGTTAGGCCCAGGACAGATGTTTTCTCTAGGGCTTACTGGTCGACCCCACCTCCAGGGCTGTGTCTGGTGAGATTCCACAGCAGCCTGAGGCCAACATTAGACCACAAGCCCTTTTCCATGATCCAGAGTGTGTGCTTCTCAGTGCTCCACGTACAGGTGGGGGGACTTCAGAACCTACTGCCTGGGGTCAAGGCATGTACCTCACTGGCCTTACTGTCAACTGGCCAGCTTGTCAGTCTTCTGAAATGACAGTGACCCTTGGGGCTTCCAGTTCCCCACCCACCATGAATCCAGATGCAAAGACAGATGGACAGGAAATAGCATTTATTGGTGAGCATGATTAAAGAGGGGACAGCACTGACGCTCATGAGTGCAGGGCCCGCCATTTGTCCAGGGGACCACGATTAGGGATGTATTTGACCCCACAGCCGTCTGGGATGAGTCGCTTTTCTGCCACCATGTTCTCAAATTCATCCGCGTTGAACTTGGTAAATCCCCACTTCTTAGAGATGTGGATCTAGAGAGAGAGAGAAACAACTGAGTCATGGGCCCTGAGGCCAGGAGCAAAGGGGAGACCCAGGCTGCAATGCTCCTTACCTTCTGGCGGCCAGGGAACTTGAACTTGGCCCGGCGGAGGGCTTCAATCACATGTTCCTTGTTCTGCAGCTTGGTGCGGATGGACATTATGACCTGGCCAATGTGGACCCTGGCCACTGTGCCCTGGGGCTTTCCAAAGGCACCGCGCATACCTGTCTGGAGTCTAGATTGGGAGAACAGCAGGCCAGTCATGAATGCCCACTAGAAAGAGTTGTCTCCAAGGTCCCTTAGGGCAACCTGTACAGGCAACAGGTTACATACACTACCAAGGAGGCTGCTATTTGCAGCCATTGCACACTGGGCCCCCACGGGGAAAAGAGCACAGTCGGCTTAATTGGCTGCGAAGAAGAGAACCAAAAAACAGACTAGCTAGAGTCCCTGCAAGGTGCCATTGGGCTCCTCTGAAAGCCAACCGACCTATGACCACCCCAGCAACCTGCTTGCTTGCAGATTATGTCATCAGGTGCAAATAGAAGCTATTCCCACATGAGCAACTTGCTCTATGTTGCCCAGAGCCATGATGCCTTTTGAACTTCTTTCTGGGACTCTGGGTTGTTCAGTGTCCACTGAGGTCCACTTACTGGCCCTTTGGCCTGGCTTTGCTGTGGGTCAATCTCAATGGGGCCACCTCTCTGCCCTGGTCGATCAAAATCATCAAGCCCAAAGTAGAAGTCTCAGGATCCAGCTCACCTATCAGCTCCAGCGCAAGACAACATCTTGTTGATGCGGATGACATGGAAGGGGTGGAGCCGCACTCGGATGTGAAAACCATCTTTGCCACAGCTTTTCACCATGTACTTGTTGGCACAAATACGGGCAGCCTCCAGGGCTACGGGAAGACAAAATGCCACAGAAGCATTTACCACGGCTCTCTGTCTTGGTGGGATGAGTTTAGCAAAGAGGCTAATGATTGGGCACTTGTGATTAATAAGCTGGTCATTTCAGTGCAGTGAGTTCCAGGTTTGGCTGGGGTGGGGGGGTGCACACACAAGGAACCAGGCAGCATTGACAAGGAAGCCTGCCTCACCTTCAGAGGAGAGCTGCTCATACTCATCTGACACCATGTGGCCACAGAGTGGGAACTCATCCACTTTGGCCTTCTTACGCCCCAAGTCGAAGATGCGAATCTTAGCATCTGGAAAAAAAAAGACAAGACAACCTTGCTTAGTGTGGGAGTTCCATAAGCAACTAGGTCACTGGGCCCAAACCAGTTTGGGAGCTTTGCCTCTACTTACCAGGGACACCTCGGCAGAAGCGAGACTTTGGGTATGGCTTGTTCTTACAATACCGGTAACTGCAGGGAAAACGACTCAGGTTAGCCAGGGTTCATAAACGAGCTCTACAACATGCACGCTGAGAACTTGACACATGTTAATCTCCAAGCTTGGTCTCCTTTACTGGAAATGGGCGCTAAAGCAAGATGTGGCCAAAACTCAAGTCACCCATGACAGGAGATTAAAAAATAAAATACCATCCTCGATCCTGTTGCTTTAAACGTCATATAAGGCTCACATTCTGAAACGCACTTTCTCGGTTTAAAGATAAAATAGTACAGTTCAAGCCATCCACCTAAATGGACCTTGGAGCACGTGGCATTAAGTTTGCCTCCAAACCATGTGAAGGGCTCCTGGCGCCCCCTGCAGGGCCGAGGGGGCCGAGGCAGCTGAAACCACTTTTCCGGGACTGCCCTTGGCATCCGAGGCGCCCACACCACACGTCGCCTGGAAATAAGACGGGAATGGTACACAGAGGCCCCGAGAGTAAACTAAGCTGGCGAATTTTCAAGTCCAGAGGGCGGGATACAAGGTAGACATCGCTTGTACCCCTATACTGGGGCCATTGTATACAAAATTGGGTCAATCCACCACTACAACAAAATGGGGGAAGATCTCAAGCGACCCGGAATGTCTCAGGGAATACGCCGAGTCCGTCCCCAGGACAGAAAAGCCGCACCAGGGAGACCCCACCCCACTGTTGCTTTTAACGGTTAAATGGCTCTCCCTCTCGCTTCCCGGCAGCGAAAAAACAAGGAGTAGCACTCACCACCGGGCGGGGCGGCGGCCCATGGCGACACCAGGATCTTCAGTGGCTACATGAAACAAAGTCGGAAAAGAAGTCGAACACAGGTATTAAACTAGGAGACAGAAATGGCAAGAGCACAGCCATAACCAGAGCCCGCGACTACTCACCGTGCCAAAGGGAAAGAGGCGCTCCCACGCCTGCGCAGGTCTTATATAGACAGCCTATCTTCACGCGTAGGAACCATAGAGTCCAGGCGAGGGCGCGTAGACGCTCTATCAGACTTCCGGACCATAGATGTAGCGATGCTCTGCGTCTGCGTGCGGTGGGAGCTGAGCACATGCGCAGACCGAGAAGGCGGCTGGGCCCCCAACCGCGGGCAGCCAGCTGGCGAATGGGGCTTCGCCACATCGGCGCGAGAACCCAGCTTCCGGCTGGCCATCTTGGGCGTAGAGCTCTTGCCCGAGGCTTTGCCGTAACTGTGAAGGACGTTATGTTCCTAGAGTTGAAAGAAGTACCCTCAAGTCGGGGTTCACGGCGGCCGCGCGCATATTTCCGGGCATCGCGGAGCCTGGAACAAGCCCTCTCTGCCTCCCCCGGCGCCCCAGAGCCCGGCGGGGACGCGCCCGGCTGGAGGCTCAGCCTGCATTCCTTTGTCGACCAGGAGGCCGAGCGGGAAGTCCGCCCCTGCCCCCGCCCCCCACCAAACGAAGAATCTTGAACCCACTTGTCCGCGAGCAGTACCCAAGTCTCCCTTCTCTGAAGACCCAGGGCGGGAGAGGGGTCCATCGCCGACCCCAGGTGGTCTGCGCCTTCCTGCGAGAAAGGCCAAGGAAAAGCCGCCACCAAGATCCAGAGCTCAGGAGACCCCACCTGAGCACCGTTAGGCCTACCCTGTCCCTTGCAAGAAATGAGACGTTGTTCTCCGCAGGGTGCCTTGGAGAAGGGGAAAGGAAGCTGGTGATCCCCTTAAGATGGCAAAGGAACACTGTCAGTCCTGGGCTGCGCCCTAGTCCTGGCCTCTCAGAGCTGCCTTGATCAGTACTCCTGGGATCTTCCACACTCCCAGGGCCCAGAATCTGGTACTCACCGCCCCCCCCCCCCACGCCGCCCCGCCCCAAAACACACACAGCCCCGATGTAGTTCTTTCTGTTCCCTGCCCACTGAATTCCAGCACCTCCTGATTGTGCCTTTGAAATGTTTACAGATAAAGCACGCATCCTTCCCCCACCAACCCAAGGATAGTATCCAGAGAAGTGTGCAAAGCTAATGCTCCTACTACCAGGGATCTAAACGTCCGCCAGAGGTGCCCAGCCTTCTAGAGGTGAGGACCTTAGGAAAATAAGGAAGTCTTGAAGGCATCCCCATGTCGCTTGACAGATGTGACGCACCTCTTCTCCAGGACAACCTGTCACTTTAATGCATGGGTCCTCTAGGAAGGCGTGGGAAGATTTGTTGTGTGCACTTCCAGCTGTGGCACGGGGTCCTTCTCAGGGAACACGATCTCTCATTCCATCCAGAGGCCTTACCTCTGGAAATGGGGTGAGATATGACTATCCGTGGGGGCAGCTCAACTCAGGTTTTTGGCTCGGAGAACTAGAACATTTAGGGTTGTATAGTATACATCAGGCAGAGCTGGATCAGCTGTTGATACTGTTCACTTACTCATGTCTGAATCTTTGCAAACCCATAGGATGCAGCATGCCAGGCTCCTCTGTCCTCCACTGTCTCCGAGAGTTTGCTCAAACTCATGTTCACTGAGTCAGTGATGCTAACCAACCATCTCATTCTCTGTCACCCACTTCTCCTGCCCTGTTTTTCCAACATCAGGGTCTTTTCTAATGAGTTGGCTCTTTGCATCAGGAGAAAGGATTCGAGCTTCAGTTTCAGCATCACCCCTTCCAATTAATATTCAGGAGTGATTTCGTTTAGGATTGACTGGTTGGGTCTCCTTGGACTCCAAGGAATGTTCAAGAGTCTTCTCCAGCACCACAGTTCAAAAGCATCAATTGTTCGGTGCTCAGCCTTCTTTGTGGTCCACTCTCACATCCATACATAACCACTGCAAAAACCATAGCTTTGACAATATGGACTTTTGTCGCAAAGTGATGTCTCTGCTTTTTAATATGCTGTCTAGGTTTGTCATAGCTTCCTTTCCAAGGAGCAAATGTCTCTTAATTTCATGGCTGCAGTCACCGTCTGCAGTGATTTAGAGCCCAACAAAATAAAGTCTGTCACTATTTCCAACGTATCCCATATATTTGCCATGAAGTGATGGAACTGGATGCCATTAATTTTGTTTTATGAAAGATGAGTTTTAAGCCAGCTTTTTCACTCTTTCACATTCACAAAGAGGCTCTTTAGTTCCTCTTGGCTTTCTGACATAAGGGTGGTGTCATCTGCATATCTGAAGTTACTGATATTTCTACTGGCAATCTGGATTCCAGCTTCTGCTTCACCAGCCAGGCATTTCACATGAAGTACTCTGCATAGAAGTTAAATAAGCAGGGTGACAATATACAGCCTTGACGTACTCCTTTCCCAATTTAGAAACAGTCTGTTTTTCCATGTCTGGTTCTAACTGTTGCTTCTTGTCCGGCATGCAAATTTCTCAGGAGGCAGGTAAGATGATCTGGTATTTCCATCTCTTTAACAATTTTCTACAATTTGCTGTGATCCACACAAAGGCTTTAGCATAGGCAATAAAGCAGAAGTAGATGTTTTTCTGGAATTCTCTTGCTTTTTCGATGATCCAGTGGATGTTAGCAATTTGATCTCTGGTTCCTCTACCTTTTCTAAATCCACCTTGAACATCTGGAAGTTTTCGGTTCACATGCTGTTGAAGCCTAGCTTGGAGAATTTTGAGCATTACTTTGCTAGCAATGCAGCCAAAGATGGAGAAGCTCTATACAGTCAGCAGAAACAAGACCGGAGCTGACTGTGGCTCAGATCATGAACTCTTTATTGCCAAATTCAGACTTAAATTGAAGAAAGTAGGGAAAACCACTAGACCATTCAGGTATGACCTAACAAATCCTTTATGATTATACAGTACAAGTGACAAATGAATAGATTCAAGGGGTTAGATCTAATAGACAGAGTGCCTGAAGAACTATGGATGGAGGTTCATGGTATTGTACAGTAGGCGGTGATTGAGACCATCCCCAAGAAAAAGAAATGCACAAAGGCAAAATGTGTGTCTGAGGAGGCCTTACAAATAGCTGTGAAAAGAAGAGAAGTGAAAGGCAAAGGAAAAAAGGAAAGATAAACCCATCTGAATGCAGAGTTTGAAACAATAGCAAGATAAACCCATCTGAATGCAGAGTTTGAAACAATAGCAAGGAGAGGTAAGAAAGCCTTCCTCAATATCACTGCAAGGAAACAGAGGAAAGCAATAGGATGGGAAAGACTAGAGATCTCTTCAAGAAAATCAGAGATACCAAGGGAACATTTCATGCCAAGGTGGGCACAATAAAGGACAAAGGTGGTATGGACCTGACAGAAGCAGAAGACATTAAGAAGTGGTGGTAGGAATACAAGAAGAACTGTACAAAAAATGTCTTAATGACCCAGATAAGCATGATGATGCAATCACTCACCTAGAGCCAGACATCCTGGAATGCAAAGTGAAGTGGGCCTTAGGAAGCATCACTATGAACAAAGCTAGTGGAGGTGATGGAATTCCAGCTGAGCTATTTCAAATCCTAAAAGATGATGCTGTGAAAGTGCTGCATTCAATATACCAGCAAATGTGGAAAACTCAGCAGGGCTGCAGCACTGCAAAAGGTCAGTTTTCATTCCAATGCCAAAGAAAGGCAATGCCAAAGAATGTTCAACCTACTGCACAATTTCATTCATCTCACACACTAGCAAAGTAATGCTCAAAATTCTCCAAGCTAGGCTTCAACAGCATGTGAACTGAAAACTTCCAGATGTTCAAGCTGGATTTAGAAAAGGTAGAGGAACCAGAGATCAAATTGCTAACATCCACTGGATCATCGAAAAAGCAAGAGAATTCCAGAAAAACATCTACTTCTGCTTTATTGCCTACACTAAAGCCTTTGACCTTGTGGATCACAACAAATTGTGGAAAATTTTAAAAGAGATAGAGATACCAGACCACATTACCTGCCTCATGAGAAATCTGTATGCAGTTCAAGAAGCAACAGTTAGAACCAGACATGGAACAATGGACTAGTTCCAAATTGGAAAAGGAATATATTGTCAATATCCAGCATCAAGGCTGTATATTGTCACCCTGCTTATTTAATTTCTATGCAGAGTACATCAAGCAAAATGCCGGGCTGGATGAAGCAGAAGCTGGAATCCAGATTGCCGGGAGAAATATCAGTAACTTCAGATATGCAGATGACACCACCCTTATGGCAGAAAGCAAAGAGGAACTGAAAAACCTCTTGTTGAAAGTGAAAAAGCTGGTTAAAACTCAATATTCAAAAAGCAACGATCATGGCATCTGGTCCCAAGACTTTATGGCAAATAGATGGGGAAACAATGGAAACAGTGACAGAATTTATTTTGAAGGGCTCCAAAATCACTACAGATTGTGACTGCAGCCATGAAATTCAAAGATTATTGCACCTTGGAAGAAAAGCTATAACAAACCTAGACAGCATATTATAAAGCAGAGATGTTACTTTGCCAAAAAAGGTCCATCTAGTCAAAGCTATGGTTTTTGCAGTAGTCATGTATGGATGTGAGAGTTGGACCATAAAGAAGGCTGAGCACTGAACAATTGATGCTTTTGAACTGTGGTGTTGGAGAAGGCTCTTGAGAGTCCCTTGGACTGCAAGGAGATCCAAGCAGCCCATCCTAAAGGAAATCAGTCCTGAATATTCATTGGAAGGACTGATGCTGAAGATGAAGCTCTAGTACTTTGGCCACCTGATGCAAAGAACTGACTCATTAGAAAAGACCCTGATGCTCAGAAAGATTGAAGGCGGGAGGAGAAAGGGATGACAGAGGATGAGATTGTTGGATGGCATCACCAACTCGATGGACATGAGCTTGAGCAAGCTCTTGGTGTTGGTGATGGACAGGGAAGCCTGGCATGCTGCAGTCCATGGGGTCGCAAAGAGTCGGACACGACTGGGCAACTGAACTGAACTGTACTGAAGCCTTTGTATTCTTTCCTCCACCTCCTGTCAGGGCTCTTCTGGCATCAAAACCTATGAAATGCAGGTCAGCAGTAGGTCCAAGTATCAGTCAGCCACCCATGTGAAGTGCATGCTAGACTACACAGCAGCTGCATGTCCTAATACTGATGCTTTCAATCATAACCCTCTAGTAAATAGGCCTCTATCAGTTAATCCACTTCATCGACTGGCCCAGCTCACCTACTGAGTCGAACTCCCTGAGAAGCTCCTACCACAAATGTCCAAATAAAGTTAAGCTGGTAGATAGCAGTGAAGTCTGGGAAATATTTATTGATGTATGAGCTATTTCCTGAAGTGTCAGACTTTGTGTCTGTCCCCTCAATCATGCAGTAATCAGACCCCACTTATAAGTCTCATGGCAACAGGATGTGGTGGCAGAGGGTCTGGAGGACAGTCTGTGTCCCCTTGCAAGGCATCGGCACCAGGTGAGGTAATGACACAGTCCTCAAAGGACAGAACACCAGCCTCCCAGACACGACCGGGCAAGCTACTTCCGTCAGCAAGGGAGGCTCTGGGGGACTGAGGGCTTGCCAATTGTGAGCTTCCACCGAGGGCAGCCAGATATCCTGAGTCTCAGTTTCAAGGTCCCACTTGTTCACATAGCACCGTGCCTTTCACCTAGGAAATGCAGAGAGGCTGGGAATTCAGGCAACCTGGGGATTCTGCAACTGACATGGTGGAATGCTGTGTTTGATTTCCAGCCCCGTCAGCCCTGCAGGCACAGGGGAATTTGCAGGCTGCCATGGAAGAGCTGTGGCTGTCATCCTGTGACCTGAGCCGAGAGCTAAGGCAGGTGTCCTTGTCAGTTTCCTCCCAGGGACACTGCAGTCACCGCACAGCCCAGCCTTGGTTCCCGGCGTTCCCTCCATGACAGTTCAGGATAGCAGCCGCTCTGGCACCTCGGGCACTTTCTGCCCTTGGCCATTCACCCCAGTCGAGTGCAGGGGGCAGCATGGTGACTGTTGAGACCCCCACAGGTCATGGGAGACTTGAGCCCAGGTGGTTACTCAGGGATGGCTCAGAGGGCTGAAGGCACGCAGCGAGTACAGGAAGCAGCTGCCACCCCAGAACCAGGGCAAGAAGGGAAGGGGTTGATGTCATTGGAAGCCCGCCCAGGATGAGGGGCCATGAGGACCAACCCATCTCTCTTCCACATCACTGCCTTGTCATCTTCTGAGTCATCTATCTGTGGTTTGATTTATCAGTTGAAATTTTTATTTCAAAGACTGTGGTTTTGTTTCTAGTGTCTAAAGTTCTTTTTTGGTTTTCAAATCCACCTATACTTTTAGAATTTGTCTTATCTTTTTGATTCCTTCTTGTGTATCTACTTTTTAAAATTCATTTTTAATTGGAGGATAATTGCTTTACAATATTGTGTTGGTTTCTGTCGTACATCAACATGAATCAGCCATAGGTATACATATGTCCCCCTCCCTCTTGAACCTCCCTCCCACATCCCACCATGTGTGTCTCTTTTGGTGTCTTGGAGGCCAGTGAAGATTGGGGGAGATCCAGTAGCCTTCTATCACAGGAATGCAGATGACTGGTAAATATCCATGAGAACCGCTCTCTGATCTCATGAGAATTCAAAGGTACTGTCAGTCTGTTTCAAAGTCCCTCCGATTAGGCACAAGAGTACAGGTGTTTCTCTTTCTCACCTCCTTCCTTTATAAACTGGTCCAAGGCCCAGGGATATTCACTGGGACTCACCTCCAATGCTTTCAAGACAAGCTGATGTGCGATACGATGCCCGAGGAACCTCCTTGGGAACCAAATGGAGAGTGTAGCCTGCAAAAGGGCTTCCCTGAGAGCTCAGTTGGTAAAGAATCCACCTGCAATGCAGGAGACCTCAGTTCGATTCCTGGGTCAGGAAGATCCTCTGGAGAAGGGATAGGCTACCCACTCCAGTATTCTTGGGCTTCCCTGGTGGCTCAGCTGGTAAAGAATCCCACCTGCAATGCAGGAGAGCCAGGTTTGATCACTGGGTTGGGAAGATCGCTTGGTGAAAGGAAAGGCTACCCACTCCAGTATTCTGGCCCAGATAATTCCATGGACTGTATGGTCCATGGGGTCACAAAGAGTTGGACACAACTGAACGACTTTCAGTTCACTTTACAGCCTGCAAAAGGAGGTTAGTGGATAGGTCAATGTCCCTATCCACCCTTCCCTCTGCTAGCTAGAGATTCAGAACAAGCTGCTCAAGTCTTCCTGTCCTCATTTGCTCATCTGGAGAAGGGGGTGACATGCTACCGACTTCCTAGAGCCGCCACAAGTCTGGGATGGATGAGTCCAGGCACGTAGCAGACACTCCCAGCCCTTACCGAAAATTATATCATCTGGTCTCTGACAGTAATGCCCTGGGGACGTAACAGGGCCACTCCTCTCTCTGAGGGACCTGCCAGCATTCCATGAGGATGGGTGGTGTCTTCAACATGAGATCGCAGACCGGTCTTCAGCTGGCCCTCTGGGAGTCCTGAGTGGGAAGCCAGGGGTTAGGCTTCCCTTCTGGGACCATTCGCTCTGCCAGGAGCCCAGCAGTACAACCACAGTGCTGGGGGTGTGGGGGGAGCCTCCCTCAGCCAATGGTTTGCTGAAGCCCCACTGTCTGTGGCAGAGGGATGGAAGCCCCTGCTTGCAGATGATGGGGACTGGTCTTCTCACTCAGACCCATGCTGGGATGGACCCAGTTCCTTTTACAGCCTTGTCCTTCCTTCGTACCATGCAGGTGACCTTTCAAGAGCACTGGTTTTAGGTGGATTCTCGTTTTTATTTGTGCTTTCCCCATGTATCTCGCTTGCTCACCTGAGGGCCACGTATGCATTTAAATAATATAATACACTCTTCTCTGTACACGTTTCCTTGTCTTTTCCCCAACTGACCTGGCATCCCAGGGGGGCAGGGGCTGGGTGTCTGATGGGCACTGGCCTGAGTCCCGGCCTACCTAGCCTGAGATCATAGGAAACCCCCCCCACACACACACACACAGTAGTGGGGCCAGCAGGACAGCAAGAATCAGCCAGCCTGGGTCCACGAAGCATTGGGTGTGGGAACTCAGAAATTCTGCCCTGAGTCACATGACTCTCCTCACTTGAGGCAGGACAACTTTGTGCCCAAGATACACAACCCAGAAATCATCAATCCAGAGTGTAATAATTTGGTCACATAAAATTGTGTAACTTCTTGACAGCCGAAACCAGCCGGCCTAGTCTTTTGAGACAAGAGACGGGAATCCCACAGTGGTACAGTGGTTAAGACTCCATGCTTCCACTGCAGGGGGCGGGCTCGATTCAATTCTTGGTCTCAGAACTAAGATCTGGCATGCCATGCTGCGCAGCCAAAAAAGAGAGATCCTTTCTTCCGTGGCCCCTAAGGTGCTCTGTCCTTCTGAAAAGCCAAGGCTGTTTTGGGGTGAGGCCCTCACTTCATCTGGCGGCTGGCACCAAGCCAGCAGCCCCACCGAGCACTCGCCCACACCGTGGCCTCTGTCTCAGAGCTTCCTTGCACCTACTCGGCCCTCATTCTGCCCAGTGAGGTGATGGTCACAGAGGATAAGATCAGTGCCCTCGTTAAAGCAGCCAGTGTAAATGTTGACCCTTTCTGGCCAGGCTTGTTTGTAAAGGCTTTGGCCAGTGTCAGCATCGGCAGCTTCATCTGCCATGTGGGGGCTGGTGGACCTGTCCCGACAAGTGGTGCTGCACCACCATAAGGTCCTGCCCCCTCCACCACTGCAGCCCCAGCTGAGGAGAAGAAAGTAGAACAAAGTAAAAAGAATCTGAAGACTCTGATGATGACATGAGCTTTGCTCTTTTGGACTAAACCTCTGTAATAACTTCCCTGGTGGCTCAGATGGTAAAGTGTCTGCCTACAATGTGGGAGACCCGGGTTCGATCCCTGGGTCGGGAAGATCCCCTGGAGAAGGAAATGGCAACCCTCTCCAGTACTCTTGCCTGGAAAATCCCATGGATGGAGGATCCTGGTAGGCTACAGTCCATGGAGTCGCAAAAAATCGGACACGACTGAGCAACTTCACTCACTTTAGTAATAACACATTCAATAAAAAGCTGAGCTCTTTAGAGAGAGACTGACAGAAAATCTCTGCAACACGTGGAACAGAGGGCTAACAGCCCTGCTATATGCCAATCAGGGTCTTTTGGGAAGGCAACTGCTTAGTATCAATAAACATGATAGATGGCCATAGGTTTTGACCTGGTTCAGTTCAGTTCAGTTCAGTCGCTCAGTCGTGTCCGACTCTTCGCGACCCCATGAATCGCAGCACGCCAGGCCTCCCTGTCCATCACCAACTCCCGGAGTTCACTCAGACTCACGTCCATCGAGTCAGTGATGCCATCCAGCCATCTCATCCTCTGTCGTCCCCTTCTCCTCCTGCCCCCATCCCTCCCAGCATCAGAGTCTTTTCCAATGAGTCAACTCTTCACATGAGGTGGCCAAAGTACTGGAGTTTCAGCTTCAGCATCATTCCCTCCAAAGAAATCCCAGGGCTGATCTCCTTTAGAATGGACTGGTTGGATCTCCTTGCAGTCCAAGGGACTCTCAAGAGTCTTCTCCAACATCACAGTTCAAAAGCATCAACTCTTCGGCACTCAGCCTTCTTCACAGTCCAACTCTCACATCCATACATGACCACAGGAAAAAGCATAGCCTTGACTAGACGGACCTTTGTCGGCAAAGTAATGTCTCTGCTGTTGAATATGCTATCTAGGTTGGTCATAAATTTCCTTCCAAGGAGTAAGTGTCTTTTAATTTCATGGCTGCAGTCACCATCTGCAGTGATTTTGGAGCCCCCCAAAATAAAGTCTGACACTGTTTCCACTGTTTCCCCATCTATTTCCCATGAAGTGATGGGACCGGATGCCATGATCTTCGTTTTCTGAATGTTGAGCTTTAAGCCAACTTTTTCACTCTCCACTTTCACTTTCATCAAGAGTCTTTTTAGGTCCTCTTCACTTTCTGCCATAAGGGTGGTGTCATCTGCATATCTGAGGTTATTGATATTTCTCCCGGAAATCTTGATTCCAGCTTGTGTTTCTTCCAGTCCAGCATTTCTCATGATGTACTCTGCATATAAGTTAAATAAGCAGGGTGACAGTATCCAGCCTTGACATACTCCTTTTCCTATTTGGAACCAGTCTGTTGTTCCATGTCCAGTTCTAACTGTTGCTTCCTGACCTGCATACAGGTTTCTCAAGAGGCAGGTCAGGTGGTCTGGTATTCCCATCTCTTTCAGAATTTTCCACAGTTGATTGTGATCCACACAGTGAAAGGCTTTGGCATAGTCAATAAAGCAGAAATAGATGTTTTTCTGGAACTCTCTTGCTTTTTTGATGATTCAGCGGATGTTGGTAATTTGATCTCTGGCTCCTCTGCCTTTTCTAAAACCAACTTGAACATCAGGAAGTTCACGGTTCACATATTGCTGAAGCCTGGCTTGGAGAATTTTGAGCATTACTTTACTAGTGTGTGAGATGAGTGCAATTGTGCAGTAGTTTGAGCATTCTTTGGCATTGCCTTTCTTTGGGATTGGAATGAAAACTGACCTTTTCCAGTCCTGTGGCCACTGCTGAGTTTTCCAAATTTGCTGGCATATTGAGTGCAGCACTTTCACAGCATCATCTTTCAGGATTTGAAATAGCTCAACTGGAATTCCATCACCTCCACTAGCTTTGTTCATACTGATGCTTTCTAAGGCCCACTTGACTTCACATTCCAGGATGTCTGGCTCTAGGTGAGTGATCACACCATCGTGATTATCTGGGTTGTGAAGATCTTTTTTGTATAGTTCTGTGTATTCTTGCCACCTCTTCTTAATATCTTCTGCTTCTGTTAGGTCCATACTATTTCTGTCCTTTATCGAGCCAATCTTTGCATGAAATGTTCCCTTGGTATCTCTAATTTTCTTGAAGAGATCTCTAGTCTTTCCCATTCTGTTGTTTTCCTCTATTTCTTTGCACTGATCACTGAAAAAGGCTTTCTTGTCTCTTCTTGCTATTCTTTGGAACTCTGCATTCAGATGCTTATATCTTCCCTTTTCTCCTTTGCTTTTCGCTTCTCTTCTTTTCACAGCTATTTGTAAGGCCTCCCCAGACAGGGATCAAGACCATCTCCATGAAAAAGAAATTCAAAAAAGCAAAATGGCTTTGACCTGGTAGTTACACTTAAAGGTAATATCCAGAGGGAGATTTACAAATCTTCAGAGGTGCTAACAAACAAACAAGAACAGAAAAAGTAATAATACATCTGTTGGGGATTTGTTATGTAAACTATAGTACATGTGTTCTGTTCAATACCTTGTGGCCAGAGATGACATGAGCTAGACTTGTGTACTGAGAAGGAAGACTTTGGCAGATATATTATTGCTAGTTAAAATCACATTGAATATACAGGGTGTGTGTATTTTTAACCTGAGTGAGGAACTATGTAGGTGATCCCATAGAAGAATATAGTTAGAGGTGAGAAACAGAATTGTTAACAGTCATGCCTAAAACAATGTTTTGTAAAAATCTTCAATTACGTGCTTTAAAAATATCCAGGGTGGTAAGGTAAAATGGTCCAGCCACAGTGGAATGCAAATTGGCAGTTTCTTCTAAGGCTAATCGTCCACTTCCTTAGGACACAGCACTTGCACTGCTGGGCATTCATGCCAAAGAAATGGAAAATTCTGACCACAGGAAAGCCTGGATACAAATGTTCAAAGCAGATTTTTTCTAGAAACCTAAAAGTGGAAACAGGCAACAGTGGGTGAAGGCTTGAACAACTGTGGCTGATCCACACCAAGGAAGGCTAGCAATACAAATTGAGAACTGACTGCTGAAACCAACTATTGATTGAGATGGATGGATCTAAAGGGCAGTGTGTGATGGAACAAAGGCCCATCCCGGGTTTCAAAGTGCATGGTTTCATTAACGTACTGACGTCTGTGTGTGTGTGTGTGTGTGTGTGTGTGTGTGTGCGCGTGCGTGCGTGCGCACACACGCGCGAGCACATGGTGAGGCATGCTGCATCCCAGCTCCCCAACCAGAAATTGAACCCAGGCCACCGGCAGTGGGAGTGTGGTGTCCTAACCACTGGCGCGCACGCACACACACACCGAGAACCCTGAGCAGCCTTCCGATGGTACCAATGCCATCTCCTGGTGTGACGGTCCACTGGCTACGCAACAAGCTGATGCTGGGGCAACAACGGGAGGGGCATTTCCCTGTAACTTCCCGTGAACTTAATTCCTTCAGAATACAAGCCCACACCAAAGGCACACCGCAGGGCTTGGCGTATACACATCAGATCACTCTGTGCGTGACTCTGCACGGACAGTCTGGATCTCCCCGCGGGAAAGTCCAGGGGCCCACAGCACGCCCGACTACGGACTGAGGAAAAAGAGACCGCTGGCCGGAAGGCGGAGCTCACGCGATCGGCCTGCTCTGATTGGGCCATAGAGCTGCCAGTCACAAAGAGGGACAGGCTTGCTTGGGGCTGGAGGGCGGGTCTTCTCAGGAGTCGAGCATGGTCATTGGTGAAGCCAGCCGGAAGAGGTGGGCAGGAAGGCGGTACTCCACGGCTTCCGGTGGGCGGCCTGAGGAGGGGAGTGAGAGGCGACGGCCGCGGGGACGCTCAGGGCGGGGCTCGAAGCACGGAAACGGCCCTCCGCTTCGTGTTCCCCCCCCCTCCATCTCGGTGCACAGCAGCCTGCCCTCTGGGTCCTGGGCGGGGCCAAAGCCCCGCAGTTCGCTGGGTTGCGCGTCTTTTCCTGGGGAGAGGGCGAAGAGACGCCTCCCCAGAGCCCAGGGCCCTGGACACCTTGGGGATTCCGTCGGGGCCCCAACACCCGCTCCCGACAGGACTCCCCCTGCTGTACTGAGGGCGGATGGCCCAGGACAGTGTATTAGGGGCGCCCAGGGACCGTGGGAGCGGGGAGGGTCGGCGGCAACCCCGCCAATATGCCAAAGGGCAGGGTCAGGGGGTCTTCGCTTGGCCCCGCCCTCCAGTCCTGGCGTCTGAGGGCGGCCTTGCCCCGCGCTCCTGATGCCTTCCACCCTCCCAGGGTCTCGAATCTGGCCGCCTCCAGCCACCCCCACCCATTGCCCGGCCCACCGTGTTCCACAGCCCATGAGTGTGACTGGGATGATTCTCTGTGAAGCCCGGATCCTGCCCCCTTCCCCCCGCCCCACACGGAGTAACAAGGGAGAGGTGGGCAGAGCTGAGCCCAGTGCCCAGAAACGTGGAGTCGGCCAGGGGTGCCATGCTTCTGGAGGTGGGGAGGGCCCGAAGTAACCCAGTCTTCCCCCTGTCACTCGACAGGTGTGGCCCGCTGGGAGGGAATCTTGCCCAAGCACTCCTGTTCTCCAGGACCGCCTATGGTTGCAGCCCTCAGTGCCTGCTGCCTGCCTCTTCCCTGGAGGTCAAGGTGAGTGAGCCCAGCAAGGAGAGAAAGCTCCTGGCTTCACTAGCAGTGGATGTGATCAGAAACCATCCATCGTTAAAAAAAAAAAAAAAGAAAGAAACTATCCATCCTGACGCTGGTTCTCATGCTGGAAGGGTCGTGAGAACACCTGGAGGGCTCACTCAAAGCCAGACCATAGGGCCCCGCCCTAGAATCTCTGATCTTGCTCATCTGAGGTGGGGGTTGAGCATTTGGACTCCAGCAAGCTCCCAGTGCTGCTGCCGCTGCTGGTCCAGAAACCCCACAGTAAGCGCGCTGCTCTAGAGGCCTGAGACTCCTAGGTGTGTGCCCCCTGCCCTTCTCCCGCAGGGCTGGGAAAAGCCACGAGGTTGGTGGCTCTCGCGAGATCTGGGGCTTCCCATTGAGCAGTCGTCACCCTTCCCTGCCTGAAGCCGAAGGAGGGGCTATCCACAGCCCAGGCAGGATCAGGTGTCAGGTTTGTTGAGTTGCTCAACAGCTCCTCACTTGGGCTGATAACATCTGGACACGTAGGAGGGTGGGGCGAGATCAGATCCAGTGCCTGGGTGTGGGGATGAACTATCTGATGAGGCAGAGGAAAAAGGCCTACATTCTGAGGTCAGGGATGGGAAAGGAACGTCGGCCCTAAGACCAAGTGTGGGTCTGGGGGAGCATGGAGACCCGAAGAGCTTCCCAGGTGGTGCTAGTGGCAAAGAACCCACCTTCCGATGCAGGAGACGTAAGGAGATGCGGGTTCAATCCTTGAGCCGGGAAGACCCGTGGAGGAGGGCATGGCAACCCACTGCAGGATTCTTGCCTGGAGAATCCCATGGACAGAGGAGCCGGTGGGCTACAGTCCATGGGGTTGCGAAGAGTCGGACACGACTGAAGTGACTTAGCACACATGCACGGAGAGCAGCAAGGGGGTTGTCTGCCCAGGAACTGCCCTGACAGTTGTCTGGTCTGCAGGTGTGGTCAGCCTTCTCTCGCTGGTGGGAAGCCACTGCCTTTCCTGCCACACGTTCCTCACCAAGAGGATCTCCCAGCTCCTGGGTGATGCTGCCCAGACCTCCTCAACACCCAGCACCACCACCCACTTCTTTGGCCAGTCTTTGCCGAGGCTTGTCTGTCTTTGGCTCCAGGATGGCCCGCCATCCAGTTGGAGCCACAGATGAAAAGCAATGCCAGTGTCCAGCTGCCCCATGTGCCCAGAACCAGCAGCTCTGGAACCCCAGCCCCTGAGTACATTCTTGCAGTGGGATCATTTGGGGAGGGGGTGGCGCTTTGGTTGGCATTTTCCGAGGCCCTCTCCTGCACCCTTTTCCTTTGGGTCACTGGTCTTTTCTTATTTACTGGTTCAAGTTCTCTATACATTAATGATATGAACCCTGAGTCACATCTTGGTACTATTTTTTGCCCCACTTTGTCACTTGTCTCTTGACTTGGTGGTTTGGGGTTTGCGTTTGACTAGGCAGACGATCTTAGCGTTTGTGTCATCAGACTTTCCAGGGTCTTCCTATTGGTTTCTGGGGTTTCTTGTCGGTTTGTTTGCTCCCAATTGACTTACGGTGATCTTCTCCATTTAAAGTCATCATGTATAAATTACCCATTGCTGAATAACAAGGGGCTACCCAGGTGAAGGTAGCGTAAATACCTGCCTGTCAACGCAGGAGACATAAGAGACATGGGTTGGGAAGATCCCCTGGAGAAGGAAATGGCAACCCACTCTAGTACTCTTGCCTGGAGAATCCCATGGACAGAGGAGCCTGGCAGGCTACAGTCCATGGGGTCGCAAGGAGTCGGACACGACTGAAGTGACTTAGCATGCAAGCATGTGTAGCAAATTACCCCAGATGTAGTGTAGTCCCTTAAAACAACCAGCACTGGTAATCTCCCAGGTGTCTGAAGGACAGGATTCTAGAAGGCCTGGCTGGGGCTTCTGGCCTGGGGTCCATCACAGGCTGCAGTCAAGGCTTCTCCGGGGCCACAGCCCTCTGGTCTGCCTGGGGTGTTGGGGTGGGAGGGGGGTAGGCTCTGCTTCTGGAGGGTTCACGGGGCTGCGGCAGGGGACGGTCCCTCCCCACCGGGCCTCTCCACCAGGCTGCTTGGGTCAGGCCTTCCCCAGATCCAGCGATCTCAGAGAGACAGAGCAGCCCCGAGATGGAAGCCACAGTGTTTGTCTCATAACTCATCTCGAGGTGATGCTCCCTCACCTCTGCTGTGATTTTATGGATCACACTGGTCACCCCGTGGAGAAGAGAACGGTACCCATGTGGGCCTAGGTTCTTCATGTTCGTGCTGCGTGAGAAGGCTCCAAGGAGTGTCCCTGCCCCTGAGCCCGGGTGTGGGACTCCCAGGCTGCCCAGGCCCCTCAGGAATGTGTCCTTTGTGGAAGCAGGGGTGGCGGGTTGCAGCCCGGAACCGAGCCAGGCCAGGCGTGTGTTGTACAGGCAGAGAGTGGCTTTTCACCTTGAAATGGTTGCAGACCAAACACACGGAAAGCCAGAGAAACAGAGATCGTGTGATGATCCCAGCATGGCCCACAGAGCCCGCGGCATGTGCCCTCTGCCCTCCGCCCAGGAGTCTGCAGCCCGAAGGGCCATCCCAGCCAGTGGTTCAGCCCTGAGCACAGGCGCAGAAGCTTTCTCACCCTGGCAGCCTGTGCATGCCACGGCTGTGCAAGTGCACACTCAGGTCTGGGCCCCGTGCTCTCTGACCTCCGAGGTGTGCCCACCCTGTGGTCAGCCCTGCCTGCACCCCCTCCTTCCCAGGGGGCCCCCGTTGAGGGGGGTGAAGGCTGATGAGCCCCCTTTCTTCAATGGCTGTGCCCGGTAGCCCTGGGCTGGGCTGCTGCCAGCCTGGGGTGGCAGCTGAGTGTCCCTTTGGTCCCAGGAAGGCGCTCCCGCTGTGCCCATGGGGGACGTGCCTGCTGCCCCACCTCCTGTCTGGGACTGAGACAGGACTTCCCGGTGACACGCTTGGTGGCTCTGAATGTATCACGCAGCTTCTGTGGGTGGTGAGGGCTCCTCCTGTTGCCTCTTGCTTCTGGGCAGCGCTGGGGCCCTCGGTGACAGCTCCTGGCCCTGTCTGTGGCCACCACACTCTTCTCAAGCCTGACAACCATGGCCTCAGGAGAGTCGGGCTCTCTGTCTCCGTCCCAGGGCAGAAGCTGAGGCTGAGGCTGAGGCTGAGCTTGCAGGGCCTGTCCTTGGGGATCATGGCCATGACTCATGGGGACACCCCTCGGCCAGGATGTGGGGCCGCCACAGAGTCCCGGGGTCCCCTGGAGAGGCTCGAGCCCCCCTGCGGTCCCACACTCTTGGGCCCGCTGACTGTTCCCCTAAGTAGAGCCGCCTTGCAGCCCCTGAGCCCCGGGCACAAGGACCGACAAGGGGCCTCTGCCCTGCCGTCTTCTCCCTCAGGGCTGCCTTCCTCAAGTGTGTCCTCAGGCCCAGGGCTGCATGGGCACTGTCCTCCCTCTCCTGCTGCCCGGCCTCTGTGCCTCGTGGAGCTCCTGCAGGTACCTGCCTGGTGGACGGGCACAGACTGGGCAGCGACCCGGCCCCGCCCTACTGTCCGCCTGCCTTGGGCTTCACCCTTGTCCTCATCCTCCACCCACTGGGCATGATGGTGCCTGCCCTTTGGAGCTCAGGCGTCTGGAGCGGCCCAGCCTCTGCCGGTGCTGGGTCCGGGAGCAGTCCCCCTCATTCAGCCCTGCTCCCCAGGCTGTGGCCTCCCTGGGCTCATGGGGACCT
This sequence comes from Bubalus kerabau, assembly GCF_029407905.1. NCBI lineage: Eukaryota > Metazoa > Chordata > Mammalia > Artiodactyla > Bovidae > Bubalus > Bubalus kerabau. The sequence continues at coordinate 50,308,617 of NC_073647.1, read as the reverse complement.
TGCAGATGTCCGTGGTGAGTGGTGGAGCTGGCTGAGGCCAGCCTGACCTCTGAGCAGCACAGCGTGCCCCTTCTGGGTGCATAAGTCCTCCTGGGGGTGCCCATGGGCTGTGGAGGAGGCTGCTGTAGGTGGCGGGCCTTGTCCTCTGGGGACCTGTCCACAGCTGGGACGTGGAGCTGGATGATACACACAGACATGCAGATGCACACACACTCGAGTTCCTGGCGGCCAGTATCCATTACTCATGTTTGCTGACTGTGACTCGTCCACAGCTGGGACCTGGAGCTGGATCACACACACACACACACACACACACACACACACACACACACTCGAGTTCCTGGTGGCCAGCGTCCATCACTCCTCACGTTCACTGACCTTGACTTATCGGCTGCTCCCCCTTTGGCTCACTGCCTCCATCAGGGCTCCAGCGGGGTGCCTGTCAGTGCCCTGGCCCTGCGCCCTGGAGTGGGGTGTGGCTGCCCAGACCAGGGGCCGTGTGGGACCTCCAAGGGTCTCTAGAGCTCCGTCACTGTCATTGAAATGCCGAGGCTCTCTCTCTGTGTGTGGGTGGCCGTCCCATCCTGAGGGGCGCTGTGCCCCTCACTTCACCTAGGTCCGGCCCACCCTCCTGGGGGAGCAGGCACCAGGGACAGTGGGGTGCAGGGGTTCCCTGGGGCAGGGGGGCCGGCTGTGTTGTGGGAGTGGTCAGCTCCCCCGTCCCCCTGACTCAGAGCAGACAGGACCTGTAGGATGCGGGGGCTGCTCCCCACAGGGTGACCAGACACCCCCTCCCCAGGCTTAGTAGGGAAGAAGGGCCCTGGCGGGCGTCTGTGGCTGGACCCCTCCTCTGCTCCTGGGGACCAGGTCTCAGGCGGCTTGCCCCCAGCAGATGGGCTCCTGGTGCCATCTGCGTGTCTCCCTCTCCAGAAGCCCTCCAGAGGTGGCACCCTGTCTCACTCCCTCCTGCCCCTGCCTGGTCAAGGCTCTGGCCTGGTCTGGCCCGTGGCCTCTCCTTGGGGCTGTCCTCAGGGTCGTTCCCCCTGCAGGTTCCAGCTTCTCCCCTTGCCGCCCCATGGGCGTCATAACTGCCCAGGTGTGATGTGGCATCCAGGGAGGGGACAGGTCTCCTGGTTATGCTCTCCTCTGGGGCCATTCTCCCTTCGTGTCCCCCACCAAGCAGGCTTTGGGACACGGGATGGCAGGGAGGACTGTCTGCTCTTGGCAGGCTGGTCCAGGCAGCAGGCAGGAGAATCTGGGTGAGTCTGGGTAGGGGAGTGGTGCCCGGTGGGCTGGCAGAGGTGAGAAGGGGCTTTCTGGGAGGACCTCTCTACCTGGCTTTCCCCAGTGGTAGGGGACTTCTCTGAGTAGGACTTGATTTTTTTCACAGATTTCCTGCCTGCCCTGGGGAGGGGCTGGGGATAGTTTCCAGGGCATAGGTATGCTGAGCCTAAGGCCAAAGGCCAGCCCCAGGGGCAGTAACAGTGACACCCTCCTTTTCTTGAATCCCTTGGGGAGGTTCATCCTCGTGGACCCATGGGCTTGTACCCACTCTTGGATGGCTGCTTCTTCAGTGCTGGGACTAGCCCAGTAGAGTGGTCAAGGTGGGAGTGGTCCTAGATTGTGGAATGCTGTCTGCTACTTCCCCTAGACCAGGTGGCGAGGGGAGGGTGCGGCCGACATCAATGGTGGCATCAGGAGCTCCCCCTGCTTGCCATACCTCCTGGGCACTTCTCTCTCTGCTCCACCAGGGATGCTGCTCAGGCTGTCTGGCAGGGTCCCAAGCTACCAGCTCAGTTGCCTCATTCAGGGCCTCCTGAGCTCCTCCATGTCTGCCAACCACCACCACCATCCCCCGACTCCGCTCTGGTGGTACCTAAGATGGCAGGAGGTGCCCTGCACGCTAGGAAGCTGCTGCCCCCTGCTGTGCTCCCAGTACCACTGCAGCCCATGGTCCAGGCAGAGCCTGGAGGTTGGCCTCAGAGCCCTGGAAAGCCCTAGGTGGGGACTTGGAAGATTGAGGTCTCTTGGGGGTTCATGGAGCCCTCCAAAGCTTTGGGCTGGGGTGCCCAGAGCACTTGGAGGCATTCAGGCGCCCTTATGGGGGTCCAGGGCCTTGGAAGCAAGGCTAAGCCTGGTGGGAGTCTGGAGGGAGGTCCAGAGTCCTCAAGAGAGCTCTCTGGGAGGCAGGTATCTCAGAGCCCTGGGGCAGTGATTTTGAAGCAAGGCCCTCAGAAACCCTCCGTCTGGTGCATGGTGATCAATTGATATGGTCACCCATGGGAAATAAAAGGGGGAGACTATGTCACCTGGGAGGTGACTCCATCTTCCTTCAGACACGGCAGTGGTTGCCAAGTACATCTAGCCTTCCCCTCAGTCCTGCAGATGGAGGATCTGAAGCCTGGAGGGGACCATTTCATCCAGAGGCCATGCCATCTCTCTCCCCTTCCTCCCTGCAATCCTTCCTCTCCACCAGGACCTTGTGGGGCTCCTGCTGCACAGCCACCCCCAGGAGGAGCACTTGAGATCACTTGCCGAAATGAGATGTTGCGCCATGCCCCTGCAGAGTTCTGATGCCCTGACGATGGGACTCCTTGTTCACTCCCGTCCAGTTCACCGATTTGACCACCTGCCCCTGTGGTCACAGATCAGCAGGCCACACCTCCTGCCTATGCCCACTGCCCACCACAGAGCATCCGTGTCTCAGCTCTTGGTCTAGGATGGCATGAGACAGATGCTGGGGGCCCAGGGGTGTCCCAGCCACAGTGGACTGGGTGCCACAGGAGTCAGGTGGGAGTGCTTAGCAGCAAACGAGGGAGGCTGGGGCTCTGGGAGGGGTGAGAATATGAGAAGCCATTTCTTTTTGGTGTATTTGAAATGCACAAAAAAAAAGCCTGTTGCTTTTAAGAAAACACCCACCCCACCCCACCCCACAAAAGTACAGAGACTAGGATGCAGCAAAAAGAAATGTCCGGGAGCTTTGGTAGAAAAGTTCCAGTCCTGGCCCTGAGCAGAGCTTACCCAGCGGCCGTAGACAGCAGAGAGCCCCAAAGGCTCAGGAGCCCATGGTGCATGTGCAGGTGAGAGGGCAGGCCCTGCCAAGTCCTGCCACCTGTAGGAAGGAGCCCATCAGAGCTGAGGTGCCAGGGTCCCACCCAATGGTGGCCCAGCGGGTGCCTCTGCTTCCCTTTTGTGTGCTTGCTTCTCCAGACTTTACTGCCCTCTACAGGCAGTGCGGAGCCCAGACGCACAGTGTGCCATTCTACCCCAGGTTTCCTTAGCTCTTGATGTTAAGTGAGTGATGGTCGCTCAGTCGTGTCAGACTCTTAGCGACCCCATGGACTGTAGCCTGCCAGGCTCCTCTGTCCATGGGATTCTCCAGGCAAGAATACTGGAGTGGGTTACCATTTCTTTCTCCAACTCGATGTTAAAAATCACATGTAAACTGTGAAAATTGTGAAATGCCCACAGCAGAAAACCTTGTGGGTAATACCCAGGTGAAGAACTGGTTTACTGAAAGGGGATGAAACATTCCAGAGGACTGAAAGCCTTACCCTGTCATTAGACAACCAGCTTTCCAGCAGAAACAGCCCATCAAGCAGATGCCTCGTTTCCTTCCCATCACTCTGCCCTTGGACACCACGGTTGGTGTCTGCTGGTCCCATTTGAAACACCCAGAACTGACATGGTGCAAGCAGCCTCACCTGCGTTTCCCAGTGGGCTCTCTGTGTGACTATTTTTTATAAGCACTTACAAGAGCTTCTGATAACATGTCAGGGAGCGGGCACCAAAAGCAGAACATAAATGAATCTATGGGTAGCCTATGATCCCTATCTCAGGCTCAGAGGACGAAAGGATGAACTGACAAAGTTGGATGGCAATTCTGGAGACCCAAGGCCTGGAAACCTTTAGCAGGGGGCAGCCCAACCCCTCCCCACATTAAAGAGAAGAACCCACACATTAAAAATAAATGGTCTTTTATTGTGTCCACGAAAACAAACTCAGGGTGGCCTTTGGTTAATCCCCCCATGAGGTGACGACAAATAGGAGGCATGCAATGACCAAAACCATGTTCTCCTCTCCAGGAGAAGGGTCTTGCCCTCCTAGGCCCGAAGGGTGACAGGCAAGCAGGGCCAGGAGGATCCAGAGGCAGGCCCACCCAGGCCCACCATGCCGCAGAGGGCCCAGGCCTGCTGCCTCCTTGGCAGGACAGGGCAGGGGTCAGCAAACATTGCCCCTGTCCCGGTAACCCCAAGCTAGAACACACAGAAAAGCCCCAACCCCCCTCCCCCAACAAACACTGATAAGGCAGTCAGCCAGGGCTTCCAAGAGGAGCTGGCCTCCAAGGTACGAGGTCAGACCCTTAGGACTCTGCCCAGAAGGGGTTGCCATCCTCGGCCTGCATGAAGTAGTAAACAAAGAGCAGGAAGGCAGCAAAGACCAGGAACAGCAGCACCTGGCCCCAGAGTGGGACCTGGCGATCCTGGCCCAGGCCGGCAGCCCCAGGGGCCTGCTTTTCAGGCCGGATGGCTCTGCGGGTGAGCCACGAAGGGGCCGAAGATGAAGATGAGGACACACTCGAGGTGGAGGAGGATGTGGGATAATAGGACAGGCCCAGGGAGCTTCTGGAGATGTTGGAAATAGGGCGGTAGTGTGCGATGTTCTGGTAGGCACTGTCCTGGCCATACAGGAGGCGTTCCCTGAGGCAAAGAGTGCAGCAGGTAGACCAGGACGGCCTGAGCCCTGAATCAGCCCCAGCCCCTGGCTCGCCTTAATACTCACCGATCCTTGCCTTCCTCTTCCAAAGAGAAAAGATTGTCATCACGGACCTACAGAAGTGAATCAGAGTGAGGATACCTATTGGCACGGTTGATGTAGGTATACCCTACACAGTCATACCCTCAGTCCAAACTGCCCTTCCCAGCCTGTTCTGAACACTGCTTAAAGGCCTGGGCCCTGCCATCCTCCAGACCCCCTTCTTGGTCCTCAGCCTTATGTCTGCAGGGCCATGTCACTTGTCCCGGCTGCCTGAATCCTACTTTCTACCCCAGTATTCTCAAAAAAGAGCTCAAACCTAGATCCCAGACCAGAGCCAGGGCACGTCCTGGGCACATTAGTCAAAACAGTTCTGACAGCTCTCCCCCCACACCCCCCCCCCACCGCAAAGGCCCTGACCCGGCAGGTGTCTGCAGGCCCCGCCTCTCCCTGGAGGTTTCTGAGCCACCATTTGCGCCCAGTGGTCCCCTTGACTCATCCAAACCCCATGAGGACCCCCTTAGGTTGTACCCAAGTACAGGGTGCCCGACAACTCAGCTCACCTGGCGGTGAAAGGGGTCAGCATCTGAGAGTGAAGCTGAGGGCTGGCGGAAGCCCTTGGATGTGCCCATAGACTCAGGTTCCCCGTAAGTCCTGGTGGTCAAGTAACTCTCCTCATAGTAGTCATCATTATAGCCTTGGGAAGGGGGGGCAGCGGTAGCAGAAGGGGCAACGGTGTCCCCACCTGGCCCGATGGCCCTAATCTGAATCCCACTGGGAGGGGGGGCCTGCAGGACGCTTGGGGTTGAGGTCTCAGGTTCTGGCTGACACTGGAAGGAAGGTGTCAGACTGCCCACCCCACCCCTGCCTTACCCTTGCTCTGGTAAAGTAAGGCGTCCTCTTTCTTGGGCAGATCATACATATCCGAGTCCACGGACGACGAATCTAAGTCTGAATGGGGGAGGGGCTAGGACCATTGGCCCACAGGGGTCCCCTCCCGTTTCCCCCGCGCCCCTTCCAGCCACTGCCCTGGCCACACCCCCGCGACCCCTTCCTCAGCGTCCCCCAAACCGTGTCCCCAAGGGCGGCCAGGCGGGGCCCTGGGACGGGAGCCTCACCCGAGAACCGATAGGAGAAAGAGGATGCGGACGAGCTCGGGGGCGAGAGCCTCCGCCTCTGGGTCTCATACTCGAAGATTTTCTTTTCGTAGAGCTTGCGAGTGGAACCTGATCAGACGCGGGGCACAGGGCGGTCAGGGAGCGGGCCGGGAGGGGGCCGCGGGGCTAAGCGCGGGGAGCGGGCCCGCCCTCCGTCCACCGCGTACCGACGACGGGCCCGTGTGGGATGTTGTACTGGCGCAGCACGGCGGCTAGCTCGGAGTCCGACAGGGCTGCGTAGTCGTCCATGGCGGGCAGCGGGCGGCGGAGGCCTGGGGGAGGCCTGGGCCTTGCAACACCGGCCGAGAGACGACGGCCTCGGAGCGCGGCGGGGGCAACAGGAGTGCCTCGGGAGCGGCTACGCGCGCGTCACTCCCGCGTCACAGTCGCGGTCTCAGCGGGCAGCGCGCGCTGCGCGGAGCGGGGGCCGGGCCTCGCAGAGAGCTGCCAGCGCAGATTGGTGGAGCCTTGGGAACGGGCGGGGAGGGGCGGGGCTCGCGAGCCCAGAGACGTCACACGCTAGCGCATTTAGGGCTGGACCTCAGTGAGGGGCGGGGCCTGAGCGCGACGGGAACTAGCTTAGACCCGCCCCGGCTTGGGAGCGGGGCGGGGCCCGCGAGCCGCGACGTCACCCTCTCGGCTATTCGGGTCAGAAGGGTGGAGGGGCGGGGCCTGTGGCCGTGCAACCAGCAGAAACTGGCCAGGATGTGGGAGCTGGGCGGAGCTGCGCGCTGGGCGGCGTTCGCCCTCCCTGAGTCACGTGGACTCCGCTCGGACCCAACTGCCCCCTCTGCTCCGGCGCTTGGGGGTCCCTGGCCGCGCCCCAGCCAGGCGCATCGCCGGCAGCTGCGAGAAGGGGCCCGATCCGAAGGGGCAAGCCCTTGGAGAGCACGGGTCCAGACTAGGCGCTGCTGCGCGTGTGGGGCGCGCGCGCGCCACACTAAGGAAGCCTGTAGCCACCTGACCCTAAACCGCCCCCCAGACCCCCAGACCCCTTGCCCCAGCACGCCTTCCCACTCTGCGGGACCCTGGCCTTTGCCTGCCGGTTCCCACCGCCTCCCTCCCTCCCCCCTGCACCCCAGAGGAAATGGGGCACTGGGCCAGGAGGCCACCAGCGCTCCAGGAGCCAGCAGCCTTGGAAGGGGCCCGGGCATGCCAATGGACACTGGCACGGGGCGCCCTGTGATGCGATGCATGCAGAGATGGCGGGTGCCTGCCTTACCCACCGGCAGTCCACCCGAGGCGCGAGGGGCTTCCCCTCCATGGCTGGCATGGCCCCTGAGCCCAGCGTGACCCAGAAGGCTGCCAGAGGGACCTGCCCCGGGCTTCCGATAATGTGCTCTGAGCACCTGGGTCTCAGTGGGCTTCAGGGCCGTGGGAGCGCAGAGGGGGCCTCCCGGACAGGGGGGCCAGGGGACTGAGGGGGGCAAACCATGGAAGGCAGCGGGGGGCCTGTCACAGGGAGTTGGTGAGAGCCTTGGTCAGGAAAGACCATGAAAATTAGGAAGGAGATGACAGTCACGTTCTAACAAAGCCAGCCAATGGAATGAGGGGAAACTGAAGTGCCTCTCCCGGAACTGGGATGAAGGCTGGCAGACTTGCCCAGTTGGTGAGGATCACAACCTTGGTCTCAGCGAAAGTTCGTTCATGGGGTGGAGAGAAGATAGGGCCCTGGTTTAACCACATACGAAGCCCCTCCGCAAGGTTGCTGTTGGCCAGGTTTTAGAGATGAGGCTTTCTCCATCTCCCAAAATATTAGGGCCCTACATATGCATGGTCGGATGAGGGGCAGTGCCCCAGGCAGGGCAAGGGTCTTGCTGCTTATCTCCAAGCAGGGAGGGAGATGGCATTTGGGCTCTGGGCTCCTCAGAGCCAGCTTCACGGAATTTGGAGTTTGGGCCAGATCAGATTCCCCAGCACCTCTCCAAGCCTTCTTTTGCAGTGCTGGCCCCTGTCCCAGAGGCCGGCCTCCCCTTGCCAACCCCCGCCCCATACAGACCCAAGCCGTTTCCTTATGAGGTCAAGGAATTCTAAGTTTGCCTTCTCCTCTGGGAGCACCCCCTCCCCGGCACCTGCCTTGGCCCTCTGCCTTTTATTTCCCTCTCCCCCAGTTGCCCCACTATGAGGTCCCACCACAGATGGCACCACATGGCTGACCTGTGATAGTCTCCTGCACACGAGCCCACCTGGAACCCCACGCCAGCCCCACTGCAGGCAGACCTGTATCAAACCACCAGAAACCAGGCAAGCCCTTGACCATCAGAGCTGAGAGGCCCTTGGCACCGCCACCATCACACTGAGGAGGAATTAGGGGCCCAGAGAAGGAGGGGACTTATGCAGGGGCACCCAGTGCAGCAATTCATTCATGGATGTTCACCTAGCCAGTACCTAGCCCTTGGGGTCATAACCTGGACAGCGTTGCCCACTGGGGATTCTGAGTCAGCAGAGGAGCTGGTAGTGGAAATCTGGGGCCTTGAGGGGAGTCTTCCTGGGAAGAGTGGGCAGAGTTGCTGCTACTGCTACTGCTAAGTCACTTCAGTTGTGTCCGACTCTGTGTAATCCCATAGATGGCAGCCCACCAGGCTCCCCTGTCCCTGGGATTCTCCAGGGAAGAACACTGGAGTGGGTTGCCATTTCCTTCTCCAATGCATGAAAGTGAAAAGTGAAAGTGAAGTCGATCAGTCATGTCTGACCCTCAGCAACCCCATGAACTGCAGCCTACCAGGCTCCCCCGTCCCTGGGATTCTCCAGGCAAGAACACTGGAGTGGGTTGCCATTTCCTTCTCCAATGCATGAAAGTGAAAAGTGAAAGTGAAGTCGATCAGTCGTGTCCGACCCTCAGCGACCCCATGAACTGCAGCCTACCAGGCTCCTCCATCCATGGGATTTTCCAGGCAAGAGTACTGGAGTGGGGTGCCATTGCCTTCTCCTGGGCAGTTAAAAGGAGGCATTTCTCTGCAACTGTAGCTGGGGCAAAAAGGGCTTGGAAGCCACCGATTCCAAGTCAGTAACAAGAAGACAGTTTCTCCTTTAAGGACTGGGATTCTAAGCAATAGATTATGTAACTTGTGATCCTAGCAACATCAAAAAATTGTAAGGAAAAGTAATATCAACATGAATACATTTCTCAACAGGTCCAAGGAGACGATTATTCACTGAGTGATTAATGTTTTAAGATCAGAACCTAAGTCCTTTGGTACAATACAAAGCTTACTTTTTCCCTTCAAGGATGTTAAAGATCCTCTGGGTTTTGCCTGGCAGTCGAATGCTTTAAAACATGGCTCAGATGGTAACAAAAGTTGTAAGATGGTGACTAGTGTGAAAATGACCGTGTGGAAGGTTGTCACAATCAATATATAGCAGGGACTGGTTAGCCGACCAAAAGCCTCTCAGATGACACCTTGTGTTCCAGTTCTAGGACACGTCAGTCTGCCTTGGGACAGTCGGCATGGTAGCAGGAATGGAGCTGCTTCTAGTGCTTTTGTGGAATCTTCAACACAAGGTGGTGGTTTAGTTGCTAAGTCGTGTCCGACTCTTGTGACCCCATGGACTGTAGCCCACCAGGCTCCTCCGTCCATGGGATTTTCCAGGCAAGAATACTGGAGTGGATTGTCATTTCCTTCTCCATCAACACAAGGAGCAAAAGCCTTTGTTAAAATCTTTCACCAAGGAAGAGCTGGTGCTGTATAAACCTTCATTCCCCCCAGACCTGGAAAAGTAGAGACTCAGTTGCATGTGTCTCAGGGGTGTGGAGGGAGAGAGAGTAAAGAGAGGATTAAAACGGAGGTGGGGGGGGGGTCCTGAGATCCAGCCATGAAGCCATCACTTCCTTTCTGCTACCCCAGCTATTGCACCACTGATTCCCATTGCAATAACTCTGGCAAGTGGGTGTCCCTCCTTGAAGGATAGCCTTGGCCATGAGCTACCTTTTGGACCTAAACTCAGGCTGTTCATCTATCAAGGGAGGATAACCCACTGCCGTGAGAGGCGGAGGGGTGGATCCCACTAGATGGGGCGGGGAGAAACAGAGACTGAGGCCACTGCTAGGCGATCTCACCTGGGGTCAAGGTGGAGAGGTCATTGCCAACAAGGGCAGCAGTGGCTGCGGAGAGGCCTGGAGGGCAATCAGTGCCTTCCTGTTAGTGTGCAGCTGTAGATATCAAACCACCTTAGCAGATGACAGCACACTTCTCCCTTCCTCCCCCCTGTTCATTCCTGCTTCTCCCTTTTTGCCTCCCTCCCTCCCTTCTTTTTGGAGAAGGAAATGGCAACCCACTCCAGTGTTCTTGCCTGGAGAATCCCAGGGACGGTGGAGCCTGGTGGGCTGCCGTCTATGGGTCGCACAGAGTCGGACATGACTGAAGCGACTTAGCAGTAGCAGCAGCTCCCTTCTTTGCTATTTCTCCTTTAATGAAGTAGAAGAAAAGAAGAAAGATCAGAGTGCTTTTCAGGTGGTAAGGGACAGTCTCACTTGGTGGAACGTTTATTTCAGCCATTTGTGTCGATCTGCGTGTGTGCCTGCAAGTATTGGCTCAGGATGTAAGATGCAGTTCTTCTTGAGGGTTGTGGTCACAGTGAGAAGACACTGCTTTGTGTGGCTTTCCCCGAGGAAGTGACATTTGAGCTGAATATGAAGCTGTTAATACCAGGAAATGGGCACGCAGAAGAGGAAGAAGGAGCCTGGCAGTGCCAGGGTGTGGCTGTGCCCACCTAGTTCCCCAGACACTTGGCTCCTCGGCTGCACCCCACCGTCCATGCCCAGCCCTCAGGACTGCAGCTAACCGTTCTGCTGAGAATTCAGTCCGTTTCTGTTGCTTGCTTCCAGGCCAGGCCTGGCACTGGGCAGGGGCCAAACCCATGCCAGCCCGGGACGTTGGTTGGCTTGTCTTGGGGCTCAGGTCCCTGCCCCCGTGCAGACTTTCAGGTGGGAGGCGCTCAGTGCATACCTGCTAGGGCCTGTTGCACTTCCCACTCCAAGGTAGACTCCAACTTGCCTGATCAGCCTCAGGCTTGGGGTAAAGGTGGGGAGGCAGTGCAAGACTGGGCAGCTCCCTGGAGGAGGTGGCCTTTGCTGCTGGGCTGAGACGTGGGCTCTGCAGACCCTCCGGGCCGCCCCTCCCCGTCGGCAGAGGGTGAGCTCATCTCAACGGGGGTGGGGGGGCGTCGCCGGCTGCCCGGGCGCCTGAGCTCACGGCGCGCCCCCGCGGGTCCCCCCCCCCCCCGCCCCGCTCCTGGGTGATTTTTACCAATTAAGGCTTTCTCGCCGGGCCGGGTCGGGCCGGGTGCGGGGCGGGGGTGCGGCCAACAAGAAGGCGGGCGGCAGCGGCCCATTCGCGTGGAGGCGCCCGGCGCGCAGCGGACGCCAGCAGAGCCCCGAGGCGCCCAGCGCGGGCTCGAAGACCGGCCAGGCGCCACCCCGCGGCCGCCGGCCGCCCGCAGGGAGAGCAGGTGAGGCGTCTGCGGCGGGCACCCAGCGGAGCGGTTGGCGGGCAGCTCACGGCGTTGGTGGGGGGTGGTGCCCGGGGCCAGGTGCAAGCCGGGGTGTGGTGTTGCAGCCGCCTTCCCTGGTTTCCTGGGGAATCCGGGTCTGGCCCCGCAGTGTGAGAGCCCAACAGCCACGGGGGCGCCCTGGGAGGGTGAACCGGGGGACAGGTCACTGCATGACTGTCCGGGAAGGCAGGGCTCTGAGAGCAGGACGTTGTGTGGGGTCAGGGCGAGAGGCCACCTGGAAAGACACTGCAGCCAATATGCCCCCAGGAGGGAGGTCGACCATCGGTTCCTCCCTGACATCAGTGCTCTGGGCAGTCGCTGCTTTGGGTAGGGGTGCGGGGCTGGCTTCCGGGCCGCTGCGCTCCACTGGGGCAAGGGCACACGGGGTTGGCCAGGCTAGATTCGAGGCTGGGCCCTGTCCCAGGTTGGCTCTGAGCTGGATGTTCACTACCAGGTAGGATGTGAAGGCCAGCCCCCCCCCACCCCGATTCCTGGGCCAGGAGGAGTAGGTGACGGCCTCTGGGAGACCCACCTGCATGGGCTCCTAGCAGTGCAGTCAAGGTGGGAATTCAGCACTGGAGCGCTGTCAGCCTGCCTGCCACACCTGGGCTTGGGCAGCCTCTCCTGCCACCCTGTGCCTCTCTTTCACCAGCCGTGGGAGGGCCTGGCTTGGGGTCTGAGGGCAGGAGTCGGGGTGGGAGGCGGGGTGTGTCTAACAACATCCAAGAAATCGACTCCAAATAAGGGAAAATATGAAAGAGCTGTATTTCGGCTTCCAGGGACTGCCCGATCTGGGGGCTTTGGGATGGGGCGCCACCTGGTGGTGATACTATGTCCCCTGGGGACAAGAACTCGTTACAGCCCCATCTCTTATCACCCCCCAAATAGGGAAGAAGCCTAAGGCTGGCAGCCAAGGCTTCTGTCCCCCTTTCTGCTGGAGTTGGCTGCTAGTTACTGACGCTGACTCAGTTTCCCTGCTCTCTGCAGATTAAGAAATGAACACAGATAACCCAACTGGATGGCACTTGTCGAGTGACAATGAATTCTCAGTATGATTCTCTCCTTGGGGGACTGGCTCTTCAGGGGGGCAGGGGGATCAGAAGGATGGCTCTCATCTCTGCTTGGATGGAGCCTGCTAGGGAGGAGTCTGCACGGGTCCCCCTCTACCACTGTCCCTCCCACCTCCATCCCAGTCCCCAGACACTGTGGTGTGGAGTTTTGCGCAGGTGTGTCTAAAGTGGTCAGGCCTTTAGACTGAAAAATGTCACTGGTGAGCAAAAACCAGTGTGGGGTGCCAGGCAGCCCCAAAGAGAGCATGCTGGAGGCCAGGTGCTGACTGCAGCCCTACTGTGGGTGAAACAGTCCCCAGGGCTGTGAGAGTCGGCCTTATTTGGGCATGCTGACCTAGGGGCTCCTTTCCCACTGGTCTTTAGCAGAGAACTTAGGTACTGCTAGTCGTCGGAAGCTTGATCTAAGTACCAAGCGGGAGGGACAGAGACATGCCTTTCTGGAAAAAAAAAAGATGTGAAGAAGGGAACATCCTGCAGAGGGAAAGTACACAGGACCGAGGGAAGTGAGTTCACTCTGGGGACGAAGCCACCAGTAGGCTGGCTTCTCCAGACTGAAGAGGGTGGCAGTGACTGTCCCCGACAGGCCTCTTGCCTCTGTGCCTTTGCTGGTCTTAGTATCCCCACAGTGACCCCCACTCCCATAGTCTCCAGTTATCTACAAGAAAATGTATTTTGAGCGAATAGGTCCTCAGTGCCCAGTCCTGGTTCTATGGCAGGCCCCGGCTGCCTTTCATGGTTTGCCCCCCTCAGTCCCCTGGCCCCCCTGTCCGGGAGGCTCCCTCTGCACTCCCACGACCCTGAAGCCCACTGAGACCCAGGTGCTCAGAGCACATTATCGGAAGCCCGGGGCAGGTCCCTCTGGCAGCCTTCTGGGTCACGCTGGGCTCAGGGGCCATCCCAGCCATGGAGGGGAAGCCCCTCGCGCCTCTGGTGGACTGCCTGTGGGTGAGGCAGGCACCCGCCATCTCTGCATGCATCGCATCACAGGGCGCCCCGTGCCAGTGCCCATTGGCATGCCCGGGCCCCTTCCAAGGCTGCTGGCTCCTGGAGCGCTGGTGGCCTCCTGGCCCAGTGCCCCATTTCCTCTGGGGTGCAGTGGGGAGGGAGGGAGGCGGTGGGAACCGGCGAGCGCAGGCCAGGATCCTGCAGAGCGGGAAGGCGTGCTGGGGCAGGGGGTCTGGGGGTCTGGGAGGCAGCTTAGGGTTGGGTGGCTACGGGCTTCCCTGGCGTGGCGCACGCGCGCCCGGCGCGGGCAGCAGAGCCTAGTCCGGACCCGCGCTCTCCAAGGGCTCGCCCCTTCGGATCGGGCCCTTTCTCTTGGCTGCCGGCGAGGCGGCCGGCTGGGGCGCGGCCAGGGACCCCCGAGCGTCGGAGGTTGGGGGAGAGGGGGCGGCGGGGACCGAGCGGAGTCCACGTGACTCACGGAGGGCGAGCCACCCCCCGCAGGGGCCTTGGGGAAGGAAAGTCCCTTGTATGGTGTGCCCGCTGCAGGCCAAGCGGTCCCCCGCTCTAGACGTTGTTCAGCCTTTCATCGCTGCAGCGTTTCCTACAGCGCGGGAGGGAGACCTCAGCATTTCCTCGCAGCCTCGCCTGCTCCGGGGCCCTACGACCCTTCCCGGAGCCTGGGGGTCGGGTCAAAGAGCCGGGGCGGGGGGACTCAGGGGGGCATTCCAACGGGTGGGGAGGGGCGGGGCGGGTGCGGCCCCAAAGCTCCACCCCGCCGCGGCCCCGCCTCCTGGCCCCTCCTCCATCAGCATTTAAAGGGCTCGCTCTCACCGCAGCGCAACCTCAGCTGTCTGCCTCGCCCTGCGCTCGCTGAGGTGCCTGCGACTTTAATTAAAGGGCCGTCCCCTCGTCTAGGCTGCAGCACCGCCCATCGGCTCCTCGCGCCTCAAAATGAGTAGCTCCCACACTCGGGCGGGCCAGACCGCTGCGGGCGCGGTTCTGGGTATCGGCGCCGACATACGAGACGCCGAGATGCCGGCCACCGAGAAGGACCTGGCGGAGGATGCGCCGTGGAAGAAGATCCAGCAGAACACGTTCACGCGCTGGTGCAACGAGCACCTCAAGTGCGTGAGCAAGCGCATAGCCAACCTGCAGACGGACCTGAGCGACGGGCTGCGGCTTATCGCGCTGCTCGAGGTGCTCAGTCAGAAGAAGATGCACCGCAAGCACAACCAGAGGCCCACCTTCCGCCAGATGCAGCTTGAGAACGTGTCGGTGGCGCTCGAGTTCCTGGACCGCGAGAGCATCAAGCTCGTGTCCATCGGTGAGGGCACGGGCCGCCCGGTGGCGCTGGCGGGGCGAGGGTGGGGGTTTCCGCGCGTCCTCCCTTCTTCCCTGAGCCGACCCCTTGCAGACATCCCCTTAAGCTGCGGCGCTGCCCCTGGGGCCACCCAGCTGCGTGCGGGCCTCGAGAACAAAGGCTCGCAACCCAGCGGTGCGTGCGGACCGCTACGCGCCCCGCCCGCCGGTCCCCGGCTGGCCCACGCCCAGGCTGAGCTCACATCCTCCACAGGCCGCGCCCCTGCCGCTGCGCCCGTGGTGGGAGAGGGCCGGGACGGGGTCGGGGGGAGTGGGAAGGCGGTGCGGCGGGCACTAGCCAAGCTCTGGCCGTACGCCCAGTGCCCCATTTCTAACGAGGGGGAGGCCAGGACTCTCCACCTCCTATAGCAGTTGGGAGACGGCTCTTGGGCCTCCGAACACCATTGTGGTTCCTAAACAGAGGCTTGGAGCTTGTGGGTCCCATTGTCTAGGACCCCTCAACTGAAGATTGCTCCAAGTTTAGATCTCCTTTTGGGAACTCGGGGCCTAGAAAGGACCACAGCTAGCCAAACAGCACCTGAGATAGGTTTGGGTGCTGACTTGTAGTCGCTTAGACACCCAGTTACTGTTGATTGTGGGCCAAACTCTTGCTTCTATGTAGGACTTGCTTTTCTGCATCTAGAATACAGGAGTTCGCTGGGAGGTACTCCAACATGTGCTGGGCTCACTGCCAGCCCAGTGTCCGTGTCACTGGGCTGGTGAGGCTGGCACTGACCAGGCCTACCGCATCATTCCCAGGCACCTCTCAAGATGGGAGCCACACAGGGATTGGCACCAGAACTGGTGACTTTGCCCCGGGGCGGGGGGGCGGGGCGGCGATGTGAGACACGGAGCGAAGGGGCACCAGCTTTATTTTCTTCAGCATTCAAAGAGAACTTCCAGCAGCCCCTGTAGCTCTGGCCTGGTCCACGCTGAGCCTGAGAAAGTGAGGGACCAAGACTCAGGTGCCCCCAATCACTCTGAGCAGGTCTCAAGGGCCCCACCTCTTTTTCTGGAATGCAAGTCCAGGCCGAGGCCCACCCCCCAGTCCCATACTCAGTCTAGCCAAGCTGAGTCATCTTTGAGCCTTGGGTGGGGGGGCAACCGGATGTGGGGAGGCGAGCCACACCCCAGTTGTCTGGGGGGGGGTCTCCTCCTCCACCCCACCCCCACCCCCACCCCCCCGCCCTTCTTCTCCTCCTCTTGTGAGCTGGCTGGAGCAGGCCTAGTTCCCAGAGCTTTGCCATATAAGGCAAAAAAATGTTGGAAAGCAGCAGTGATTAGGGGAAGGAGGGGGTAGGCTGGCCCGGGGCTGGGGAAAGGGGGTGGGATGGGGCGGGGCCATCCAACCAGTCAGTCTCTCAACTCTTAGCCCAGTCCTTCCCGCCCTCTTTTGTGAGTTGGATGGGACGGCCTGGGCCAACCTCCTATGGACCAGGGGGAGGGCCCAGCCCCGGGAGGACCGGTGAGCTTGGCCTTGTGTGTCCCCTCATGGGTCTGGGTGGACCTCAGGCCTCCCGAGGCTCTGGTGCCAGGCTCAGGGTTCTGGGGATGGGAACCTGGTGGGAAAGCGCAAGTGCTCCCGTATACTTGGTCTTCTCCGAGCCTTCCAGTCATCCCTAGCCTGAGACCCCCTGTCCTGCCGCTTGGCAATAGTGTGAGGCAGTGGTGTAGGACTGGGATGAGCCCCCCGTTGAGAACTGGGAGGCCACTCTGCTGAGTGGTGTTGAGCTGGTCTTCGAGGTGCAGCCTGCTGGGTTCAGAGGCTGCCTGGTCCCCACCCCCCAGTTGACTTGCTGGACAAGCATTTTCTCCTGATTATTGGGGAGGGGGTGAGTGGAACCCATCAGCAGGGATTCCAAAGATAAGCGGCCCTCCTGTGTTCTCAGGCCCAGCCCTAAGCCCCAGTCCCCAAGAGCTTGAGACTGACGCCCAGAAGGGCCTTGGGTGGGGCCCTGAGGGGTTGCCATGGTGATGGGGTGCAGGGTGCTTGCCCTAACCACTTCCCCTGTGGTGAGCTTGGTGGCCACCCGCCTGCAGCCCAGCGGCCTGTTAAGTGATGAGGAGGGCGGGCAGTGGCTGAGCCTACTGCTGAGACAGCGGGACTCTGGGACCCCACCCACAACCCCCCACCAAGCGAGGGGCCCTGGGCACCCAACCCAGGCTGGCGGGCCCCCCCCTGCCCCCCCCCAGGCTGGGTGAGGGGGCCCCTGGAATGTGTCCTGCTGGGCATCCCGGCTGGCAGGCCATCCCTGCTGGGCCCCAGTGAGTCAGGGCCAGACCACTGGTTCCTTGGGGCCAGCGTTCAGCCCCTCCCCTGCACCAGGCCGATGGCCCAACCCCCAGCCTGGCTCTGTCGGGGGAGGGGTGAGTACGAAGGAAGTGGGGGCAGGCGGGGGTTCACACCCTCCACCCAAAGGGTCCTTGCCCAACTTCCCCAGCCTCAGCCATTCACGCCCCCACCCTGGGCCAGCAGTTGTATTTCCCAACCCAACACCCGCTTGCCTTCCTCTTCCCCAGCACCCGCCCAGGGGCCCTGGCATCAAGGCCCAGCTGTTTCCCCTGCCCCTTCCTTGGAGACCTCTGGAGAGGGGCCTGGGTGGCTGCAAAGCGCTCACCCACTCTCTCTCTCTCTGGAACCATCTTTGGGGATCGGGGCCCCATGGGGCCCCGATCGACAGCCTGGGTCTGTTGCCTGTCTGTTCTGGGCCCCCATGGCCTCAGGGCTTCTGGCAACCCCCCTGATTGTGCTGTATTGGCACTGCGCGTCTGGAAGGGTTTTACCCCTGAACCTCCTTGATGGTCCCACAGGCAGCCGCACCCCACCCTGCCTCACGGAGGCCTCCTCCTCCCTCGGGCTTGCTGTCTCCCACACTCGCCAGTGCCTGGGAGTGGCCTGCTGTTCCGTGTGTGTGCTTCCGCACCCCACCCCTGAAGCCGTGTGTGCGCATGTGTCTGTGCCTGTGCCCAGGCCCCCCCACTGGGTTGGCCGTGCCCACCCAGCGCTGCCACTCGTTGCCCTTGCAGACAGTAAGGCCATCGTGGACGGGAACCTCAAGTTGATCCTGGGCCTCATCTGGACCCTGATCCTGCACTACTCCATCTCCATGCCCATGTGGGATGAGGAGGAGGACGAGGAGGCCAAGAAGCAGACACCCAAGCAGAGGCTGCTGGGCTGGATCCAGAACAAGCTGCCACAGCTGCCCATCACCAACTTCAGCCGTGACTGGCAGAGTGGCAGAGCCCTGGGCGCCCTGGTCGACAGCTGTGCCCCGGGTGAGGGGTGTCGGGTGTTGAGGGTGAAGGGGACGGCCTCTGGCGAGGTCCCGTGGTCCCTAGACAGACGACTTTCCTCCATCTGCAGGCCTGTGCCCCGACTGGGATTCCTGGGATGCCAGCAAGCCCGTGAACAATGCACGGGAAGCCATGCAACAAGCTGATGACTGGCTGGGCATCCCTCAGGTATGCCCCCCTACTCTGGCCAGCGGGGTCTGCTTGGGGGCTGAAGTCCCCATGGGGAGAGGTGGAGTGTCCCAGGAGCCCCAGGCTTGGAGGCCCACTGACTCCTCCCTCTGTCTGTGAAGGTGATCACCCCCGAGGAGATTGTGGACCCCAACGTGGATGAGCACTCCGTCATGACCTACCTGTCCCAGTTCCCCAAGGCCAAGCTGAAACCAGGGGCTCCCCTGCGGCCCAAACTCAACCCGAAGAAAGCCCGAGCCTACGGGCCAGGTGAGGGAGCCAGGCAGGAGTGCTCCTGCGAGGTCACCTTCTCCCCGTGGGGCCGCGTCCTCTGGGAAATGTCAGCTCCTTGGGAGTCTTCCATCACGTGGCCGCAGGGTTATTGACTGCTCTCCGCAAGTCAGACAGGAGTGGGTCAGGGCTGATCAAAAGCAGCCACTGGCTGGACGTTCCCCACGTCACACCCACCCAAGGCAGAGTGTGTTTAGGGAGTAAGGACCCATCTGCTTTGCTGTAAGTGAACTTGAGACCCAGCCAGGTTATCTGACGGGAGCCTGAGCCCCGGCACGCTTGAGCGAGCGTTCTAGAAAACAGGTCCAGGCCTGTCCCACAAGAGCACCAGTTCAGAAGGGAATAGGGAGGGGTGCTGAGCCCGTGCAGGTGCGGGGGTGGCCCTGAGGCTAACCCGTGGCTTCCTCACACTTCCCGAGCAGGCATTGAGCCTACAGGCAACATGGTAAAGAAGAGGGCAGAGTTCACTGTGGAGACCAGAAGCGCCGGGCAGGGAGAGGTGCTGGTATACGTGGAGGACCCGGCTGGGCACCAGGAGGAGGTAAGGCAGCCTGCAGGTAGGCCCTCGCATTACCAGGCCTCCGTGTGCCGGGGGCTGCTCTGAACGAAGATTCACGGGCTCCTTCCCACCCTAGGCCAAGGTGACCGCCAATAACGACAAGAACCGTACCTTCTCTGTCTGGTATGTCCCCGAGGTGACGGGGACTCACAAGGTGAGCCCTCAGCCTGAGGGGAGGCTGGGAGCAAAAGCTGTGGCCGGGGGGACCCCAACCCTGGCCTCACGGCCTGCCCCTCCTGGCAACAGGTCACCGTGCTCT
This sequence comes from Bubalus kerabau, assembly GCF_029407905.1. Taxonomy (NCBI): domain Eukaryota; kingdom Metazoa; phylum Chordata; class Mammalia; order Artiodactyla; family Bovidae; genus Bubalus; species Bubalus kerabau. The sequence continues at coordinate 50,289,270 of NC_073647.1, read as the reverse complement.
TTGCCGGCCAGCACATTGCCAAGAGCCCCTTCGAGGTATACGTGGACAAGTCCCAGGGAGACGCCAGCAAAGTGACTGCCCAGGGCCCTGGCCTGGAGCCCAGCGGCAACATTGCCAACAAGACCACCTACTTTGAGATCTTCACGGCGGGTGAGTGGAGGGTGCTGAGGCCAGCGGGCCCATGGGAGGACGAGAGGCTGGAAGCTGAGCCGCTGCTTCCCAGCAGGTGCGGGCATGGGTGAGGTGGAGGTGGTGATCCAGGACCCAGCAGGCCAGAAGGGTACCGTGGAGCCTCAGCTGGAGGCCCGGGGCGACAGCACGTATCGCTGCAGCTACCAGCCCAGTGTGGAGGGCGTCCACATGGTGCACGTCACTTTCGCCGGGGTGCCCATCCCTCGCAGCCCCTACACAGTCACTGTGGGTCAAGGTAGGCCAGCCCCAGCTGCCTTCCATAGGGCACAGCTCCAGCCGGGCGGTCTTGGAGGGGGGCAGCCGGGCAAGTGCTGCTGCAGCCCTGCCCTGGCTCTCGGGACGTCTGTGCTTCCACTGTTGGGGCCTCCTCCTCCTCCTCTCGCCTTCTCCCTCTCTCTCTCTCTCCACGCTTTCACCTTCGGAAGAGCTCGCTCCAGCTGTCTAGAAACCTGCTGCTCTCTGCTCTGCCCACAGGGTCAACGGTACTTGGATCTGTCTTCCTTGGGGGTTGGGGGTGGGTGGGCTGGGTGTGGGGTCTGCGGGGGGAGCTGGTGTGGATGGAGCACAGGGAAGGAGGCCTACCATGTCCGGGCCTGGGCCCCAGGTCCTTGGGTCACGGTCTCTTCCGGTTCTTTCTTACATGGCCTTCACCATCCCGGGCAGCCCACCGGCCCAGTCCGGTGGGAGACAAGGGAGGGGGTCGCTCTGCACTAGCTCCCAGCAGCTCAACCAGTCCTCTGCTCACAGCTTGTAACCCAGGTGCCTGCCGCGCTGTCGGCCGGGGTCTCCAGCCCAAGGGTGTGCGAGTGAAGGAGACGGCCGACTTCAAAGTGTACACAAAGGGGGCGGGCAGCGGAGAGCTGAAGGTCACCGTAAAGGGCCCCAGTAAGTTGGCTTGTGGCTGGGGTAGGGTGATGCCAGCCCCTGGCCACTGCTCAGCAGGCCTGAGGCCTCCCCTTGTCTCTGACAGAGGGTGAAGAGCGTGTGAAGCAGAAGGACCTGGGCGATGGTGTCTATGGTTTCGAGTATTACCCCATGATCCCCGGCACATACACTGTCACGATCACGTGGGGTGGCCAAAATATCGGGCGCAGGTGAGGCCCTGGATGAGCGCTTTAGAGGTGGCATGCCTCCTGCCCTGCAGGGCTTAGGCTCATCCCTCCAGGATGGGCCCTTCAGCACTCCCTGGGTGGCTCTCTCCTTGCAGTCCCTTCGAGGTGAAAGTGGGCACCGAGTGTGGCAATCAGAAGGTGCGGGCATGGGGCCCTGGGCTGGAGGGCGGTGTTGTCGGCAAGTCTGCAGACTTTGTCGTGGAGGCCATTGGCGACGACGTGGGCACCCTGGGTGAGTAGGTGGCTACAATGGGGGTACCCCGGGGGCAGAGGCTAGCGAGGGCCACCCTCCCAGGGCTCCAGGGCCCTCATGAGCTGGCGGCTGTTGTCAGGCTTCTCGGTGGAGGGCCCATCGCAGGCTAAGATCGAGTGTGACGACAAGGGCGATGGCTCCTGCGATGTGCGCTACTGGCCACAGGAGGCTGGTGAGTACGCGGTGCACGTGCTGTGCAACAGTGAGGACATCCGTCTCAGCCCCTTCATGGCTGACATCCGCGACGCGCCCCAGGATTTCCATCCAGACAGGGTAAAGAGCATGTGCCACTGGGTGGGGGGGCATAAGGGGGCCGGCACTCTGTGCCCTGAGAACTGGGTGGCCTCCCATCAGGTGAAGGCACGTGGGCCTGGATTGGAGAAGACCGGCGTGGCCGTGAACAAGCCAGCAGAGTTCACAGTGGATGCCAAGCACGGCGGGAAGGCTCCTCTCAAGGTCCAAGTCCAGGTGAGGTGCTCCCCCGTCCCAGGAGTGGGCTGGGCAGGTGCCCACACCTGGGCACTGACCAGGAGGCCTCTTGCTCCTGCCCACTTTGCAGGACAATGAGGGCTGCCCAGTGGAGGCAACGGTCAAGGACAATGGCAATGGCACTTACAGCTGCTCCTATGTGCCCCGGAAGCCGGTGAAGCACACAGCCATGGTGTCCTGGGGAGGTGTCAGCATCCCCAACAGCCCCTTCCGGGTGAGCCTTTAGCCCACTTCTCTGGGGCCCCTGCTTCATTTGATACAGCTCTGTTTGACGAAACTTGCACGCCATACAGTCGACCCCTTTCCAGTATCCAACTTGGTGGTTTTGGGTGAGTTCTGAGTTGTGCAGCCATCACCACGATGGAAGATGAGGCCATTTTCACCAACCCCTAATGAAAGTTGGCAACCCTCCAAAGGCCCCCTGCCCTGGCCTAAGCAGCCTCTCCTCTCTCTGCTTTCTGGCTGGGTGGGGAGGGACTCATATCCCCTGTGGCCTGTATACCGTGAGTCATTGCTTCTTGCCTTTCAATGGCTGGATGATACACCATCGTGTGGATAGACCACGTTTTCTGTTTCCAGTCATTTGTTGATGGACATTTGGGAGTTTTTTCACCTTTTGGTTGGCAGGAGCTGTGCTATGAATGGTCCAGAATGGGTGTTAGATGGGACGAGTGATCTCATGTCTCTGGGTGGATAGATACCAAAAAATGGAATTGCAGCATCATATGGTTGCTTGTGTTTGGAAAAGGAAAGGAAAGTCACTCAGTCGTGTCTCGACTTTTTGCAACCCCACAGACTGTAGCCCACCAGGTTCCTCTGTCCATGGGATTTTCCAGGCAATAATACTGGAGTGGGTTGCCATTTCCTTCTCCAGAGATCTTCCCGACCCAGGGATCGATCCCGGGTCTCCAGCATTGTAGGCAGACACTTTACCGTCTGAGCCACCAGGGAAATCTGCTTGTGTTTGAGGGGCCACCAAATGATTTCCAAGGGTGGTGGCACCACTCTGCGTGCCCGCCGGCAGTGAATCAGAAAGCCCCTGCCTGTCCTCTGGGCTGGTTGTGACCCTGCACTTGCCCCTGTGCCCTGCAGGTGAATGTGGGTGCCGGCAGCCACCCGAACAAGGTCAAGGTATACGGCCCAGGAGTGGCAAAGACAGGACTCAAGGCTCATGAGCCCACCTACTTCACTGTGGACTGCACGGAGGCTGGCCAGGGTAATGCCCTGCCTCAGGAGTGGGTGGCCGGTGGGTGCGGTGTCCCTGTGAGGTCCCCAGCCCCATGCCCTCCTCCATTGCAGGTGATGTCAGCATCGGCATCAAGTGTGCCCCGGGTGTGGTGGGCCCTGCCGAGGCCGACATCGACTTCGACATCATCCGCAACGACAACGACACCTTCACGGTCAAGTACACCCCCCGCGGGGCTGGCAGCTACACCATCATGGTGCTCTTTGCTGACCAGGTAGGTGCTGCTGCTCCTGGCCCCCAAAGATGGCTGAGTGTTGGGTTGCTGCTTGCCTCTCAGCCCTTCTCCTCCTACCCCTTGCAGGCTACGCCCACCAGCCCCATCCGGGTCAAAGTGGAGCCTTCCCATGATGCCAGCAAGGTTAAGGCAGAAGGTCCTGGCCTCAGTCGCACCGGTGAGGATGGCCCCCGCCGTGGGGAGGTCGGGGCCCCGAACGGGGTATGTGTGTGCGCATGCAGGAGCCCCTAGATGGTTGCTGTGTCTCCTTAGGGGTCGAGCTTGGCAAACCCACCCACTTCACGGTCAACACCAAGGCTGCCGGCAAAGGCAAGCTGGATGTCCAGTTCTCGGGGCTGGCCAAAGGGGATGCAGTGCGTGACGTGGACATCATTGACCATCATGACAACACCTATACCGTCAAGTACACGCCTGTGCAGCAGGTAGCCAGCTCCCTTGACCCCCTGTGGCCATACCTGTCCGTACACGTGCTGAGCGTGCGGGCCCCTTCACATGGTGGGCTGGGTGGCTGGCTCCAAGAGACTTTGTGCCCACTCTGGTTTCTCACCTGGGACAGAGTGGGCACAGCAGTTGGTGGGTGCAGTGTCTCTAACCACCCAACCCCCATGCCCGAGTTGGGAAGGCACGGGCCAGGGGAGCTCAGCCATGACCTCTGACCCTGTCTTCTGTACCCCTCCCAGGGCCCAGTGGGCATCAATGTCACTTACGGAGGTGATGCTATTCCCAAAAGCCCCTTCTCGGTGGGGGTGTCTCCAAGCCTGGACCTCAGCAAGATTAAGGTGTCCGGCCTGGGAGAAAGTAAGTTGCTGGGGCCCTGGCACAGCCACTGGCGATGCCCAGGCTGTCTGAGTGGCCTCACAGTCCTGTCTTCCCCCCATGGCTTCAACAGAGATGGATGTTGGCAAAGACCAGGAGTTCACAGTCAAGTCCAAGGGCGCTGGTGGCCAGGGCAAAGTGCTGTCGAAGATCGTGGGCCCTTCAGGGGCAGCGGTTCCCTGCAAGGTGGAGCCAGGCCTCGGGGCTGACAACAGCGTGGTGCGCTTTGTGCCCCGTGAAGAGGGGCCCTACGAGGTTGAGGTGACCTATGATGGCGTACCTGTGCCCGGCAGCCCCTTTTCCCTGGAAGCTGTGCCGCCCACCAAGCCTAGCAAGGTAAGGGGGGTGCCGGGGCCACAGCCCATGTCTGCTTTGGACCTTACTCCTCCTCTTGGTCCTTCTGAGCGAGGGCCCTGCTCGGGCCTGTGCCTGCCTGGTAGGGGAGGGAAGCCAGAACAAGAAGAGAGACAGATGGAGTCAGGCTGGGGTCTGAGGGTCAAGGGTCAGAGAGCTGGTGCAGCTTGGGCTCCTGACCCGCCCCTCCTCCCCTAGGTGAAAGCCTTCGGGCCAGGGCTGCAGGGGGGCAGTGCAGGGTCTCCTGCCCGCTTCACGATCGACACAAAGGGTGCCGGCACAGGCGGCCTGGGCCTGACGGTTGAAGGCCCCTGTGAAGCTCAGCTCGAATGCCTGGACAACGGGGATGGCACATGCTCTGTGTCCTATGTGCCCACTGAGCCTGGGGACTACAACATCAACATCCTCTTCGCCGACACCCACATCCCCGGCTCCCCATTCAAGGCCCACGTGGTTCCCTGCTTCGACCCGTCCAAGGTCAAGTGCTCAGGCCCCGGGCTGGAGCGGGCCACGGCTGGGGAGGCCGGCCAGTTCCACGTTGACTGCTCGAGTGCGGGCAGTGCGGAGCTGACCATCGAGATCCGCTCCGAGGCAGGGCTGCCGGCCGAGGTGCACATCCAGGACCACGGTGACGGCACGCACACCATCACCTACATCCCCCTGTGCCCTGGAGCCTACACCGTCACCATCAAGTACGGTGGCCAGCCTGTGCCCAACTTCCCAAGCAAGCTGCAGGTGGAGCCCGCAGTGGATACCTCGGGCATCCAGTGCTACGGGCCCGGGATTGAGGGTCAAGGTGCGAGGCTCTGCCGTGGGACATGGGTGGGGGAACTGGGGTGTCTGGAGCCCCCGTCTTCCTCTTCACGTCCCCTCCCCACAGGTGTCTTCCGAGAAGCCACCACCGAGTTCAGCGTGGATGCCCGGGCTCTGACGCAGACTGGAGGGCCCCACGTCAAGGCTCGCGTGGCCAACCCCTCGGGCAACCTGACTGAGACCTATGTGCAGGACTGTGGTGACGGCACATACAAAGTGGAGTACACGCCATATGAGGAGGGTGCGTGTCGGGGCGCCAGAGGGACTGTGGGGGGTGAAGGGGCAGGGCAGTCTGGGCCCCTTCTAAGTCAGCCCACCCTCCTGCAGGACTCCACTCTGTGGACGTGACCTACGACGGCAGTCCTGTGCCCAGCAGCCCCTTCCAGGTGCCAGTGACTGAAGGCTGCGACCCCTCCCGAGTGCGTGTCCATGGGCCAGGCATCCAAAGCGGCACCACCAACAAGCCCAACAAGTTCACTGTGGAGACCAGGTGGGCGAGAGCCCCACAAGCAGGGGCCATGGTGGGCATTAGAAGTCACGGGATAACGAGCTGTCTGTTTGGACTAGGGGAGCTGGCACAGGGGGCCTGGGCTTGGCTGTTGAGGGCCCCTCCGAGGCCAAGATGTCCTGCATGGACAACAAGGATGGCAGCTGCTCGGTTGAGTATGTCCCCTATGAGGCCGGCACCTACAGCCTTAACGTCACTTACGGCGGCCACCAAGTGCCAGGTGAGGAATCGGGTCAGCTGGGGCCTGGCTGGGGCCACCTGCCTGCCCTCCAGCCTGTCTCAGAAATGCCACCTCTCGGCCCCCACAGGCAGTCCTTTCAAGGTCCCTGTGCATGATGTGACAGATGCGTCCAAGGTCAAATGCTCTGGGCCTGGCCTGAGCCCGGGCATGGTCCGTGCCAACCTACCTCAGTCCTTCCAGGTGGACACGAGCAAGGCTGGCATGGCCCCACTGCAGGTCAAAGTGCAGGGGCCCAAAGGTGAGTGTGTTTGGGGTGTGGGGGTCAGGTCAGGAGGGCCTGGTCCCCTGAGGGAGGGGGTCTCGCACACCTTGGGGTGGGACGCAGGTGGGCAGGCAGTTGACAGAGGAGCAGCAGGTGACACCAGAGCCAGTGACCTGGTGAAGGGGACCAAAAGGACATAGACCACTGAGCAGAGGTGGGAAGGAGAGAGGGCAAGGGCCCAGGTGGTACCCAGATTAGTGTCTCATGTCACAGAGGCTCAGGGCTGTTCCTGGGGATGGGCAGGGCTAGGCCTGGGGTGGGAGCTGAGTATACATGGCTCAGATCCGGCTTTTTAGTGTAGTGGGCCTAGGAACCCAGAGCACCAGCTGAGACTCTGTCTCTGGGACTGGGGTCAGGCCTGGTGGAGCCGGTGGACGTGGTGGACAATGCCGATGGCACCCAGACTGTGAACTATGTGCCCAGCCGTGAGGGGCCCTACAGCATCTCAGTGCTGTATGGAGATGAAGAGGTACCCCGCAGGTAAGGAGCAGGACCCTCTGTCTTAGGGGAGGGGGCCCTGGCCTGGGCACCAAGAGCCATCCTAACCACCCACAACATCCTGGCCCGACAGCCCCTTCAAGGTTAAGGTGCTGCCTACACATGACGCCAGCAAGGTCAAGGCCAGCGGCCCAGGGCTCAACACCACGGGTGTGCCTGCCAGCCTGCCTGTGGAGTTCACCATTGATGCCAAGGACGCTGGGGAGGGCCTGCTGGCTGTCCAGATCACGGTGAGTGGGCCACGTGGGGGCCACCTGGCCCTGCTGTTTTGCAGCTCTGGGTCCATGGCAGGTGGGGAGGGGAGGGACCCGGCCTAAGGTCCACTGCCTGGGGCAGATGAGCCAGTCTGGGTCTCTGGTCTCACCTGGGAGCCTGGCCCCCGCCTCTAGGATGGTGGTCACAGACCCAGGCTTCCCCCACACACATACTTGCTCACGTCTGATGTCACCAAAGCCCTTAGTGCCTCAACTATTTTGCCTGTAACATTCTCCAGGGCCAGGTATAAGGCTGGGACTCTGGGATCTTTCAGAGGAGCTTGTCCTACTGCTGGGGCTGGCCCTGGGGTAGAGGACTGGGGCTGAGAAGTGTTTGTGGGGATAAAGCAGGATAGGTGCCAAGTTTCCTGGCTGTGCCTGTCATCGGGGGCTTCCCTTTTGGACCTTGCCTGTGGGGAAGTAAGTAAAGGACAGTGGTGGATGCAGGCAGCCATTTTGGGCCATGGTGGCTGACCCTGCCGCAGCAGTGCTTGACACTTGGTCCTCTGAGAGGGTCTGAGGGAATCCCGGGCCAGGGTGAGCTTGGACCAACTGTTCTTCTCTGTGCTCTGCTACACAGGACCCGGAGGGCAAGCCCAAGAAGACACACATCCAAGACAACCACGACGGCACATACACAGTGGCCTATGTTCCAGACGTGACAGGCCGCTACACTATCCTCATCAAGTATGGTGGTGACGAGATCCCCTTCTCCCCATACCGTGTCCGCGCTGTGCCCACGGGGGATGCCAGCAAGTGCACCGTCACAGGTGAGCCCAGCGTGCCAGCAGCCACGGTGCTCAGCACGGGGCTTGGGTGTGCCTGTGTGCAAGGGCTCGCTGCTTGGGGCGGCGTGTGGGAGTGGGGGCCGCCCCCTTGAGTGACTCACCTGACCTTTCTCCTTGCTCTCTGCCCTCTCACCTCAGTGTCAATCGGAGGTCACGGGCTAGGTAAGCTGCTTGCTGGGGCCACTCCCAATGCCCCTTCTGCCCAGAGGGCAGCTTCCTTTCCTCTTCCGGCTGATTCCCAGGACAGTTCCAGCTGCAGCTCTTGGCAGGGACAGAGGGGAGGAACTGGAGGGTTAGGGCCCAGGGAGGCCTCTGGAGCTGGGCATGAGTGCTCCGGCCCTCCCCCTCTCTGGGCCTCTGTTTTTCCACCTGAGAAGTCGGGTTGCAGCTGTGAGCTTTGGGGCGAGGTGCATCCCTAGAGGCACCCCCCTGGGGGCTCTGGGGTCTGGGGATCTTGGCGCCCCGGGGCAGTCTCGGGGGCGGGCAGCAGGCCCGGTCTCTTTTCACTTCCTTCTTCTAAGTCCAGGGTCTCCCCCAAGCAGCGGGAGTCCCCAGCCCCAGCCAGATCCACAGACCCCTGTCCCCACCTCCCAGGGGCCTCCGCGTCCCGGGCCGGGGGAGGTGCCAGTGCATGAGTGGGTGGGGCTGGCTGGTAGTGCCATAGCACCAGCATTGACTGCTTGGGCGGCCAGCATGGTGGGGCCCGGCCCAGCCTCAGAGTGCCAAAGTGCACTCGGTGGCCCACCCTCTTCCTGCCTCCCTCCCTCCCCGCCCCTCCCAGCAGTGACGTTATTCAGATGGTCCCCAACCAGACCTGGGAGGGGAGGTCCACCCCAGCCAGGGATGCCAGCAAGAGGCCACAAGCACATGGGAGCCTCTGGAGGCTGGAGGCCTGGACCTTGGCCGAGGCGGCCCTTGAGAAAGCTAGAGGGTGGCAGGGGTTCAGTGACTCTGTCCAGGGGGCCTCAGGGTCTGAGATGACAGACCTGTGTGCCTGGGCCAGAGGGTAGGACCTTGGGGATCAGGGGCAGGGTCAAGACTGGGGCTGAGAGAGCGGTCTTGGTTTACCTTGGCCGCCATGTGCCAGCGGAGGCAAAGAGCCCAGTTGGGGAACTGAAGTCACTTCGGTATCAGTTGCAAGGCTGGCTTGGGCTAGGCTGCTGGTGGGTGGGTGGGGCTTGAGGGGAGAACCAAATTGCAGGGGTGGGGGGCTTCAAGGATGGAGCAGCCCGGACCTGCTGAAGAGCTGGGTGCTGGGCAGGGAGCGCAGGCAGTTGGGGCCAACTGAGGTTTGGGCCCAGGCCACTTGCTAGATGGTGGGTCCAGGTTCCAAGCCAGGGAGAGCAGGTGTGGCTGTGTGCGAGGTGAGGCCTCCCAGGGTGGGGTGGGTGGTGGGGGTCCAGGCATAGAGTTCTGGAGCCCCACAAAGTGGGCGCCCTCGGCGGACAGGACAGCTCAGGGGCCGGCCAAGTGGCTGGCTGGGGACCCCCTTGAACTTGGCCCCGGGGTGGGTTCGGTGTTGCCAGCTGCTTCCCTGGCAGGGGCCGGGCTCCAGAAAGCACTCGCTGCCAGGCCTCACGGTCCCCAGCCCCCCGAGCCTCCATGGCTGAGCCCAGATCATAACGTCACTGTCCCTCCCCTCTGCTCTCACCGCCTTGCAGCCGTGGTTCTGGCTTGGGCCCCCTGCCCCCCTGCCCCCTGGGTGCTGGCCCCCCCTGCTGCGCTGCACTGCCTGGGTGCTAACCCCCCTGCTTCCCTGCTCCCGGCTCCCTGCCTGCACCAGGCCGTGCCCGGCTGCCCCTTCTCTGCAAGCCTCCGGTCGAGCGAGCCTTCTCAGTTGTCAGGAAACTCCAATTGCACCTTCAGGCCCCAGGGGTGGGGAACAAGTGTCACATGCCCCACGCTGCAGCAGGACTCCGCCTCACCGCGTCCGCACACAGCACTGGGGGCCAGGGCATGGCCACAGGGGTGAAGGCAGCCCAGGGCTCAGCTGTCAGTCAGCATGGTCCAGGGCACCACTGGCTGAGGCCAAGTTGGCAGGGGAGATGGCAGCAAATGCTTAGGCCCCGGCAGTGGCTTCGGGGCTTTCCAGGCCCTTCTTCTTCTCAGACTCCTGGGTGCCACCCATTGGGCTTTTCCCATGTGGCAGGGATACCCCCCGAGACAGGACTCCTGGGCTTGAGGTGGTTCAGGGGAACCTTTCCTGCCTTCTGAGAAATCACTCACCATCCCAGCTTGGGGGGCGGGAGGCCTGGCTGTGCTTGGTGGTTGGCAGTAAGAGGCCTGGGCGGCTGACACGTGGATGGCCGCGGCCTGAGCACCGAGCTCATGCCCCGGCCCCCCCTTCGGGGACCCACCCTGCCCCACCAGGTGCTGGCATCGGCCCCACCATCCAGATCGGGGAGGAGACTGTGATCACTGTGGACACCAAGGCAGCGGGCAAAGGCAAGGTCACCTGTACTGTGTGCACCCCCGATGGCTCTGAGGTGGACGTGGACGTGGTCGAGAATGAGGATGGCACCTTTGACATCTTCTACACGGCTCCCCAGCCTGGCAAATACGTCATCTGCGTGCGCTTCGGTGGTGAACACGTGCCCAACAGTCCCTTCCAAGTGACGGTCAGGAGGGTCCGGGGCTGGGGTGGGGTCTGGGCAGGGACCTGGCTCACCGCCCCCATGGGGCTCACGGGTTTGGACAGCCTCGAGCTCTGTGCCTTGCTCTGCAGGCTCTGGCTGGAGACCAGCCCACGGCACAGCCCTCATTACGGCCTCAGCAGTTGGCACCACCATATACCTACGCCCAGGGGGGCCAGCAGACCTGGGTATGGCTTGCCCTGCCACCTCCCAGCTCGCCCTGCCCTCGGGGACACTTGGGGATGGGCCGGCTGGGTGTCCCGTGAGGTCCTGTTCCACTATCTGCGAGGAGGGACCCCGGAGCCTGTCACTCGGGACTCCCTTTCCCTCCAGCTCCTCACTCAGGCCTTCTGTGTCTCCACCCCCCGCAGGCCCCAGAAAGGCCCCTGGTGGGGGTCAATGGGCTAGATGTGAGTAGCCTGAGGCCCTTCGACCTTGTCATCCCCTTCACCATCAAGAAGGGCGAGGTCACTGGTGAGTGCAGCTGGGAAGGGGCTAGGGAGCCACAGAGGCCGGAGGGTGCCCATGGACTGCCCTGACCCAGGCCCCCCCTGCCCTGCAGGGGAGGTGCGGATGCCCTCGGGCAAGGTGGCACAGCCCGCCATCACCGACAACAAGGATGGCACTGTGACTGTGCGCTACGCCCCCAGTGAAGCCGGCCTGCACGAGATGGACATCCGCTATGACAACATGCACATCCCAGGTATGTCCGCTCAGCATGCCGGACCACCTCCCCGGGGGGCGGGCTGTGGGACAGACTTGGGGATGACGGGAGGCCCCAGTCCATGTGGTCCCTCTTCCTGCTGCAGGCAGCCCCCTACAGTTCTATGTGGATTATGTCAACTGTGGCCATGTCACAGCCTATGGGCCAGGCCTCACCCATGGGGTGGTGAATAAGCCCGCTATCTTCACCGTCAACACCAAGGATGCGGGCGAAGGTGAGCAGCAGCTCTCATCCTGACCTGCCTGATTGGGGCGGGATGCTGTCATCTGGTGGGGGGTCTGGACACGGGAGATGCTCCCCAAACTGGGCTCCCCACCCCACCCCCGGCCTCCACTTGCACGGTTGGCGCAGTGTTCCCAGGCACAGTTCGTACCCTCACTCACAACTCTCTCCAGGGGGCTTGTCCCTGGCCATTGAGGGCCCCTCCAAAGCAGAGATCAGTTGCACCGACAACCAGGATGGGACGTGCAGTGTCTCCTACCTGCCCGTGTTACCTGGTGACTACAGCATCCTGGTCAAGTACAACGAACAGCACATCCCGGGCAGCCCCTTCACTGCCAGGGTCACAGGTAGGGGACGGCCTGCAGCGGTGACAAAGGAGGCAGCTGGCGGGGGGACGGTCTCCCTCCCAGTGCCTGGACACACAGTGACTGACCCTTGCCAGGTGACGACTCCATGCGCATGTCCCACCTGAAGGTGGGCTCTGCCGCCGACATCCCCATCAACATCTCCGAGACGGACCTCAGCCTGCTGACCGCCACAGTGGTGCCCCCCTCGGGCCGGGAAGAACCCTGTCTGCTGAAGCGGCTGCGCAACGGCCACGTGGGTAAGAGGCTGGGCGGCAGGGCCTTCCGGGAGGGAGGGAAGGTGGGGGGGGGTTGTATATCTTTCCCTGGCTGACAGCCCCGCCCTGTGCCCAGGGATCTCATTCGTGCCCAAGGAGACAGGAGAACACCTGGTGCACGTGAAGAAGAATGGGCAGCACGTGCCAAGCAGCCCCATTCCGGTGGTGATCAGCCAATCGGAGATCGGGGATGCCAGCCGTGTGCGGGTCTCAGGCCGGGGCCTCCACGAAGGCCACACCTTTGAGCCAGCAGAGTTTATCATTGATACACGTGATGCAGGTAGGTGGTAGGGACCTGGGAGCTGAGGTCAGACCATCATACTTGGCCCCCCCGGCTCAGGGGTGTCTCGCCCACAGGCTATGGGGGGCTCAGCCTGTCCATCGAGGGTCCCAGCAAAGTAGACATCAACACAGAGGACCTGGAGGATGGCACATGCAGGGTCACGTACTGCCCCACGGAGCCTGGCAACTATATCATCAACATCAAGTTTGCTGACCAGCATGTGCCTGGTGGGTACAGCACCCATGTGCCTCCCCCACTGCTGGGCAACTCTCTGTGCCACACCCCGAGGGCCCCCAGCAGAGGGTAACCTGTCTGGGGTGTGGGTTGTGCCTTCTTCCTGCAGGCAGCCCCTTCTCCGTGAAGGTGACAGGCGAGGGGCGCGTGAAAGAGAGCATCACGCGCAGGCGACGGGCCCCATCGGTGGCTAATGTTGGCAGTCACTGTGACCTCAGCCTCAAGATCCCAGGTGGGAGCCGTGGCCGCCCGGGCGGGTCCCAGGGAGGCCTAAGCACCAGCCCTGCGGGGCCCCCGGACAGAGAGGCGTGGCCTGGGTCTCCCGCTCACCTGCCTGTTCCCCCACCTGCAGAAATTAGCATCCAGGACATGACAGCCCAGGTGACTAGCCCGTCAGGCAAGAGCCACGAGGCCGAGATCGTGGAAGGGGAGAACCATACCTACTGCATCCGCTTTGTGCCAGCTGAGATGGGCATGCACACGGTCAGCGTCAAGTACAAGGGCCAGCACGTGCCCGGGAGCCCTTTCCAGTTCACCGTGGGGCCCCTGGGGGAAGGGGGAGCCCACAAGGTCCGTGCCGGGGGCCCTGGCCTGGAAAGGGCTGAAGCTGGAGTGCCAGGTAGGCCTGCTTCCTTTGGGGCTCTGGCTGCTCCCGGCTGGGGGTGCAGTGGGAGGGAGGAAGTCTCCAGCAGCCCCTGCTGGTGGGGGGGAGCACAGCCCTTCATGAGGACACATTCTGCTTTCCTGCAGCCGAGTTCAGCATTTGGACCCGGGAAGCTGGCGCGGGGGGCCTGGCCATTGCTGTCGAGGGCCCCAGCAAGGCCGAGATCTCCTTCGAGGACCGCAAGGATGGCTCCTGTGGCGTGGCTTACGTGGTCCAGGAGCCAGGTACTGCAGTCTGGCTGGGGCCAGCAGGCTTCCCCTCGGGGTGGGTGCCCGTCCGGGTCTACACAGACAGCCCCGCCTTCTCCCCCACAACACCCTGAGGTCCCAGGGCCTCTTGGGCTGTCGGGGGAAGGCATGCATGGCCGTCTTGTTCTCGCTCCCCGTCCAGGTGACTATGAGGTGTCAGTCAAGTTCAACGAGGAGCACATCCCCGATAGCCCTTTCGTGGTGCCTGTGGCTTCTCCGTCTGGTGACGCCCGCCGCCTTACTGTTTCTAGTCTTCAGGTGAGGCACTGAGAGAAACCGCCCGCCTGGGGCTCCTGCGCCCGGCCAGACCAGAGCCCCTGTGTCCAGGGACCCAGCCAGCCCAGCTCAGGGCGCCAGGCTGCTTCTGCTCTGGCCGGGAACAGCCCACGCCTGGGTCGGCAGGACGTACCCCTGACGGCCGCGTGGAGTTTTTCTCGTGTCTCAGGTCTAAAGGCTTTGAACAGAAGCCTGTGCCCCTTGAGCACCAGGGCTGAGGTTTAAAGAGGGACAGCCGCCTGCCAGGGCTGCTGAGTGCTGCTTGCAGGCCGGGGGCCACCCCGCTTCCTGCCTGCCCGCTGTGTGCCTGGAGTGTGTGGGGCTAGGGGTTTGGGGTGTGTGCCTGGAGCTTGCTGCCCCTCGAGAAGCACTGGCTCTCCCTCTTTAAACCCACTTGGACGCCAGATGGGTAAGTGCCTCCCCCTGGGCCTCCTGCTTCTGGGGCCCAGCCTCCCCTTGCCCACCACCCCCAGCCTCCGCTATCCTAACCACATCTGCTGTGCTTCCAGGAGTCAGGGCTAAAGGTCAACCAGCCAGCCTCTTTTGCAGTCAGCCTGAATGGGGCCAAGGGGGCAATCGATGCCAAGGTGCACAGCCCCTCAGGAGCCCTGGAGGAGTGCTATGTCACCGAGATCGACCAAGGTGAGGCTCTGCCTGGCCATCCAGCCATCCACCCGGGCACTGCTGGGAGCAGTGGGCCTCCCCGGCCGGCCCTGCTGGCTGGAAGCAGGCTGAGAGTGTAAAGCAAGACACAATCTGCAAGCAGCCGAGACAGGGCCTGGGCCTCCCGCCCCCTACTTGGGACCCAAGCCCTTGGGGACTGGGCTCAGTGGCCATGCTGCTAGAAAGGACAAAGCCTTCTGGAGGCATGATCCTGCCATCTCTTACAAGAGAGACCCCAAGTCTAGCAGTTGGACCTGCCAGGGCCTGGAACTCACGGAAAGGCTTGGGGGTGGGAGGAGCTGCTCAATTTGACTAGTCCACGGCTGAGTCCTTGCCCCTTGCTGGCTGTGTGACCTCGAGCAAGTTCCTGCCTATCTCTGGGCCCCAGTTAGCATGTGGTGGATGTGGCATTCAGGGTAGCCTTTCTAAGGAGGCATTGAGGCAGGTGTTTTGCTTACAAAAGACTTCAGTCCAAATGCTGCAGCAATTAAAACTAGCTTGGGCATCTATCAGTAGCTTGGGCATCTAAAGCTTCATCCCTCGGGCTTCAAGATTTCTGTGCAGTAGGGTTAAGGTGCCCAGCACAGTTTCCAGAAGAAGCTAACTGGGCCCTGAGACCTGCTGGACTCACACTGGTGGGCACATGCCACTTGCTCAGTTTGGAGGAGGGACTCCAGGCCCACCACCTACTTCTCTGTTCCTCAGATAAGTACGCTGTGCGCTTTATCCCACGGGAGAATGGCATCTACCTGATCGATGTCAAGTTCAACGGCACCCACATCCCGGGGAGCCCCTTCAAGATCCGAGTTGGGGAGCCTGGGCATGGAGGGGACCCAGGCCTGGTGTCTGCTTATGGAGCTGGCTTGGAAGGCGGCATCACAGGTAGGTCAGCGTGGGCAGCTTCCGGTGTGTGAACACAACTAGGGTTCCCTCCTCCAAGCTCTCGGTAACAACAGGTGGCATGTGGAGGTGATAAGACTCTGTTGGGGGGTGGGGGTGGGGCAACGGGCCAGGCCAGCTGTACCTACCTTCCTGTGCCCTCAGGGAGCCCAGCTGAGTTTATCGTGAACACCAGCAATGCGGGCGCTGGTGCCCTCTCAGTCACCATCGACGGGCCTTCCAAGGTGAAGATGGATTGCCAAGAGTGCCCCGAGGGCTACCGCGTCACCTATACTCCCATGGCACCTGGCAGCTACCTCATCTCCATCAAGTACGGCGGCCCCTACCACATTGCAGGCAGCCCCTTCAAGGCCAGAGTCACAGGTGAGCCTGGTGCCAGATGGCTGCTACACACCCCATTGCTGGGCACTCCTGCTATCTCTTGGCTGTCCACTGCTCTGCCCTGCAGGTCACCGCCTTGTCAGCAACCACAGCCTCCATGAGACGTCATCCGTGTTTGTGGACTCCCTGACCAAGACTGCCACCATCCCCCAGCACAGTGCCCCAGGCCCGGGTCCCGCTGATGCCAGCAAGGTGCTGGCCAAAGGCGTGGGGCTGAGCAAGGCCTACATGGGCCAGAAGAGCAGCTTCACGGTGGACTGCAGCAAAGCAGGTGGGTGTGCGGGCCCCAGCCCTTCCAAAAATGGGAGGCTGGAGAGAAAAGCAGAGAGGCCGTGCCTGGGAAAGAGCAGGTGGGAAGGCCTCTTTGGGGGCCTTCTGGGCCCCCCTGCTAGCTCCTCTGCCCTCCAGGGCCCTGGAGAAACTGCAGGTTCTTTGGTTGTTCTGGGCGGACGGGGTGCTGGCTGTTTTTAAGAAGGGCTGTCACCCCAAGACAGGCAAGGTGGGAAGGGGAGGACCCAGGGTAGGAACAAAGCGGGTCGCTGCAGTCACCACTGATGGGAGGGGGCTTGGGGCCTGGCAGTGAGGCCCCGGCCCCCACTCCCAGGCAACAACATGCTGCTGGTGGGCGTGCATGGGCCCCGGACGCCCTGTGAAGAGATCCTGGTGAAACACGTGGGCAGCAGGCTCTACAGCGTGTCCTACCTGCTGAAGGACAAGGGGGAGTACACGCTGGTGGTCAAGTGGGGTGACGAGCACATCCCGGGCAGCCCCTACCGAGTCCTGGTGCCCTGAGTGCTGTGCGCCTGCCAGTCACCAGCTCCTAGGACGAGAAGTGCCCCTGCGCCTGCCCCTCGCCACCCAAGCAGCACCTGCCCCAGCCCTGGCCAGCCCTGGCCACCCCATCACTGCAGCCTGACCCTGCCCTGTGCTGCGCTCACCTGCCTCCACGTGGGCAAAGGAGAGAGGCGAGCAGAGGCAGCCTGCCTATCTTCTTTGGTTCTGGAAGGGGTGAAGGGGGGGGCCATGCACACCTGCCCGCTAGTTCTCTCTCCTAGCCAAGAGGAATAAAAGTTCTGCTTCCATTCTCCTGAGCATGACTCAAGCTTTGTGGCAAAGAGGGCTGACAGGGTGGCTGGAGGTGCAGGCCCGGACCACAGGCTGTGGGATCTTCTGCTCCAGTCCCCTCTGCTGCCTGAGCACCTGGAGGGCACCTGGGGACTCCGCCTCCTCTCTGCCTCCCTGGGTTCCGATCCATGCAGGCCAGGGGGTGTCTAGTGCCTCGAGAACTGAGCCTGACGTGGTTGTCCTTGTCCCAGATCATACCAGGAACAGATGCTGTCCCAGGGGAAGGCCAGGCCTTGGCCAGGCTACAGGAGGTTGCGTGCCAGGTGGGAGGGCCAGGTAAACAGAAAGCCAAATCCCAGGAGATTCCTGGCCGTGACCCAGGCATCTTAAATGTGCCACCAGCCCCTGGTAAGGGGCTGTCTCCAAGCCACGCAGGTGGCAGCAGGTGGACACCTTCAAAGCCCTGCCCCATAGCCACCATCTGCCTATCCTCACTAGGTCCTTCCGAGCCCGCACCTGTCTGGCCTCGTGTGCCTGGGTGGGCTGTGCCCTCGGCACAGTAGGGCAACCTCAGCCCCTTGGCGTGCTGTTCTGAATTGCTGTTCAGAATTCCCACCTGCACACAACCCGCCCCGGGTCTGCAGGTCAGGAAGGCTGTTAAAGCCAGCCAGGGCTCCAGCTTTCAGGCTTCCTCTCTCAACGGGGCACCTGGAAGCCATACCCCTTTCTGGAAGCACCTTTTGGGCCAGCATGAGCCCAGGGTTCACGGCACAGTTGCTTCTCAGCCACCTCAGTGATGAGTGTGAGCTCAGGAAAGGAGAGGAACAGCATCAGACCCAGCCCAGATCAAGGGCTCACCCAGCCCCCAGCCCCTTCTGCCATGGAGGGAGCAGGCAGAGTGCGTACAGCCACTGGTCTACAGGAAACACTTGTAGAAGCTGCTCAGCTGGACAAGGGCAAAAAGAAGCAGATGCAAGACTGGAGAAGTCCCACTCTGGGGTGGGGGCGGGGAAGGGGATCCACCCCCAATCAGCCCCTTCTCACCTCTGCTGGCTCACCAGGCACCACTCCCCTACCCAGACTCACCCAGATTCTCCTTCCTGGACCAGCCTGCCAAGAGCAGACAGTCCTCCCTGCCATCCTGTGTTCCAAAGCCTGCTTGGTGGGGGCCCCCGGAGGGAGAATGGCCCCAGAAGAGAGTGTAACCAGGAGACCTATCCCCTCCCTGGATGCCACATTGCACCTGGGTGGTCATGAGGGCTGCAGGGCGGCAAGGGGAGAAGCTGGAACCTGCAGGGGGAACGACCCTGAGGACAGCCCCAAGGAGAGACCATGGCCCAGACCAGGCCAGAGCCTTGACCAGGCAGGGGCAGGAGGGAGTGAGACAGGGTGCCACCTCTGGAGGGCTTCTGGAGAGGGGGACACACAGATGGCATCAGGAGCCCATCTGCTGGGGGAAAGCCGTCTGAGACCTGGTCCCCAGGAGCAGAGGAGGGGTCCAGCCACAGACGCCCGCCAGGGCCCTTCTTCCCTACTAAGCCTGGGGAGGGGGTGTCTGGTCACCCTGTGGGGAGCGGCCCCCGCATCCTACAGGTCCTGTCTGCTCTGAGTCAGGGGGACGGAGGACCTGACCACTCCAACACCACAGCCGGCACCCCCCCACCCTGGGGCACCCCTGCACCCCACTGTCCCTGGTGCCTGCTCCCCCAGGAGGGTGGGCCGGACCTAGGTGAAGTGAGGGGCACAGCGCCCCTCAGGATGGGACGGCCACCCACACACAGAGAGAGAGCCTCGGCATTTCAATGATGGTGACGGAGCTCTAGAGACCCTTGGAGGTCCCACACGGCCCCTGGTCTGGGCAGCCACACCCCACTCCAGGGCGCAGGATCAGGGCACTGACGGGCACCCTGCTGGAACTCTGATGGAGGCAGTGAGCCAAGAGGGGAGTAGCCGATAAGTCAGGGTCAGTGAACGTGACGAGTGATGGACGCTGGCCGCCAGGAACTCGAGTGTGTGTGTGCGTGTGTGTGTGTGATCCAGCTCCAGGTCCCAGCTGTGGACGAGTCACAGTCAGCAAACATGAGTAATGGATACTGGCCGCCAGGAACTCGAGTGTGTGTGCATCTGCATGTCTGTGTGTATCATCCAGCTCCACGTCCCAGCTGTGGACAGGTCCCCAGAGGACAAGGCCCGCCACCTACAGCAGCCTCCTCCACAGCCCATGGGCACCCCCAGGAGGACTTATGCACCCAGAAGGGGCACGCTGTGCTGCTCAGAGGTCAGGCTGGCCTCAGCCAGCTCCACCACTCACCACGGACATCTGCAAGGTCCCCATGAGCCCAGGGAGGCCACAGCCTGGGGAGCAGGGCTGAATGAGGGGGACTGCTCCCGGACCCAGCACCGGCAGAGGCTGGGCCGCTCCAGACGCCTGAGCTCCAAAGGGCAGGCACCATCATGCCCAGTGGGCGGAGGATGAGGACAAGGGTGAAGCCTGAGGCAGGCGGATAGTGGGGCGGGGCCGGGTCGCTGCCCAGACTGTGCCCATCCACCAGGTGGGTACCTGCAGGAGCTCCACAAGCCACAGTGCCTGGGCAGCAGGAGAGGGAGGACAATGCCCACGCAGCCCTGGGCCTGAGGGCACGCTTGAGGAAGGCAGCCCTGAGGGAGAAGACGGCAGGGCAGAGGCCTCTTGTCGGTCCTTGTGCCGGGGCTCAGGGGCTGCAAGGCGGCTCTACTTAGGGGAACAGTCAGCGGGCCCAAGAGTGTGGGACCGCAGGGGGCTCGAGCCTCTCCATGGGACCCCGGGACCCTGCGGCGGCCCCACATCCTGGCCGAGGGGTTTCCCCATGAGTCACGGCCACAATCCCCAAGGACAGGCCCTGCAAGCTCAGCCTCAGCCTCAGCCTCAGCTTCTGCCCTGGGACGGAGACAGAGAGCCCGACTCTCCTGAGGCCATGGTCGTCAGGCTCGAGAAGAGTGTGGTGGCCACAGACAGGGCCAGGAGCTGTCGCCAAGGGCCCCAGCACTGCCCAGAAGCAAGAGGCAACAGGAGGAGCCCTCACCATCCACAGAAGCTGCGTGATACATTCAGAGCCATCAAGCGTTTCACCGGGAAGTCCTGTCTCAGTCCCAGCCAGGAGGTGGGGCAGCAGGCACGTCCCCCATGGGCACAGCGGGAGCGCCTTCCTGGGACCAAAGGGACACTCAGCTGCCACCCCAGTCTGGCAGCAGCCCAGCCCAGGGCTACCGGGCACAGCCATTGAAGAAAGGGGGCTCATCAGCCTTCACCCCCTCAACGGGGGCCCCCTGGGAAGGAGGGGGTGCAGGCAGGGCTGACCACAGGGTGGGCACACCTCGGAGGTCAGAGAGCATGGGGCCCAGGCCTGAGTGTGCACTTGCACAGCCGTGGCATGCACAGGCTGCCAGGGTGAGAAAGCTTCTGCGCCTGTGCTCAGGGCTGCACCACTGGCTGGGACGGCCCTTCAGGCTGCAGACTCCTGGGCGGAGGGCAGAGGGCACACGCCGCAGGCTCTGTGGGCCATGCTGGGATCATCACACGATCTCTGTTTCTCTGGCTTTCCGTGTGTTTGGTCTGCAACCATTTCAAGGTGAAAAGCCACTCTCTGCCTGTACAACACACGCCTGGCCTGGCTCGGTTCCGGGCTGCAACCCGCCACCCCTGCTTCCACAAAGGACACATTCCTGAGGGGCCTGGGCAGCCCGGGAGTCCCACACCCGGGCTCAGGGGCAGGGACACTCCTTGGAGCCTTCTCACGCGGCACGAACATGAAGAACCTAGGCCCACGTGGGTACCGTTCTCTTCTCCACGGGGTGACCAGTGTGATCCATAAAATCACAGCAGAGGTGAGGGAGCGTCACCTCGAGATGAGTTATGAGACAAACACTGTGGCTTCCATCTCGGGGCTGCTCTGTCTCTCTGAGATCGCTGGATCTGGGGAAGGCCTGACCCAAGCAGCCTGGTGGAGAGGCCCGGTGGGGAGGGACCGTCCCCTGCTGCAGCCCCGTGAACCCTCCAGAAGCAGAGCCTACCCCCCTCCCACCCCAACACCCCAGGCAGACCAGAGGGCTGTGGCCCCGGAGAAGCCTTGACTGCAGCCTGTGATGGACCCCAGGCCAGAAGCCCCAGCCAGGCCTTCTAGAATCCTGTCCTTCAGACACCTGGGAGATTACCAGTGCTGGTTGTTTTAAGGGACTACACTACATCTGGGGTAATTTGCTACACATGCTTGCATGCTAAGTCACTTCAGTCGTGTCCGACTCCTTGCGACCCCATGGACTGTAGCCTGCCAGGCTCCTCTGTCCATGGGATTCTCCAGGCAAGAGTACTAGAGTGGGTTGCCATTTCCTTCTCCAGGGGATCTTCCCAACCCATGTCTCTTATGTCTCCTGTGTTGACAGGCAGGTTTTTACGCTACCTTCACCTGGGTAGCCCCTTGTTATTCAGCAATGGGTAATTTATACATGATGACTTTAAATGGAGAAGATCACCGTAAGTCAATTGGGAGCAAACAAACCGACAAGAAACCCCAGAAACCAATAGGAAGACCCTGGAAAGTCTGATGACACAAACGCTAAGATCGTCTGCCTAGTCAAACGCAAACCCCAAACCACCAAGTCAAGAGACAAGTGACAAATTGGGGCAAAAAATAGTACCAAGATGTGACTCAGGGCTCATATCGTGAAGGTATAGAGAACTTGAACCAGTAAATAAGAAAAGACCAGTGACCCAAAGGAAAAGGGTGCAGGAGAGGGCCTTGGAAAATGCCAACCAAAGCGCCACCCCCCTCCCCTGAAATGATCCCACTACAAGAATGTACTCGGGGGCTGGGGTTCCAGAGCTGCTGGTTCTGGGCACATGGGGCAGCTGGACACTGGCATTGCTTTTCATCTGTGGCTCCAACTGGATGGTGGGCCATCCTGGAGCCAAAGACAGACAAGCCTCGGCAAAGACTGGCCAAAGAAGTGGGTGGTGGTGCTGGGTGTTGAGGAGGTCTGGGCAGCATCACCCAGGAGCTGGGAGATCCTCTTGGTGAGGAACGTGTGGCAGGAAAGGCAGTGGCTTCCCACCAGCGAGAGAAGGCTGACCACACCTGCAGGCCAGACAACTGTCAGGGCAGTTCCTGGGCAGACAACCCCCTTGCTGCTCTCCGTGCATGTGTGCTAAGTCACTTCAGTCGTGTCCGACTCTTCGCAACCCCATGGACTGTAGCCCACCGGCTCCTCTGTCCATGGGATTCTCCAGGCAAGAATCCTGCAGTGGGTTGCCATGCCCTCCTCCACGGGTCTTCCCGGCTCAAGGATTGAACCCGCATCTCCTTACGTCTCCTGCATCGGAAGGTGGGTTCTTTGCCACTAGCACCACCTGGGAAGCTCTTCGGGTCTCCATGCTCCCCCAGACCCACACTTGGTCTTAGGGCCGACGTTCCTTTCCCATCCCTGACCTCAGAATGTAGGCCTTTTTCCTCTGCCTCATCAGATAGTTCATCCCCACACCCAGGCACTGGATCTGATCTCGCCCCACCCTCCTACGTGTCCAGATGTTATCAGCCCAAGTGAGGAGCTGTTGAGCAACTCAACAAACCTGACACCTGATCCTGCCTGGGCTGTGGATAGCCCCTCCTTCGGCTTCAGGCAGGGAAGGGTGACGACTGCTCAATGGGAAGCCCCAGATCTCGCGAGAGCCACCAACCTCGTGGCTTTTCCCAGCCCTGCGGGAGAAGGGCAGGGGGCACACACCTAGGAGTCTCAGGCCTCTAGAGCAGCGCGCTTACTGTGGGGTTTCTGGACCAGCAGCGGCAGCAGCACTGGGAGCTTGCTGGAGTCCAAATGCTCAACCCCCACCTCAGATGAGCAAGATCAGAGATTCTAGGGCGGGGCCCTATGGTCTGGCTTTGAGTGAGCCCTCCAGGTGTTCTCACGACCCTTCCAGCATGAGAACCAGCGTCAGGATGGATAGTTTCTTTCTTTTTTTTTTTTTTAACAATGGATGGTTTCTGATCACATCCACTGCTAGTGAAGCCAGGAGCTTTCTCTCCCTGCTGGGCTCACTCACCTTGACCTCCAGGGAAGAGGCAGGCAGCAGGCACTGAGGGCTGCAACCATAGGCGGTCCTGGAGAACAGGAGTGCTTGGGCAAGATTCCCTCCCAGCGGGCCACACCTGTCGAGTGACAGGGGGAAGACTGGGTTACTTCGGGCCCTCCCCACCTCCAGAAGCATGGCACCCCTGGCCGACTCCACGTTTCTGGGCACTGGGCTCAGCTCTGCCCACCTCTCCCTTGTTACTCCGTGTGGGGCGGGGGGAAGGGGGCAGGATCCGGGCTTCACAGAGAATCATCCCAGTCACACTCATGGGCTGTGGAACACGGTGGGCCGGGCAATGGGTGGGGGCGGCTGGAGGCGGCCAGATTCGAGACCCTGGGAGGGTGGAAGGCATCAGGAGCGCGGGGCAAGGCCGCCCTCAGACGCCAGGACTGGAGGGCGGGGCCAAGCGAAGACCCCCTGACCCTGCCCTTTGGCATATTGGCGGGGTTGCCGCCCACCCTCCCCGGTCACACGGTCCTTGGGCGCCCCTAATACACTGTCCTGGGCCATCTCGAGGGCCAGACGCCCTCAGTACAGCAGGGGGAGTCCAGCCGGGAGTGGGGAGTGGGGCCCCGACGGAATCCCCAAGGTCTCCAGGGCCCTGGACTCTGGGGAGGCGTCTCTTCGCCCTCTCCCCAGGAAAAGACGCACAACCCAGCGAACTGCGGGGCTTTGGCCCCGCCCAGGACCCAGAGGGCAGGCTGCTGTGCACCGAGATGGAGGGGCGGGGGACACGAAGCGGAGGGCCGTTTCCGTGCTTCGAGCCCCGCCCTGAGCGTCCCCGCGGCCGTCGCCTCTCACTCCCCTCCTCAGGCCGCCCACCGGAAGCCGTGGAGTACCGCCTTCCTGCCCACCTCTTCCGGCTGGCTTCACCAATGACCATGCTTGACTCCTGAGAAGACCCGCCCTCCAGCTCCAAGCAAGCCTGTCTCTCTTTGTGACTGGCAGCTCTATGGCCCAATCAGAGCAGGCCGATCGCGTGAGCTTCGCCTTCCGCCCAGCGGTCGGTCTCTTTCCTCAGTCCGTAGTCGGGTGGGCTGTGGGCCCCTGGACTTTCCCGCTGGGAGATCCAGACTGTCCGCGTACAGATTACGTACAGAGTAATCCGATGTGTATACGCCAAGCCCTGCGGTGTGCCTATAGTGTGAGCTTGTATTCTGAAGGAATTAAGTTCACAGGAAGTTACAGGGAAATGCCCCTCCCGTTGTTGCCCCAGCATCAGCGTGTTGCGTAGCCAGTGGGCCCTCACACCAAGAGATGGCATTGGTACCATCAGAAAGCTGCTCAAGGTTCTCCGTGTGTGTGTGCGCGCAAGCCAGTGTTTAGGACACCACACTCCCACTGCTGGTGGCCTGGGTTTGAGTCCTGGATGGGGAGCTGGGATGCAGGATACCTCGCCATACACACACACACACACGTCAGTACATTAATGAAACCATGCAATTTGATAATGGGGTGTGCTTTTTTTAATCACACACTGCCCTTGAGATCCATCCATCTCAATCAATAGTTGGTTTCAGCAGTCAGTTTGTATTGCTAGCCTTCTTCCTTGGTGTGGCTCAGCCACAGTTGTTCAAGCCTTCACCCACTGTTGCCTGTTTCCACTTTTAGGTTTCTAGAAAAAATCTGCTTTGAACATTTGTATCCAGGCTTTCCTGTGGTCAGAATTTTCCATTTCTTTGGCATGAATGCCCAGCAGTGCAAGTGCTGTGTCCTAAGGAAGTGGACGATTAGCCTTAGAAGAAACTGCCAATTTGCATTCCACTGTGGCTGGACCATTTTACCTTACCACCCTGGATATTTTTAAAGCACGTAATTGAAGATTTTTACAAAACATTGTTTTAGGCATGACTGTTAACAATTCTGTTTCTCACCTCTAACTATATTCTTCTATGGGATCACTTACATAGTTCCTCACTCAGGTTAAAAATACACACACCCTGTATATTCAATGTGATTTTAACTAGCAATAATATATCTGCAAAAGTCTTCCTTCTCAGTACACAAGTCTAGCTCATGTCATCTCTGGCCACAAGGTACTGGATGGAGCACATGTGCTATAATTTACATAAGGAATCCCCAACTCATGTAGTGTTACCTTTTCCATTCTTCTTCTTCTTTGTTTGTTAGCAGCTCTGAAGATGTGTAAATCTCCTGCTAGGATAATTATCTTTAAGTGGAACTGCCAGGTCAAAACCTATGGGTATTTACCATGTTTATTGATACTAAGCAGTTGCCTCCCCAAAAGACCCTGATCGGCATATAGCAGGGCTGTTAGCCCTGTGTTCCATATGTTGCAGAGATTTTCTCTCAGTCTCTCTCTAAAGAGCTCAGCTTTTTATTGAATGTGTTACTAAAGTGAGTGAAGTTGCTCAGTCGTGTACGATTTTTTGCGACTCCATGGACTGTAGCCTACCAGAATCCTCAATCCATGGGATTTTCCAGGCAAGAGTACTGGAGAGGGTTGCCATTTCCTTCTCCAGGGGATCTTCCCGACCCAGGGATCGAACCCGGGTCTCCCACATTGTAGGCAGACACTTTACCATCTGAGCCACCAGGGAAGTTATTACAGAGGTTTAGTCCAAAAGAGCAAAGCTCATGTCATCATCAGAGTCTTCAGATTCTTTTTACTTTGTTCTACTTTCTTCTCCTCAGCTGGGGCTGCAGTGGTGGAGGGGGCAGGACCTTATGGTGGTGCAGCACCACTTGTCGGGACAGGTCCACCAGCCCCCACATGGCAGATGAAGCTGCCGATGCTGACACTGGCCAAAGCCTTTACAAACAAGCCTGGCCAGAAAGGGTCAACATTTACACTGGCTGCTTTAACGAGGGCACTGATCTTATCCTCTGTGACCATCACCTCACTGGGCAGAATGAGGGCCGAGTAGGTGCAAAGAAGTTCCGAGACAGAGGCCACAGTGCGGGCCAGTGCTCGGTGGGGCTGCTGGCTTGGTGCCAGTCGCCAGATGAAGTGAGGGCCTCACCCCAAAACAGCCTTGGCTTTTCAGAAGGACAGAGCACCTTAGGGGCCACGGAAGAAAGGATCTCTCTTTTTTGGCTGCGCAGCATGGCATGCCAGATCTTAGTTCTGAGACCAAGAATTGAATCGAGCCCGCCCCCTGCAGTGGAAGCATGGAGTCTTAACCACTGTACCACTGTGGGATTCCCGTCTCTTGTCTCAAAAGACTAGGCCGGCTGGTTTCGGCTGTCAAGAAGTTACACAATTTTATGTGACCAAATTATTACACTCTGGATTGATGATTTCTGGGTTGTGTATTTTGGGCACAAAGTTGTCCTGCCTCAAGTGAGGAGAGTCATGTGACTCAGGGCAGAATTTCTGAGTTCCCACACCCAATGCTTCATGGACCCAGGCTGGCTGATTCTTGCTGTCCTGCTGGCCCCACTACTGTGTGTGTGTGTGTGTGTGGGGTGTCCTATGATCTCAGGTTAGGTAGGCCGGGACTCAGGCCAGTGCCCATCAGACACCCAGCCCCTGCCCCCCTGGGATGCCAGGTCAGTTGGGGAAAAGACAAGGAAACGTGTACAGAGAAGAGTGTTTTATATTATTTAAATGCATAGGTGGCCCGCCAGTGAGCAAGCGAGATCCATGGGGAAAGCACAAATAAAAACGAGAATCCACCTAAAACCAGTGCTCTTGAAAGATCACCTGCATGGTACGAAGGAAGGACAAGGCTGTAAAAGGAACTGGGTCCATCCCAGCATGCGTCTGAGTGAGCAGAAGTCCGGTCCCCATCATCTGCAAGCAGGGGCTTCCATCCCTCTGCCACAGACAGTGGGGCTTCAGCAAACCACTGGCTGAGGGAGGCTCCCCCAACACCCACCCCCCGCACTGTGGTTGTACTGCTGGGCTCCTGGCAGAGTGAATGCTCCCAGAAGGGACGCCTCACCTCTGGCTTCCCACTCAGGAGTCCCAGAGGGCCAGCTGAAGACCAGTCTGCAATCTCACCTTGAAGACACCACACATCCTCATGGAATGCTGGCAGGTCCCTCAGAGAGAGGAGTGGCCCTGTTACATCTCCAGGGTGTCACTGTCAGAGGCCAGATGATATAATTTTCGGAAAGGGCTGGGAGTGTCTGCTACGGGCCTGGATTCCCCCATCCCAGCCTCGCGGAGGCCCTAGAAAGTTGGTAGCATGTCACCCCCTTCTCCAGATGAGCAAATGAGGACAGGAAGACTTGAGCAGCTTGTTCTGAATCTCTAGCTAGCAGAGGGAGGGGTGGATAAGGACACTGGCCTCTAAGCCTGACCTCCTTTTGCAGGATGTGAAGTGAAGTGAAAGTCTCTTAGTCGTGTCCGACTCTTTGCGACCCCATGGACTGTACAGTCCACAGAATTCTCTGGGCCAGAATACTGGAGTGGGTAGCTCTTCCCTTCTCCCAGGGATCTTCCCAACCCAGGGATCAAACCCAGGTCTCCCACATTGCAGGCGGATTCTTTACCACCTCAGCCACTAGGGAAGCCCAAGAATACTGGATTCGGTAGCCTATCCCTTCTCTAGAGGATCTTCTGGACCCAGGAATCAAACTGAGGTCTCCTGCATTGCAGGTGGATTCTTTACCAACTGAGCTCTCAGGGAAGCTCTTTCGCAGGCTACGCTTTCCATCTGGCTCCCAAGGAGGTTCCTGGGGCATCATATCACACATCAGCTTGTCCTGAAGGCATAAGAGGTGAGTTCCAGTGACTATCCCTGGGCCTTGGACCAGTCCATAAAGGAAGGAGGTGAGAAAGAGAAACACCTTTACTCTTGTGCCTAATCGGGGGGACTTTGAAACAGACTGACAGTACCTTTGAATTCTCATGAGATCAGAGAGTGGTTCTCATGGATATTTACCAGTCATCTGCATTCCTGTGATAGAAGGCTACTGCAACTCCCCCAATCTTCACTGGCCTCCAAGACACCAAAAGAGACACACACGGTGGAAGGTGGGAGGGAGGTTCAAGAGGGAGGGGGACATATGTATACCTATGGCTGATCCATGTTGATGTATGACAGGAACCAATGCAGTATTGTAAAGCAATTATCCTCCAATTAAAAATGAACTTCAAAAAGTAGATACACAAGAAGGAATCAAAAAGATAAGACAAATTCTAAAAGTCTAGGTGGATTTGAAAACAAAAAAAGAACTTTAGACATTAGAAACAAAACCATAGTCTTTGAAACAAAAATCTCAGCTGATGAATCAAACCACAGGTAGATGACTCGGAAGATGACAAGGCAGTGACCCTGAGGAGAGATGGGCCGGTCTTCGTGGCCCCTCATCCTGGCTTCCCAGCTTCCAATGATGTCAACCCCTTCCCTTCTTGCCCTGGGTCTGGGAAGGCAGCTGCTTCCTGTACTCGCTGCGTGCCTTCAGCCCTCAGAGCCACCCCTGAGTGACCACCTGTGTTCGAGGCTCTCATGACCTGCAGGGGTCTCAGCAGTCACCATGCTGTCCCTGCCCTCGACTGGGGTGAAGGGCCAAGAACAGCAAGTGCCTGAGGAGCCAGAGCGGCTGCTACCTTGAACTGTCATGGAGGGAACGCCGGGAACCAAGGCTGGGCTGTGCGGTGACTGCAGTGTCCCTGGGAGGAAACTGACAAGGACACCTGCCTTAGCTCTCGGCTCAGGTCACAGGATGACAGCCACAGCTCTTCCATGGCAGCCTGCAAATTCCCCTGTGCCTGCAGGGCTGACGGGGCTGGAAATCTAACATAGCATTCCACCATGTCAGTTGCAGAATCCCCAGGTTGCCTGAATTCCCAGCCTCTCTGCATTTCCTAGGTGAAAGGCAGGGCACTGCGTGGATGTCAGTTCAGTTCAGTTCAGTTGTTCAGTCCTGTCCGACTCTTTGCGACCCCATGAATTGCAGCACGCCAGGCCTCCCTGTCCATCACCAACTCCCGGACTCAAACTCACATCCATCGAGTTGGTGATGCTATCTAGCCATCTCATCCTCTGTCGTCCCCTTCTCCTCCTGCCCCCAATCCCTCCCAGCATCAGAGTCTTTTCCAATGAGTCAACTCTTCCATGAGGTGGCCAAAGTACTGGAGTTTCAGCTTTAGCATCATTCCTTCCAAAGAACACCCAGGACTGATCTCCCCAAGGGACTCTCAAGAGTCTTCTCCAATACCACAGTTCAAAAGCATTAATTCTTTGGTACTCAGCTTTCTTCACAGTTCAACTCTCAAATCCATACATGACTACTGGAAAAACCATAGCCTTGACTAGACGGACCTTTGGTGGCAAAGTAATGTCTCTGCTTTTCAATATGCTATCTGGGTTGGTCATAACTTTCCTTCCAAGTAGTAAGCGTCTTTTAATTTCATGGCTGCAGTCACCATCTGCAGTGATTTTGGAGCCCCCCAAAATAAAATCTGACACTGTTTCCCTTGTTTCCCCATCTATTTCCCATGAAGTGATGGGACCAGATGCCATGATCTTAGTTTTCTGAATGTTGAGCTTGAAGCCAACTTTTTCACTCTCCTCTTTCACTTTTATCAAGAGGCTTTTTAGTTCCTCTTCATTTTCTGCCATAAGGGTGGCGTCATCTGCATATCTGAGGTTATTGATATTTCTCTCAGAAATCTTGATTCCAGCTTGTGCTTCTTCCAGCCAAGCATTTCTCATGATGTACTCTGCATATAAGTTAAATGAGCAGGGTGACAATATACAGCCTTGCCATACTCCTTTTCCTATTTGGAACCAGTCTGTTGTTCCATGTCCAGTTCTAACTGTTGCTTCCTGACCTGCATATAGGTTTCTCAAGAGGCAGGTCAGATGGTCTGGTGGTCCCATCTCTTTCAGAATTTTCCACAGTTTATTGTGACCCACACAGTCAAAGGCTTTGGCATAGTCAATAAAGCAGAAATAGATGTTTTTCTGGAACTCTCTTGCTTTTTCCATGATCCAGCAGATGTTGGCAATTTGATCTCTTAACCAGAGATAAAAATTCCTCTGCCTTTTCTAAAACCAGCTTGAACATCTGGAAGTTCACCGTTCACGTACTGCTGAAGCCTGGCTTGGAGAATTTGAGCATTACTTTACTAGCGTGTGAGATGAGTGCAATTGTGCGGTAGTTTGAGCATTCTTTGGCATTGCCCTTCTTGGGATTGGAAGAAGACTGACCTTTTCCAGTCCTGTGGCCACTGCTGAGTTTTCCAAATTTGCTGGCATATTGAGTGCAGCACTTTCACAGCATCATCTTTCAGGATTTGAAATAGCTCAACTGGAATTCCATCACTTCCACTAGTTTTGTTCGTAGTGATGCTTTCTAAGGCCCACTTGACTTCACATTCCAGGATGTCTGGCTGTAGGTCAGTGATCACCTAGAGCCATCGTGATTATCTGGGTCGTGAAGATCTTTTTTGTACAGTTCTTCTGTGTATTCTTGCCACCTCTTCTTAATATTTTCTGCTTCTGTTAGGTCCATACCATTTCTGTCCTTTATTGAGCCTATCCTTGCATTAAATGTTCCCTTGGTATCTCTAATTTTCTTGAAGAGATCTCTAGTCTTTCCCATTCTGTTGTTTTCCTCTATTTCTTTGCATTGATCACTAAGAAAGGCTTTCTTATTTCTTCTTGCTATTCTTTGGAACTCTGCATTCAGATGCTATATCTTTCCTTTTCTCCTTTGCTTTTCACTTCTCTTCTTTTCACAGCTATTTGTAAAGCCTCCCCAGACAGCCATTTTGCTTTTTTGCATTTCTTTTCCATGGCGAAGGTCTTGATCCCTGTCTCCTGTACAATGTCACAAACCTCTGTCCATAGTTCACCAGGCACTCTATCTATCAGATCTAGTCCCTTAAATCTATTTCTCACTTCCACTGTATAATCATAAGGGATTTGATTTAGGTCATACCTGAATGGTCTAGTGGTTTTCCCTACTTTCTTCAATGTAAGTCTGAATTTGGCAATAAGGAGTTCATGATCTGAGCCACAGTCAGCTCCCAGTCTTGTTTTTGCTGACTGTATAGAGCTTCTCCATCTTTGGCTGCAAAGAATATAATCAATCTGATTTTGGTGTTGATCATCTGGTGATGTCCACGTGTAGAGTCTGCTCTTGTGTTGTTGGAAGAGGGTGTTTGCTATGACCAGTGTGTTCTTGGCAAAACTCTATTAGCCTTTGCCCTGCTTCATTCTGTATTCCAAGGCCAAATTTGCCTGTTACTCCAGGTGTTTCTTGACTTCCTACTTTTGCATTCCAGTCCCCTATAATGAAAAGGACATCTTTTGAGGGTATTAGTTCTAAAAGGTCTTGTAGGTCTTCATAGAACCTTTTAACTTCAGCTTCTTCAACGTTACTGGTTGGGGCATAGGCTTGGATTACTGTGACATTGAATGGTTTGCCTTGGAAACGAACAGAGATCATTCTGTCGTTTTTGAGATTGCATCTAAGTACTGCATTTCAGACTCTTTTGTTGACCATGATGGCTACTCCATTTCTTCTAAGGGATTCCTGCCCACAGTAGTAGATATAATGGTCATCTGAGTTAAATTCACCCATTCAAGTCCATTTTAGTTCGCTGACTCCTAGAATGTCAACGTTCACTCTTGCCATCTGTTTAACCACTTCCAATTTGCCTTGATTCATGGACCTAACATTCCAGGTTCCTATGCAATATTGCTCTTTACAGCATTGGACCTTGCTTCTATCACCAGTCACATCCACAACTGGGTATTGTTTTTCCTTTGGCTCCATCCCTTCATTCTTTCTGGAGTTATTTCTCCACTGATCTCCAGTAGCATATTGGGCACCTACTGACCTGGGGAGTTCCTCTTTCAGTATCCTATCATTTTGCCTTTTCATACTGTTCATGGGGTTCTCAAGGCAAGAATACTGAAGTGGTTTGCCATTCCCTTCTCCAGTGGACCACATTCTGTCAGACCTCTCCACCATGACCCGCCCGTCTTGGGTGGCCCCACATGGCATGGCTTAGTTTCATTGAGTTAGACAAGGCTGTTGTCCATGTGATTAGATTGACTAGTTTTCTGTGAGTATGGTTTCTGTGTGTCTGCCCTCTGATGCCCTCTTGCAACATCTACTGTCTTACTTGGGTTTCTTTTACCTTGGACGTGGGGTATCTCTTCACAGCTGCTCCAGCAAAGCACAGCCACTGCTCCTTACCTTGGATGAGGGGTATCTCCTCACTACCGCCCCTCCTGACCTTGAACATGGAGTAGCTCCTCTAGGCCCTCCTGTGCCTGCGCAGCCACCGCTCCTTTGACGTGGGGTAGCTCCTCCCGGCCACCACCCCTGGCTTCGGGCGTGGGGTAGATCCTCTCAGCTGCTCCTGCACTGTCACAGCCTGGCACTCAGCTCACCGCAGGTAATTGTCTTAGTGTGGGTGCGGGCTCCCTAGCCATCCGAGGGGCTCCTCGAGTGGGCGGTCCAGGCGCGGTCACCTCAGCGACCTCCCACGGAATCAGGCTTCAGGCCAGCGCCTGTGCAGCCTTCCACTGCGTGGATGAGTGGGGCCTTAAAACCAAGACTTGGGATATTTGGTTGCCCTCAGTGGAAGCTGACAATCGGCAAGCCCCCAGTCCCCCAGAGCCTCCCTTGCTGATGGAAGTAGCTTGCCCAGCTGTGTCTGGGATGCTGGTGTTCTGTCCTTTGAGGACTGTGTCATTACCTTATCTGGTGCCAATGCCTTGCAAGGGGACACCAATTGTCCTCCAGACCCTCTGCCACCATGTCCTGTTGCCACGAGACCCACAGTGAAGTGAGTGAAGTCAAAGTCGCTCAGTCGTGTCCAATTCTTTGCGACCCCATGGACTATATTGTCCATGGAATTATCCAGGCCAGAATACTGGAGTGGGTAGCCTTTCCCTTCTCCCGGGGATCTTCCTGGCCCAGAGATCAAACCCAGGTCTCCCACATTGCAGGAGTATTCTTTACCCGCTGAGCCACAAGGGAAGCCCTTTAGACCCCTAAGTGGGGTCCGATTACTGCATGATCCAGGGGACAGGGATACAGTGAGGGTGGGGGCATCTTTCATCTCTGCACCTCTCCACTACACTCCTCCCTTCTTGCTTGAGTGGCCTGCAAGTTTTCTGTTTGTTCTTCTCAGTAAGCAGGGAACCCTGTAGGGATCATTTCAGGATTACTGAGTGTCAGGCACCCCGTTTCTTATCCTGTGCATGGCCCAGCAAGTTATTGTGCCACAGTAGGGAGAGAGAATGTACCTATCTTCTCTCTGGTGGCTGGTAAAGCTGTCCTTGGGGAGGCATGTCTGTAGGTGAGCGTGCTCCGACTGGAGGACTCCGCTCCCAGACCCCAACTCTCCACGTGGAATCACTTTCTCTGTCCTTTTATGTCCAGGAGGGCTTGTGCTGCACACCTTTGCCACCAGCCTTTTGTGCACCTTCACGCATATCTGCCATCACGCCCCGGCCCCGCCCGTCCACCACTACCTCAACCACCAACCTCAGCTTCCTCTTCTCTCGGGCCATACCTCTTGCTTTCTGCTGGCCGTCAGCTCTTGGTTGGGAGCACTGTCCTTATTCGGTTTGTTTCTGGGGACCTAGGCCACCGCAGGCCTCTCTCCGCTTCGGGGGCCGAGGCTGCAGCCTCACGCCATCATATTCACCCCTTTCAGGGCGGCCCCACCCCCCCTAGGGCGGTGCCTGTGATGCTGATTGGCTAAGGCTCAGTGAGTGACCGGACAAAACCCAATGACATGGCCCAGGCTGCGTGGATTGGCCGACCCCGGGCAGGCGGGCACAAGGTGTGCGGAGAGCCGAATGCGCGGGTGGGGTGCAGGCCTTCGCCAGGCAGTGGCCAAATGGTGGGTAGGTACAGGCGGGTTGGAGGTGGGGGAGGTTGGAGCAGCCAAGGCTGCCGAGGAGAGGGTTGGCCAGAGAGGGAGAAGGCGGGGCCGATTCTCTGCTGAGCCCTGGGCGATCCCAGTGAGGCTGGAAAGTGGCTGGGGCGTGCATGCGTGCGTACTGGAGGCCACTGCTGGGGAGTACGAACGCGCCACAAGCGAGGGTAGCCTTCAGTGGGGACATTTATATGGCATTTCTAAAATCCTGGCTACAGCCCTATGGGAGAAGCTGTCCCCACCCTCAACACTGTCATCCCCTTTGAGAAATGAAACTGAGGCCAAAACGGGTGACTTTAGTTCACCTTTACATACACAAGTAGGCAACCTGTGGATTAGAATCATGCGGCAGGGTCACCCGAGTCTGTGGCTCCAGAACAATCAAGGGACATTCAGACACTTAAGCACCTAGACCAGTTGACAGCATTCCTGTCCCCTATCACCTCGGCTACTCTGCACCCTGGAGGTATAGCCGGGCCACTCCCATCCCTACATGATCATCTCTCCTCCCAGCCCCTATTCCTAAGGTCAGCTCTTCTATTCTTGCCCAACTCCTGTGGGGGCCTGAACTCAGGCTTTTGGAATGGAGTTTTTATCATGGATTGTATTTGGAACCCCATTTAGGCCTCAACAGTGCACTGCTGCACAGTATTTGTTGTGAACATCACCAAATCAGGCATTATACATCTAAATACAAGCTGGTGTGGTGCACAGTGCCTGGTCACACATCCTAGCTTATCTGTGTTCATAATAGCTTTACCTTAGAGTGCTTTTACAGATGTCACGGTATCATTATGGTCATTGTTTCATTCAGCCCTCGTGAATCTACTTTAACCACACACACACACACACACACATTCAAAAGAGTAAACAGAATTATCACATGACCCAGCAACTCCTAGCTTTATATACACCCAATGTAGGTAATGGAGAAGGCAATGGCACCCCACTACAGTACTCTTGCCTGGAAAATCCCACGGACAGAGGAGCCTGGTAGGCTGCAGTCCATGGGGTCGCTAAGTGTCGGACACGACTGAGCAACTTCACTTTCACTTTTCACTTTCATGCATTGGAGGAGGAAATGGCAATCCACTCCAGTGTTCTTGCCTAGAGAATCCCATGGACAGAGGAGCCTGGTGGGCTGCCGTCTATGGGGTCGCACAGAGTTGGACACGACTGAAGCGACTTAACAGTAGCAATGTAAGTAAAACTATAATCCACAAACTTGAAAAGGAATGTTTGTAGCATTATTCACAATAGACAAAAAGTAAAAATCCAGATTTCTACAAACCAATGGACAAAACAGTCTATACATAGGATGGACTATTATGTGGCCATAAAAAAGAATGAAATTCTGTAACATGCTCTAATGTAGATGAACCTGAAATACATTATGCTAAAAAGCTAGGAGACAAAAAGGTCACATACTCTGATTCCCTTCATACAAAATGTCCAGAATATGTTAAAACCCTAGAAACAGTAAATACACGAGTGGTTACCAGGGGCTGGGACAGTGAATGGGGACAGACTACTCAGGGGTGCAGTTCTCTCTGGAGTGATACAATGTCCTAAAATGAACCACAGTGATGGTTACAGAACTCTGAGTATGCTAAGTACCACTAACTTGTATTCTTTC
This sequence comes from Bubalus kerabau, assembly GCF_029407905.1. Lineage (NCBI taxonomy): Eukaryota > Metazoa > Chordata > Mammalia > Artiodactyla > Bovidae > Bubalus > Bubalus kerabau. The sequence goes on along the minus strand of NC_073647.1, from coordinate 50,253,733 downwards.
AATGGCTGAACTGCATGGAATGTGAGATGTCCAGTTAAGTGAGGTAAAATTTTGATTATTTGCATTTTATCAATTTTCCATATGACCCTGTAATCAACTGTTATTTTTATAGAAAAATGTCAACTATTTAATATTTACTTAGCTGCACCAGGACCTACTTGCAGCATTGCAGCATGTGGGCTCTAGCTCCAACCAGGGATTTAACCCAGGCCCTTCGCATTGGGAGTGCAGAGTCTTAGCCACTGGACCATAAGGGAAGTCCCTGATATTTTTAATATTTTTGTATTTTGATACATTTGATATATTTTCTATCAATTACATCAACTATTTTTAAAATTTTTGAAGTTTTATGAAATAAGCATACGAACTATCATGCTAATTTTACAGGCCAGGGAACCAGCTTAGCGAGTTAAAAAGCCAGGAACAGAAAGACTAGGCTCTGCAGATGACTCAGTGGCAGACTGGTTCTTCCATCTCTACCACACATTCTAGAACAAAAACCCCTTGATGACCAGTTAGTGAGAATGATAGAAATAAGGACCATGACATTCCAGATACATCCAGCCAACTTTAGTTTTGAAACTCCGGTCTATCCTTCATTTATCTGGCAGGTATTCTCTTGTATTCCAACCACATGGTTTAAATGCTCTGACCTAAAATAAGGAGTTGGCTCAGGGCTGGCTTTTCAGGCTGCATACTGTCCTCTAGTGGTACACCTCCTGCCCACTACCCTTTCCAGGGCTTGTTGGGGACATGGATCTCTCTCCTGGTTTAAAGAACAGCTTCTTCCTTATTTAGGATTTTATCAAGGAGAAACAAAATCACACATACAAGGCACAGACAGAACAAAACAGCTAGCCAGTTCTTCATTGCTTTATTAACGTCAACTTTAATATCCTCAGTAGATGAGTACAATTGAGCTAACAGTTTGGTTTGGTCACTGAGTAAATAAGACATTCCTGAGATCTGACCAGAGAGCACAGTGTGGAAGTCAGACCTAGTCGTGTCCTCTCTTCACAGAACAGTCACTTCAAACAGTACAGCACATCCTAAGAGCTTTCACTGCTGCTCCACAGCCTCTGCACGGGAGAGGGATGAAGGCAAACACCAGAGGAAATTCCACATCAACTGCAGTCACACAGTACCTGGAAGGCTGCAGGTAGGATAGTAGCACCTGACCTCATGCACGGGCCATCAGTGGGCAGCATGGTGGTATAATGCTGCCCAACTTGGGCGACTGCAGTCTACAATTCAATTCACATTTTTTTCTTTTACTTATGAGGAAAATGCACACATTTAAGAAACTGTTACCTTATGTTGGTCTCTACCCCAGTTATCTCTAGTCTCATCAGAAAACTTGCTATCAGGTGGTTGTTTTGTTAGCTATTCTGTCACTTCAAACTTTATCTTATAATCCACTTTAATGATTCAAAGGTAAGAGTTATACGTGTATATGTAGTTATGGCTTAACAAGAAAGCAGTTAACTTGCCTTATTTTTAAAAAGAATAAAGCACAATAGCATAGATTTAAGTGATCATTTGGCAACAAGCATAAACGTAAGGTAAGGTAAACAGGCCAGTCTGTTGGTCAAAGCCAACAGCTAAGCTATTTCATTAAAATTCGTTCCACAGCACATATGATGTGTTTGGAACTGATTCCAAACATATCCAGCAGGTCACTGGGCTTCCCGCTCCGAAGGATTCCTGACACTGCCAGCTGATGGACCACGATGTCAGGCTCCATGGAGACGGCTGCAGAGACGGCCTCCCCGATACCACCTGAAGAAGCAAGGGATATTAGGGTCTGTTCTGGAAGCAGCTCGTCAGCCTCAAAACCCCATCATGTAGAGACCTTTGAATGTGGTGGTTCCCAGGGAGAAAAGTTTCTCAGTAGGCACTGATTTATAAACAGCTGTTCCCTAACTGTCCAGAAGAGTTCTCATTCAAAAGTACAAGTCTTCAAATTACTCCTAGCCCCACTTATGAAGGGGTTATCTCCACTGGGGCTCCATGGACGCAAGGATCTGTGGAGCTCAGATTCTCAAACCTGTCAGGAGCCCAAGAATTAGCTTCTGACTTCAGAAAGGCCAGCGTGCAAGGCTGGCCTGGGGGTGGTGCCCAGGCAGGCTGGTATGAGTCCTTGACATCAATGAGACACTTTCCCTACTGCTAAGAGTGGTCTCTGTGCCTCAGCTGTTGGCACCACAGGGTGATTTATGGGGCTCACCTGCTTTCCTCTGGGAGTCGGGAAGTTTGGCACGTGCCTGGCAGCCATCAGCCCTTAATACTACTCACGGCAATGAGTCTCGAGTGGGTTCCCTAGGTCTCCAGGGGGGCATCTGTTGCTGCCAGTTAAGGGAGCATACTGGGGGCCCCCCAAAGGAGGGAGGGAACCAAAGGCATGGGGGTCTTCACCCCTGACCCATGTCTTCTGCCCCTGAGGGTCCCAGTGTGTGCCCTTTCCTTGGAGAGTGCTTCCCTGCAGACCATGGGCTTGCTCTGGAGCCCCTGACACACGAACACATGAAGCTCCCCACTTGCTCCTCTGCCCTACCTGACCTTCCCAGGCCAAACACTGCTTAGCCCCCTCTCGCTGGTCACACTTCCTGCATTTGCTGTGTTCTCTGCTTGCAAGGTACTGTCTGCATTTTTTGCAGGGGGCAAACTATGAATCAGTCAATACACAAGAGCAACTGTGAAGCTTCTTACGATCCATCCTGCCACAATGCCAAGTTAGACATTCCTCTGTACTGCCACTGAGCCAGCCAAGGACCAGGCAGGGCACACTGTGCTGAAACACACCGACAAGGATGGACATGGGACCTCCCTTAGCTAGTGTAGATGGGCAAGAGACCCTACACCCACACCCTTACAAAGAGAAAGTAATACAGGGTGAGTGGTCGGCTGGAGGGACTGCCCATGGTCATGGCATACTTCTGGTCAAGGAAAACAAAACATGTTCCACCAAAGCAGACTTTCAAAATGGTCCCCGCTAAGGCTTGCACACACCTTCTGGGTAGTGATCCTCCACTGTGATAATCTGGCCACCTGTGGCTTTTGCATTGGAGATGATGGTGGCAGCATCCAGAGGTTTAACAGTAAACAGGTCAATGACACGGATAGAAATATCTGGAAAAGAGCAATAACCAGCTTAGTGTATCAAGCAGACTTAGACTAAAAAGATGCATTGGGGCAGACAGGCAGCCCAACCTCTTCCAGCCCAAACTTCAGTGTTCAGCAACCCCCAACTGACCTTGCTTGGAAAGATCATCAGCGGCAGCTAAGGCTTCGTGCAAAGTAATTCCAGCTCCGACAACCGTAATCTTGTCATTCACACTTTGACGGATGACCTGGTGTTGTGCCCACAAAACAAAAATGCTGCACTTACTACACAGAATCAATCTCAAAGTGGAGGACAGTCCGCTCTCCCGAGCCTACCAATTTCAGTGCTTCATAGCTCACTATACGAAAGGCTGAGTCAGCACACTGACCAATAAGGACTGCTCTTTTTAATAAGCCCCACTTCATGTTTATTTAACAAATTTGTCTACCTTTCCTCATGATTTACAATGCCAAATCACTAAGTTCTTTTACAGTATGTATGCAAAATGACCCTTTACCAAAGCAAGTGGATTTCCAACTGGAATGTGAAAGGCAGAAGGCCAGAAGCAAATTCAACAGCCCATTTGTTCCAGTGTGGACTCACCCCCACCAAGGGATCTGAAAAGGCACCACCTCTGGACTGCTTAGACCTCTTTCTGGAGGTATCCATGCAGATTGGACTCTGATGATGAATGTGCTAATGAGGGCTATTTGAGAGCATCTTGGGGTGCTCTGTGCCAAGCACCCTGCATGCCCAAGTGCCCTCTGACGCCCATGCATTAGTGGGCCCATTCTGTGACTGAGGAAAGCAAACCTGAGAACAGGAGGAACTCGCCCAGGGCAGGGTTGAGACCAACAGCCAGACCCGTATGAATTCAAAGCCCATGTTCCCAACCATTTGCTAGTCTGTAAGCAGACAGGGTTCTCTGCTCTGTTTTTCATTGGTTTGTTTCTTTCAAAGTCACCCAACCAAAGGCATCTGGAATTAGTCTGCATTGCATTCCTCTCTATAGGTTTCCCTGTAGCATAAGCACCACTGCTGACTAGATATTTAGGGCTTCAAACCATTTGCCCCATCCTTTAAGAATGTCCTAGCCTTTTTATGTGTGTATATGTAAATATACATACACACCCCTATATGCCCCTTTGCAAACCCAGCCTTGAATTACTCATGCCATGCATATCATCACACATAATTTAACTCACATCAGGAAATTTACTTCATTTTGTCAGGATAGGACAAACATCATGGGGAAAAAAAGACGAGAGAGATGTGAAAACTCTGAAAACCACATGACTGTCAGCAAGACACCCTCCCTGCCACCCCCAGAGGCAAACAGATGGCCTTGAGTGGGAGTCCATGTAACAATAGCACCTGTACTTCACACTGAAGTGAACAGTTCAGCTTTTCCATTCAGTGGAATGAAACTATGGGGGGCTGGAACAGTTCTGAATATACCTGCTCTCCTGTGGCACTAAAGCTATTCAGGGCTCATTTATTCATTCTGAGCACACTACCACTGTGAATTCTGGTGCAGCCTAGTCCTTATCAATCAAGTTGGAAGTCATGTATTGCTCCTTTAAGAGTGACTATCATTCTTTTACATACTTAAGAAGAGTATTCTAAAAGGCTTATAAGATAAAAGGCAGGACATAAAACAGTCCTACACAGCATGATCTCAACTAAGATATACACCTAGAAAAAGTCAGGAAGAAAACATGCCCAAACGTCTTAAGGCCTGCCCTCTAGGTGGTGGACAATCATGTATTTTCTCCACAGATGCTATCGGCTTTCTGCATGCACAACTCCGAAAGGCAGGCCCACAGACAGCAGGTTGCTGACTGGGCTTGCTGCTCACCCTTCTTTGGCCCTTATCTTCAAAACATGGCTGCAATGAACATTGGGGTACAAAAAAAATAAATAAAATAAATAAATAATAAAAATTTAATTAATTAGCAAAAAAAAAAAAAAATATGGCTGCTAACTATCTGTGCTTCCAAGGCTTTCTCAAGGACACAGGAGATAGGAAGCACCCAGCAGGCCTGAAGGTGTGGCCACATCCCACAAAACCAACCTCAGGGCCACACGATGGCCAGAGGCAAGACGGTTCATGTTTGTTATATTCCTGGCCTCTGATGGGCAAAACAAGAACCTAACAGATCTACTACTCATTTGAAATGGGTTCTATCATTTTTTTAGCTTGACGTCTGTGGTAACGTACAGCCAAGCAACTCAAGAGTCTTCAAGTTATTTATCTTTAAGGGTTCAACAGAGACTCCTTTCAGAAAGGAGAAAAGTTAAGTTCAGGCTGACATTGGCAGAATATTACTTTCTAAAGAAAAGCAGGCAAATATTTTTTAAAAAACTAGAACAAAGGAAGAATGAAGCCTCAACTGTTGGGGCCCCTGACTCTGGCTGTAAAGAACAGTGCTCCCAACACAAACTAATACTGGAAGATACAGGAGAACTTAAGGCCTTACCTTGGCCTGTCCAATCTCAAAGATTTCTTGTGGGGTGTAAATAACAGCAGTTTCTGGCCGACTGATTCGAATGTAGCACATCCCCTAGGGTGTAAATGAATACCAGAGCCACAGTTTAGAAAATAAAACTAAATTTCCAACTAATAAACCTTAAAAAGAAGCTGGGAAGTACTGAACAATTCTTAGTACGAAAAACAAAATGTGCATTCTGGAGCGAGGGACAACCGTCTCTAACCACTGGCAACAGGTCAGGTGTTACTGATCAGGAGGCAAAAGCCTGTGAGGGAAACCGCTGGATGCCCAGTGACAAGCTCTCCATGCTATCATGCTCACCCCTTTGGGAAAGCTTCCTCAGATACACACCAATCTGTCTCAACAGAATGTAAACTCAGGGCACGAGCTCTTACTTACCTTGAATAGAAACCCTAAAACATAATGGTAAACAATTTTTGTCACAACAGTGTGTAATACTTCATTCTTAGAAATACCTTAGATACCAGAACATAAAATTACTCGTCTTCCAATGAGAAGATGTCAATTCTTTTCATCATCATCACCTTGAACATATAAATAGAACTATAAACAAATACTCAAATATCTATAGAGTATTTGTTAATTTGTGTGCATGCATGCTAAGTCATGTTGAACTCTGTGACCCCATGGACTGCGTAGCCCACCAGGCTTCTCTGTCTATGGGGCTTCCCAGGTGGCATTAGTGGTAAAGAACCCGCCTCCCAGTGCAGGAGACCTAAGAGACCCGGGTTTAATTCCTGGATTGGGAAGATCCCCTGATAGGGGGAAATGGCAAATTCTCTGTGCCACCAGAGAACCCAATTGTTGAAATCACACACGATAAACTAATACATTAATTTAGAAACACTGCTTCCTTTTGTTCATTTACACACTATGAACCACTTCTGTTCAGTACATTTTTAGGAGGTAAAATTTACTTAAGTGGAGCACACCCTGAATTCTCACAAGTTATACACCATGTGTCTGTCTCCTCAGTTTGGAGAGCATTTGTACTTGCCCAGAAAGTTCCCTCATGCCTCTCCCCCACCCAAGAAGCAACCTCTATTCTGATGTTTCTTTTGAACTTTCCACAAATAAGATACTGCAACACACATGAGTTTGTGCTGTATGTGCAGACAATGTCCAGGATACACCAAGTAGAAAAGTACAGAACCATGTGTGAGCTCACTTAGGTTAAAAAATAAAAAAAAGGTCAAAGAAACTCATGTGTCATACATGTTGGAAATGCCAGGAATGGAACCTGCGTGCTGCATGACCCATCTCAACTGTGCACAGGGTTGTGTGCAGGGCTGGGGGGTGGTAGTGGTGAGGTGAGTCCAGTGACTGCTAGCTGGAGAGTTTGGAAAGGTAAAGATTCTGTTCCCTAAACTTTCCTGCAGCTTCAGGGTTCTGTGTCTCCTGTACTGCAGGCAGATTCTTTACCCGCTGAGCCATCAGGGAAGCCCCTGCAGCTGGGTTCTGGCCAGGAGCCAGGAGGGGCAGGCAGGGCAGAAGTCAGACTCTTACCCTTCTAAGCAGTTTTTGAGGAGGGCGGGCCCCAGGGCTGGGGATTCTAGGGTTCATGTGCAGTTGCAGCTGACAACTCTCCAGCTTTCTGGCTATCACGAGGTGGCAGTCACACAGGCTGTGTCTAACACCCGCACTTGGTGGCTTGTCACTGGAGCCCACTCCCATGGCTCTGCCAAGGACTCTGAGTCCCGGAGCCCCCCAGTTTCCCCCTCTTCTTGACCTAAGTCCCACCCCATACAGGCCGCTGGGAATTTGACCTTGTTCTGCACTGTTTTTTTTTACAATGCAAATGTGTTCATGTTCTACATGCTTCAATTACCCTTTTAGGGGTAATGGCTCTATATTTAAAGGGAATCCTACAGGACTTCCCTGGTGGTCCAGTGGTTAAGAATTTGCCTGCCAGTGCAGGGGACACAGGTTAGATCCCTGGACCAGGAGGATCCCACATGCCGCAGAGAGACTAAGCCCATGCACCGCAACTACTGAAGCCCATGTGCACCCTAGAGCCCATGCTCTGCAACAAGAGAAGCCATCACAATGAAAAGCCTGCGCACCACAACTAGAAAGTAGGCCCCATTTGCCACAACTAGAGTAAACCTGTGCAGCAACAAAGACCCAGTGCAGCCGAAAAAAGCCTGTGATCAAATTACGTGTGTGTGTGTGTGTGTGTGTGTGTGTGTGTGTTAGTCACTCAGTTGTGTCCAACCCTCAGCGACCCCATGGACTGCAGACTTCCAGGCTCCTCCGTCCATGGGATTTTCCAGGCAAGAGTACTGGAGTGGGGTGCCATTTAACCTCTGAGCCACCAAATTACTTGTAACAAATATCTATTACCTTTATGATGAGAAAAATAATATCAAACCATCAGTACCAAACTAGCAGCAGAGCCCAGACACTTCTGTCTGCACCAGTGCTTTCTAAGAAATACCTTGATATTGGCCGCCAGGAAAATAGCATGCTCTGTCGAGATGGCATCAGTTGGATAGAAAATCGTGCAGTTTGGAATGGCTCGGAACATGGCTAGGTCCTCCAGGGCCATCTGGCAGGGGCCGTCTTTACCTGAGAAAGCAAAACCATAGCCCAACAAAGAGACCCCAGTAGGAGCTTGCCCTCCACTGGATGAGTGACTGTGCTGCCTGCCATGGGGGCCACAATCCCAGCAGTCACTACGGACATTGCAAGCAACACAGCAGAAGCCACTTCTTGGCCTCGAGCCTCGCCAGCATCTGGCACTCAGTGTGACTGGTACTGCTGCCCTAGGTTACCCGTGTTCTCTTCCAAGTACCAGGTCTCTGCCCCTGTCCTCTTCTCTGAGAAGGGTCCCTCCAGACTCGGTTGTTTCTTCTCTGCTCTTTTACCTTTTCCATCAAGAGATGAAAATTTTCAGACTCGAGTGGTCTCTCATTTCTCATGGCCTTTAAAGTAGCTGAGCATTATAGAACATACCTTCGGGGTGCCCTGGGGGTACTGTTGGAACTCAGGGACTTCATGTAACCCTATGTACACCAGGATGTCCGAGCTCTTCCAGCTAAAAAGGAGACTGTCACCATGGACACTGCCTAGCCTGGGACCGTTGTCTCTCCAAAGAACTCCAGTTCTTCTGGGTTGGACTTAGAACCACTTTTCCACTTGGCTGACTTTAAAACTGACTTTGCACCCAGCCCCAGGAGAGGCCCCTGTGCAGGCCCTCCTTTCTTCTGTTGAATCTGGCCCACCCATAGTCTCCTTTGCCAGTTGAGCTCTCCCTGAAGTCCCTGGGACAACACCCAGACGTGCAGTTCCAGCCCTCCCCTCCAGCCTTCTGGCAGCAAGGGTCAGCTGTCAGTCACATCTACCTTGATGACCTGTCCTGCCACAGGCGTGTCAGGTGCCCCATCTTTCTAGAGTCCCCATTGCTATCCTCCACAAACACAACTCCCAGATGTTTCCTAGGCAAGAAACCACTGGGCACTGGCGTTTTGCTTTTCATGCAGTTTGGGACTCCTCCTTCTGTCAGTGATGTTGACGTCTTTGCTCAGGCTCTTGCAGGTTCGTTCCATTTTCCATCCAGTGCTAATGGACACCTCCATCCTCCTCCTGGCTCCCCCATTTCCCATCCACAGTTAATGCCCTGATGTTGAGCTCCTTGAGGCTTCCCATTCTACCTGACCAGGCTGCTTATCCCAGCAGAGCCCTGGCAGGCTGTTTGTCCCAACTCAGACTGAGGTGACCAAACAGCAGGAAAGAATTCTGTGATGCCAGAGTGGCCCAATCACTACCTAGTATGTGGCTTGACACAGAAGAGGCACTCAGGGTAAGTATTTCTCAATGACTGAAACAATGGGCACTTTACAGTAATGCCAGGAGATCAGCTAAAAAGTTACCCAGTTTCTGGAACTTCTAAAACATAATATGGCCTTTTTAAAAAAACAGGTTACAAATAATCAAACTAATATCATGGAACTCTACGTTGGGCAGTTCAACTGCTCACACACTGATCTTTCTCTGTAAAGGAGGGGGGCAATTAAGACGATGGCATTGAGAACTCATACCTACGGACACCCCACAGTGGGACCCAATAAGATTGATGTTGGTTTGCAAGATGGCTCCCATCCGGATCTGATCAAATGCTCGGGTTAAAAAGGCAGCGAAGGTGCAAGCAAAAGCCACGGTGCGACCACGGCTGACACATCCCAGTGCCACGCTCACCTGCATCACAAAGAAGGTGAATCAGAACACTCTTGGAGCCCACTTCCCCTCCTGTTTCCCAGTGTAGAGTGTATGCTTCTCAGGATCACCTATCCTTCGTACCCCCTCACCTCGCCACACCCCTCCTCCAGTCACCTACCTGGGAAAATCCCAAACCTGGCAAATTCACCATGTCCCCTGAACACTGCCAGAAATGAGAGGAACTGAAGTGCTGGCCCCATTCCTTCAGATCCAAGCTGGGGAACCTCAGGACACTCAAGGCTGCCCTGCAGTCCTTGTGGGTCTCCTTCCCACTCTCCTCGTCCCTTGCCTCTGTCCCCTCTCCCCACCCTGCTGAATCTCATCCTTCTCCTGGTTTCTCAAGGGGCTCTCTGACCGTGCAGTTGTCCCCTCCCTTCCCACATCACCTCAGTTTCTCCCTCACTTTCCCCTTGCACTCCTGCTCCAGATCCTGCCCTTCGTCCATGTTCTCCTTCCCAGGAAAACCTTGCACACTTTCTCATTTCCCACTTTCTGCACGTTCTCCTTCATCTAGGCTGCCATCCCCTTGAGGGACCTGGAAGGGGCCAAATGCAAGAGATCACCTGAGTTCCTCTGCATTGCATCTGACCTCTGAGGTGCATCCAGCACTAGGGACCACCTGCCTCACTGGATGTTGCTGCTCCCTCCCCGGCTGGATCTGCCAGGAGGTGCACCTGGACTAAGTGCCACACTCCTCCTCATCTGCCCCCTTCACAGGGAACCAGCATGGGGTCCCACGGTGTCACTCTTATCTGCATGATGCTAAGGTCTCCTCTGTCTCTCTATTGCTCACCTCTCCTGCAAAGCCAGGCTCACACACCCTGGTGGCCTTCAAACTAGAAGATGAGTATCTCGGAGGTAAACAAAGACCTTTCAAAGGGTGCATGGCTATGGCTGGTCTCAACATCAAGATCCTTGACTCCCACATCTGCCTGCTAGGGAAAGGGCCCAGGGCCTCCTTCCCACTGTCTCCCTGATAATCACCTCCCAGCAACTAACTGCCAAAAGGTATACTCTCACCCACCATGGGTTGCTCCTTCAGTGGGGCAACATCCTGGAATGTAAGAGCTCCAGAAACAGAAAGAATAATTTGAAATAATCACAGCAGCCTTGAAAAACTAAAAAGCTCAAAAGACTGGACAACAAATCCTTCCGTAAGTCAGGGGTTTTCCAATTCTTCTAACAAAACTGAAAAAGAATCTAACTGAAGTGCCAATCCTTTACAAATAATTTTCCAAAAACAACTGGACATGAAAGATCACTGTGTGATTTTTGGCTTATAGCTGGGACGGGATTCAAATGAACTGAATGACGTTGACGCAACAAAATTCTTACTCTTTCCAGCACCATATTTACTTGAATAAGGTTTTCTGGCACTTACATCATTTAAATACAAATAGATTTTGTTCTGAATCTTACCTCATTCTAGCTCTAAATGTACTTAACTACTGCTACACAAGCTAAAAATTATAGCCATAGCTCAATTCAGAGGAAAAAAATGGTAATGCTCTAAGGCCTGTGGATGTAGGAAACAAATTTTAAAAACCATCAATGTATATGCATAGTTTATTGCAGAATTATCAGTAAAAGGCTTTCATGAATAAGAAGTAGAATGGAATTAAGAATTCAAGTAGAAAAACATGTAATTTCTGACAAAGAGAGCCTTCATGTAACTGGATGATTTAAGTATTCAAGTGTCACAAATTACAATATATGGGAAGTTACATCCTCAGCATCAGTTAAATCTAGATACCAAGGATATATTTAGATGCGAACTTAAAAAACTTAACGAAAAATTTAGATGTTAACTTAAAGCTTTTAGATCTACTTAGAAAAAGACATTCAGCGGTTTGGAAAGCAAACACATTTGGAGATAAATGATCTATCCTCTGACCTACCTGGCACCCCTACCCCCAGTCTAAGAGGTAGTCTAACCCCTCAGGGCTCACTGAGAGCTCCTGTGCCCCCAAAACCCATTCCTGCCCCAGTCTTGTCTGTCTCCAAGGTGCTCTGGCCTATGCCCTATTGCCAGCCTTGGTTCCACCCGGTCATCTACCCTGCATGAGTCTGCATCTCCCCAACCCCACAGCTACTGTCCTGGTCCAAGCTGTCATCTCCTGCCACTCCCCCACTTCCCTCAACAAGCTCTTCTCCATACCAGAGTCTCGGGCCCTTCCTCCTGCTCCCTGAACAGCTCCAATTTGGGAATGCAGGAGAGCTAGCTGGGCGCTCTGCTGGGAATGCTGTCCCTGGATCTGCGTGTGACAGACTCCTTGTCACTTAAGTCTCAGTTTAAATGTCACCTCTTCTGAAAGCTTGCTCCTGATTGGCCCTAGTCATGCTCTTCCTGTAGCCACCAGTTTTATCTGGCAGCACAGGACACTACTCACTTGGTGGCTGCTTCTTTACTAGTTTTTTTTTTTTTTTCAGTTGCTGGTTGAAAGAATCAATGCATAGGGAAGCAAACTTTTTGAGGCTCAATTCAGAAAAATATGAGTTGTATTTTTTTTCCATTCAAAATGGAAATAGGTTAATGAGACCCACTGAAAAATGCTCATATCCTTACAATTGCAGTGACCTGCTTTACTGAACAGAGGGGCTTAGATTCCAACACTGATAGGGCCAAGGAAGCACCATGAACAAAGGAGCAGGCCAGCAGGAGGCAGGGACATGGCGAGATGGCTGTGGATGCCCATTTAAACAGGGCTCCTGCTTGACTCCAGCCAACTGGTGGCAGGAAGGAGGGAATGTTGTTCCAGTGTTGCCAGATCTTCCCATTCTTTAAGAAAAATCCAGAAATCTGGATTCCATATAAAAATTTCCTGAGCTTAAAAAGCTGGCAACTAATTTAAAATATTTGTAAATACTATTTGTTCCAAACAAAATATCTCTGGTCACGTGAGGCCTGCTGGCCCATAGATTTCTGGCCAGTGCTGTTTCTGACCTCTATGTAAATGTGTGCTATCCTCTGCACTGGTGCAGAGCTTTAGAAGTCAAGGCATTTACTTGCACGAACACTGAAATATCTAGGATATATTAGGCCCCATAATACAAGGTGGAGAGACAGACCACAATTCCTTGAGGTTCTGCACCTACTGGCCACAGCCAGGCAATCCTACAACATCCCAGGGGCCACCTAGAGCTACTAGGGAGCTAGGCATTCTTCAGATTAGGAGCCCTGAAGTCAGATGGCTGCAGCTTGCAGACTCTTTGGAGAGAGTGTGGGGCCATCTAACCATGCCTGGCCCAGCAATCCTGGAAGCCACCCCTCACACTCTTCCTGACTGCTCTCTACTTATTTCCCTGGAGACATTTTCTCTCCACTTCCTTTACCTTTATAAGTGGAAAGAAAAACTGTAAGGGGGGCGGGCCTCCTCGAGTGGGTCACCATTTGTCAATGAGATGACTCGAAGTGATGTTCCTAGCACACGTACCATGTTTTGCTCAGCAACAAAACACTCGATGAAGCGCTCAGGGTGTTCTCTCTTGAATATGTCAGAGAAGGTGGAGTTCTTGGTATCACCCTTCAGCACAATAACTCTGTCGTTTGCATGGCCTAGCTTGGCCAGAGCCAAACCACATGCTTTCCGAGTAGCTATCTGAAAGTCAACAGCAGAGTTTCTTAGAATGCATTTAGAAGGAAGGCGAAATTTGGTAGAATTATGAATTGTCATCCTCCTTAATGAACAAAGCAAATTTGTAATTCACCAATAATCTCCTTTGGGGTAATAAGAAAGGACTGCTGGGACTTCCCTGGTGGGTCAAGTGGTTAAAACTCTGCGCTCCCAATGCAGGGGCACAGGTTCAAGCCCTGATCAGGGAACTAAGATCCCACATGCCACACATGCTACCAAAAGGGAAAAAAATCCAAAACAACAGGATTGCTAGCCAATCTTACATCCATACTTGGCTCACTTGAGTATCAATTTCCCAAAGATAAATTTATTCTTGTCTCATTCTTATAGTTGATTAAAAACTTAAATTTCCCAACATGCAAATGCCTCTGTAACTTATTTTAATTATAAAGCTGGTAACAGGGGCTTCCCTGGTGGTCCAGTGGTTGAGAATCTGCCCTGCAATGCAGGGGACACTGGCTCAATCCCTGCTCCCGGGAGATTCCACAGCTGTGCAACAACTGAGCCCATGCACCACAACTACTGAAGCCCATGTGCCCAAGAGCCCATGCTCTGCAACTAGAGAAGTCACAGTGTGAGAAGCCGCACAACGCAACTAGAAAGTAGTCCCTGCTCTCCACAACTAGAGAAAGGCCATGTGTAATGAAGATACAGCACAGACAAAAATAAGTATTTTTTAAAAATGATAATACTCACTGTAAATGTTAAAACGGAGAACTTCGGAATCATTATACAAATAATAAATAATTCCATTAGCATACTGTTTGAGACTGGACTGAACCCATGGATTAATCTGGGGGAGAACTGACATATTCACTATATTTTTTCTATTAAAAACCCCCCAGATTTTATATTCCCTCGAAGAGTTAAACATAGAATTACAATTATGATCCAGCAACTCTACTCCTAGGTAATTACCCAAGAGAAAAATACAAATACACAAAAAGCTGTACACTAATGTTCACTGCAGCATTATTCACAATAGCCAAAAGGTAGAAATAACCCAAATATGCAGCAACAGATGAATGGATAAATAGCAGACTCATAAAGTTTACATATTAGATGATCTCATTTATATGAAATGTCTGGAATAGGCAAATCCACAGACACAGAAAGTAAATTAGCAGTTACTAGGGGCTGGGTGGGAATGGAGAGTAATGTTTGTGAATATAGTGTTTCTCTATGGGATGACTGAAATGCTGTAAGATTCAGTGTGGTAATAGCTGCACAACTCTGTCATATGCTAAAAACCACTGGATTGTACACTTCAAATGGGTATATTGTAGAGAAAATTTTACCTCAATAAAGCTGTTATTAAAAAAATAAGGTTTGCCTCTTCATTTATTTATCTTTGTTCATTCATTTAAACACTCTTAAAAAATATTTTTTTAAAACAGGCACTTCACATAGATGAGTACAAAAGTCAAGTTATGAAAGGATACTGAATGAAGAGGCCATCTTCCTCCTGCTCTCCCAGTTCCTCTCTCCAGAGGTAGGGAAATGATAGGGTTGTGAAGTATCCTTTTGAGAATGGTCTACTCACACAGCATATGAGCTTTTAAAGCTATAGTTTCGTAAGTACCTTAATATAATATAGACCGTATGCATTTATTCATATTTTACTTTTTATTGCTATTGTAAAAAGGAATAATCTCTCAATTGTATTAATACGAGAAAACAATCAATCCTTATATATTAGTTTAGCTACAAGCTCTCTTTCTGGACTCTTATTTCTAACATATTTTCTTATTTCTTTTCTTACTCATTCTGATTTCGATTCTCTTTTGAGTTTTCCAGACATACAACTCTACCACCTGCAAACAGGCTTGCCTTCTCATTGTCAGGATGGAGTCTTTTATTGTGAATGACCACAATTTCTCCTCTCTTAATATTGGTGAATGATTTGCATTACTAATTTGAATTTCACTGATTCTGATACTTCTTTTAAGGCACTAAAGAAATTGAGGCTGGTGAATGTCTTATTTCAGTTCCATTAGTTCAGTTCAGTCACTCAGTCGTGTCCAACTCTTTGCAATGTCTTATTTAGAATTTTTAAATCAATATTCCTAAGTGAGGCTGGCCTGTAGTTTCTTCCTTTGGGCTAGCTTTATAACATTTTGGCTTCATAAATGACCTTCTCCATATTCAAGAAGGTTTGAAATAGCAGAGGAATTAATCTATCCCTTGAAGGTTAAAATTAAATCACTCTTGTAACTAACTGAGCCTGATACTTTGGAGGTATAATTCCTAGACAGTTTTCTCAAATTTTCCTAATGGCTGTTGATCTCCTTAAGTGTTTTTAATAATTTTTATTTGTGGCCATACTGTGCAGCATTCAGCACCTTAGTTCCCTGACTGGGAATCAAATCCACGCTCCCTGCATTGGGAGCGTGGTCTTAACCACTGGATCGCCAGGGAAGTCCCTGACCTACTTAAGCCTTTTGTGTATTTTTACTTAACTTTGGTATTTTATGTATTCCTTAAGAAGGTCCATTTTTAAAATAGGTTTTCAAACCAATTAGCGTATTTTTCTCAAAATTCTCTGAATGTTCTCTCGATTTGTGTTTATCTCCTCTAGTGACTAATTTTATTCATTTATAGTTTTCATCTCTTTAAGTAGACTAGATAATGGCTTGTCTATTGTTTAGTAATTCAGAGAGCCAACTCCTAGATTTGTGTATTAATGTGACTTTTTGTTCTTTCATTTACTAACTTTTTAATCAACTGGCCTGTGTCCTTAATTTCTCCTATTAATATTTACACTTCAAACAAAAAGTTCCAATAATCTAACATATTTTCTAAACATAAACACTTCACCATAATCAATGCTGGAATCAACATTCATTCTATTCTGCACACTTGCACAGGTATTTCTGTAGGATAAATACCTGTGAGTTGCACTTCTACTTTGAAGGGTGTGAACAGCTGGTGTTAACACATATTACCAAAGTACCTTCTGTTAATATGTGCTTTTTATTAATAGCTTTCTTCTGCTTTTAAATTTGCTTTCTAATTTCTCAAAGTCAATTCATTTATTATTAATCCATATTACCAGGCTAAGAAAACGTAAGTAACACTCAAAATGTCCCCAAATAAATAAGGAAAACAAACAAGGGTCAGAAAAATTTCCTTCCTCCCAGGCTCACCACCTTGTTTCCTTAGGTTGTGAAGAGCCTGCCTATTTTGGATCTGCTGTAATATACCAGAAGGCAGGACACAAAAATCATGATAAAAACAGAAAGGGTTAATCAGGGTTTCATGTCTAATTTGTTTCCTTTTTGAAGAACTGGTCTTCAGTGAACTGGTGCTCTTCCTTGTGTAATTCAGGGATTAAGCCCAAAACATCAATCCAGCTAGGCCCCTGTCCTTCAAGTTTACATACAATCATGGAGTTTCATGCACAATGGTCTGCCAGACTACAGACTGAATTTAGGAAGCAAGCAAAAGCTGCGTAACACTGGATGCAAATAAGTAATGACTGACTGGTAAGAAAGTTCAGACCCGAGTTAAGTTTGAAATCAAAGATTAAATATCAAAATAGTTAAAAGACAAGGTAAATCCATCTTTGTTGCTTATAACCTTCAGCTAAATGCCACACCACCTAAGAATTGGTTCATTTGGGGAAATCAGAGTAAACAAGAGTCCTCTGTATTTAGCAAAAACAGAGAAAAAACAGTTTGCCTACCACATCACTGATTTCATAATCAGGTGGAGAGGTCATTTCTATATTTGAGATGTTGATTTGAGGCGAGTCTTCAATAGGGGCTTTTGGTTCAAGACTCCTGTTGGTCTCTATCTGGCTCTCAATTAATTTGATAATTGCATCTGCTCTTTCTTTTGGCATTGGCTTTCCGTGCCAATTTTCTGCATCTTCAACACCTGTAACCCAATGGATAAAAGACATTTATTCTGTAACTCACGAGCTCCTGTTTAGTCATCTGAAAGACATTTGGAAGGGAAAGATGTCAGCCACAGAGTAAAAACCTGGCACAGGGGGCCTGACATGGTACTGCGGTGGCAGGAGACAGCCTGGACAAAGGCCGAGAGGCTCTTAAGGGGGCCACTGGCCAATGTGCTGGTGAATGGAGGGAACGGTGAGGGAGATGAGGCTGGAGACAGGCAGGGAGGATCCTGTGGGTACAAAGAGTTTGAGTTTTGCCCAAAGCAAGATGGGAAACTCCTGAAGGGTTTGGAAATGGGGGAGGTAACTGATAAGATCCATGTTGTAGAAAGATCACCAAGGCAGGCATATGAGGATTGGCTTGAGGAGTCTGAAGTGAGGGAGAGAAGACCAGGCTTGGGCAAGAGAGGTGGAGAGGAGTGAACAGACTTGAGACATATGTTAGGAGCAGAATCAATTAGAATGGATGACAGTGGGGGTATGTGTGGGGGGCACATAAAGGAGAGGTGGAGGCAAAGAAATACCTAGGTTTATTACAGGAGCAAATTGGGCAAGTTGTCATTTATTGAACTGAGTATACCAGAAGACTATTTTGAGGAGAAATCAGAGAATAGTTTTCTTCTAAAATGTTAGTATTAAGAACACACCAGAAATCACTCCCACTGCAACTATTTATACTGGAGATGAACAACTTTAGTTGTCCGCTTTGAAATCTGCAAGAAGTTACAACTTTCAACCCCCCCCCTCCCGTCAGTTCCACAGCTGCCTTTCCCAGAGGGGCCACTTTACTAGCGGCCTGTGTGTCCTCCCAGGTAGCGTGGGCACAGGCCATCGCATGCATGTGCATACATTCCTATTTATGTATCTGCTCACACACCCTCTCTGACTCTGCATGCCCCATGGAGATGGTTCCCTGCTGGTCCGATAACTGATGGACTATCCTCCCAGCCACTCCCTCGTGCTCACTTACTGGGCGTCTGGGTTTCCCCTCCCCAGCCCTGACCAGATCTGCTATTTACAAGCATCAAGGAGAGCGAGAGCATCTGGCACATGTCAGAAGCGTAATCACTGTGCGTGAAGTCAGCTGTCTGTCTGCTCAGCGAGCCTCAGCCTCCTTTTGCCTCATGTGCTGTGCAGGGGCTGACAACCCTAAGCATAAAATCAACACTTCCTTACTTGAAACGCCCCGGCCCTTGAAGGTCTTGGCAACCACAGCTGTGGGCTTGTTCTTCATGTGAGCTGCCTGCCAGAACACCTCGCACAGTGCCTCCACGTCACGGCCATCCACTACCGAAGTATTCCACCTGTCAACAGAAGCAGCAGCCAGGTTACAAGGCGAAGGGGGAAGGACCAGAAAGAAGGTGACACCAAATAGGAAAATTACCCAAAGGCTTCGCAGCGCTTCTGATAGACATCTATGGAGTGCTCGAGAGGCAAAGTGGTGCTGTGGGTCAGGCGATGCACATCAAAGATGGCCACAAGATTGTCCAGACCGTAGTGGGATGCAAAGGCCAGGGCCTCCCAGACGGAGCCTTCCCAAGACTCGACATCTCCCAAGAGGCAGAATACCCGGTAGCTGGGGCAAGTCAAGAGAGGTTAGGACCCTGCCTGGGGCTCCTCTGAGCCATTCGAACAAGTACATTTCACAAAGAGAAACGGAGGAAGAGAATGAAGCAGGTGCTTCAGATCAGCAGGTTCCTATGAGACAATTTCCCTTATCAAAGCTGCCCAAACTCAACAACTGAGGAATCGCAGCTTTAAAAGCTTGGGCTTCATGAGATGGGCTGCACCTTTGGCTAGTTCTCTCATTCTAGCTGCAGACACTATTTCCAGGTTCTTCTTCAACTTCTCCAGGTCCAATAAACAAGAGGGGATGGAGAGAAGGCCCTTAAACACCCAAACATTCACATATACAGCTTCTTGGTAAGCTTCTTTTTAAAGCACATCTACCTTCTATTTCTGATCTTACAAATTTATTTATAATAACCATTAACAATCAAAACATTCTACTTCAGGAGCATATGTTGTTGTAAATATTAAACTCCTCTGCAGCAGAAACATGAAATGTTTATACCAATAAAATATAATGCAGACCCCAGGGTGTAACTGAACTTTTAAAAAAGTGATTAACCACACAACAGGGACTAATAGAGGCAAAAAGGAGAGATGAAAAAGGTCAACAGTCTTATGGGAAATGGAGCAGGGCAACTGCCCCAGCAGTGGAGAAAGCACGCCATGGAGTGTATATTCTAGTCCTATGGTTCCCCCAGGGCACCTGAGTCTGTGGCCCCTCAGTCCCAGGTTCCAGCCCAGGTGGCTCCTCTGGAAGCACTTTATTGTGCTTTCTCCACTGCTGGCGCAGAAAAATGCTGTAAGTGAAATTTTTAAAGAGCGACTTACCACACAACATGGACACCCCACTTTGCTGCTCTATATCAGCAGCACCCAGACACACACCCTTATAATAAAGGCATGAATCAGTCTTTCGGAAGTGGAACCATTCCAAAAAGAGACCTTTGATTATTAACATACAGGGGTCCCAAATGGAAAGGCGAACACAACATCTGTTCACTGTATAGTGAAGCTCACTGAGAGATGGGAAACAGGAAGATATCTATATTGGTAAAGACTTCAATCCTAACAAACTAGTTTCGATACTGCAGGCAGCACTTAGAACCCAACCAGAGATGCCAGAACAGTTTCATGAAATACAATTTCTTTTTATTGCTTGAATACTTGGTGACCTGAACTTTTAAATCACTGTATTTCCAAACTAATAAATGATAAACAAAGCCAAAGTGCCAGGGGTGGGATAGTTGGAGAGTTAAATGGTTTCTGAGTAAGTGTCTTACCTGGCCTTGTCAAAGTACTTGCCAGTATACGCCATCCCACACGCAGCCCCCAGTCCTTGTCCCAGCCATCCAGTTGCCACATCAACAAATGCGAGTCTCTGTAGGCGAAGGGACCAAATGAACCTAGGTTAGGTGCACCTGCAGGGCATGAGTATCAGACCAACTTCCAAACAAAGGTTACTCTTCACAGCAGCCCCTCCCACAATGCAAGGGAATTACTCTTCCCCACACCCACACGCACCCCAAGTCTCAGATCAATATTACAAAGACAAGGAAATCACAGGGAATCTATGCAGCTGGTGAGGTTGACTGCAGCTCCGACAACATAGAAGAGGGCATCTTCTCCACACGGCATCCTAAGCAGAGCCCAAGAGCAAACCAGAAAAAAAAAACATCTAAGCATGAGCCTTGCCATTTTCGCAAGGCCTTTCATCTAGCCATATACAAACCAGATGTTCAATGTTTTTGAAGAACACAGGCTCTTAAACAGGAATCAGAAACACTAAGGACTTCTATTTCCCTGGTTTGTAAAACTCAAGTCAACTGAGATTTGGGAAGGGGTTATGTAAAAGGTCACGCTAGAAATAAATCCTTTTCCACCACCACTCCAGTTTCCCCCCACACTGCTTGTACACACAGGCTGTCACTGTCCCATGGAGAGAAGGTGGTGTCAAAGGTTTGCTGCACTGAGGCCCCACTCCCAAGCTTCTAAAGAGACACCAAACTTAGTCAATGCTTCCACTGCTACCATCTCTTCCTGTCCACAAACCTCTCTCTCCTCTGTCGCTGCAGTGGCCTCCCCACTTCCCTGTTCCACAGTCAATTCTCAACACAGCCACCAGGCGGAGCATGTTAAAACCTAAGCCCGCTCCTCAACTGCCGTGGAGAACTGTCCAAGGTCTTGCCATCTAATGTCAAACAAAGCTCAGGTTCTTGCAGTGACCCCCATCACCTCCCACTCTCCCCCCCGCTGCCCCGGGTGCCTGGTGTCCTGGCTGTCTTCTGAATGCACCAGGCACACACCTGACTCAGGGCTTCAGCATTTGTGCCTTCCTCTACCCCCAGAGTGCCCAGTGCTTATGCCTAGGTAGGGGCACAGCTCACTCCTTTCAACTCTCAGCTCAAATGTCAAAACCAAGACCTTCCTGGACTATCTCTTTCACCTGGTACTTTCTGCCCCTCCACTTCCTTTGGATTTAGGATTCTTGGCCCCTCTGGCATGCTAACTATTTCTGGGTTAGTTTCTTCTCTGTCCCCTCCCTCCATTCAGATGTCAGCTTCATTCAAGCATAGACTGGTTAGTGTTGTCACTACAGGATGGCTGAATGGTACTTGTGAGTTCTCTAATCCCTCTCTTGTCTTGATCCACTCTATGGTTCTGCTCCTCCTGGGGCTCCTGACCTTCCTCCATGTGCTTCGTGCCCTCACTCTTTTTCTGTTTTGCACCTCTAGCTCTGACAACTGTCCCACTGAAATCCCTCCTGACAACCTTTCTGTCTTCTTCCCCACAGCTCCTAGTTTACTTCTGTAACAAGCTCTGGCTCCCAGGTGCCTTGCATGCCCTTGGACCAAGCCTGGGCTCTATGCTCAGACCAACTCCACTTCCCCCAGGTTTAATGTGGGAATTAAGTAAGACCACCCCCGCAAGGCTTTGCTTTCTGGGTATGATGGTGATGAAATCCCCCTCAGGCAGCAAGAGGCTGTAGGATTGATTGAGGAGACTGGCGGGGCATCAGCACAACGTCTGCTGTGGTGGAAGCACCCTTCCCATGGGTTCCCTTTTCTTTTCCAAGAATTCCTAAACCGTGTGGGGACACACAACTGAGGTGGCCCAAGGCCAAAAATAAAGATGCACTCAGTGTGCCAAGGGCACCCAGAAAAGAAAGTCTTCTCTTCCAGGTAGCATTTCTCATCTTTGTTCTGACACAAAGCACACTTCAGGAACAAGTTTACAAACAGGCTTTTTGGTTACTTCCCAGGCCTGCTTCGCTGAAGAAAGCAAAAGAGTTTGTGAAACAAAAACTAAGGCTGGAGTGGTGGATGGAGGGATCATGAGCACCATGAGGGCTCCAAGGGAATCTGAGCACTTCAGTCAGCACCATGGCCAGGCCTTAGCAGGTGGCCTCCATCTGTAGTTGTCTGCATAGACACTTGTGCCCTGGGAGCACGGATTATGAAGATCCTGGCTTCTTGGCCTCTAGCAAGTCCATTTACTCTATTCCCGACCAGAGCCGAGATGGACTATGCTCCTTAGTGTTTTCTCTTTTCTTCTAACTTTATCTGCTGCATAAATCTGACACACACACAAATATTGGTAGCTAACCAGTGTCCAGCCTGTGACTGCATGCCAGAAAGTCACTCTATACCTCTAAGGCTAATGACTCTGATTATATGACAGCAGCAGTTATGAGAGAATCTAGGCATTTTTTTGGGGCCCATGCTGTCCTGCTTGCAGCCATCTCCTGGACTAGGGATCGAACCTGCACCCCTGGCAGTGGAAACACCAAATCTTAACCACTGGACTGCAGGGAATTCCCACATCTCTCTCTTTCTATTTGGCTGCGTCCCATGGCACAGGGTATCCTACTTCCCCAACCAGGGATCAAACTTGAGTCCCCTGCAAAGGAAGCACAGAGTCTCACCCACTGGACCACCGGGGAAGTCCCTCTTTCCTTTTTTTAAAAACTAGAGCTCTAGGGACTTCCCTAGTGGTCGAGTAGTTGAGACTCTACGCTTCCACTGCTCAGGGTGTGGGTTCAATCCCTGGTCAGGGAAGTAAGATTCTGAATGCTGCAGCCACTCCCCCCCCCACCCAAAACCAATAAACAAAAAACCCCAAAACAAACTAGAGCTCTAAACAGTCATACTTTATATATCTATAGCTATTCACTTTTTATGATGAAGGAAATCTAAACTTACAGAAATGTTGTAAAAAGAACACAATGAAGTTCCCCATATTCTTTACCTAGATTTTATTAGCTATTACTAATTGCACTCGTCTGCTTTATCTCTCTTCCTCTACACACATCTTTTATTCATCCTTGGGCAAACCTCACTTGAGATTACATTTTAGACACCAAGACAAGGGTCATTAACTACAGCTCCAGGTTCTCTGCCCATACTCTGCCTTCTCTTTACTTTCCACTGCCTAGATCTGGGGTTTCTATTTGCACATGATGTTCTACCAGTTAAGTTCTGAATGCTTTGCTCAGAACACAGCAAACCTTCAGATAGCATCAAAAGAGCTGCTTGTTCTCCTAGGTCGATCTTGTTTTTAACATTCCTTTTCTTTCCTGTCCTCCAATGTCATGAGGTACCTGGTTACCATATCTAGACTCATGAGAAACTCCCTACTGGTGATCTGCAGAAAAATGGAAGAGAAAGCTGACTGATCAGAGCAGGATGTACCTTCAAATCAAGCTCAATGTTGCCCTCCTCTACCCAGGTGGCACAGGATGGGAGGAGCATGACTCTGGGTAGGGGGGCCTTAGTGCCAGATCTGTTAAGGTGAAGTACCAAAGGAAAACAGGGGCTGCCAGTTGCTGCAAGTCATCCTTCCCACTATGCAGTTTCTGCTAGAACACCTTTTAGATCTTTATGAGTTGCCATGGTCTCAATGTTTGTGCCCCTCCTTCCAAATCTCTTATGTTGAAAATCTGAAGCTGAAGGTGATGGTATAAGGAGGTGGGGGTCTTTGGGGAGTGATTAGGTCATGAGGGCAGAATACTCAGGAGTGGGGTCAGTGCCCTTATAAAAAGGGAAACCGTTTCTCCTTCCACTGCACGATACAATGAGAAGTCCGTAACTGGGAAGATGGCCCTCACAAGAACACAACCATGTTAGTGCCTTGATCTTAGACTTCTGGCCCCCAGAACTGTGAGAAATAACTTTCTATTGTTTATAAGCCACCTAGTCTCTGGTGTTTTGTTACACCAACCTAAACAGATGAAGACATGAAGCAAAGAGGGAAGAACCAAAACAATAAACAGAGGCCATCTCAGGCCTTGTTGACACACAGTGGCTTTTAAAATGAGTTTAAGAACCAAGTATCTGAACTGGCCCTAGGTTCCTGTGCCAGCTTACCTTGGAGAGGACGAAACGGTCATTGTGTGGGTTCTTCGGGTCCGCTTGTTTATACTTCATGACGTAGAAGAACAGCACAGACATGATCTCAGCAGCACTGCTGCATGATGCGGGGTGGTTGGAAGACATGGCACAGGTCATTTCTCACAGGCAAGTGACTCACCAGGGACACACACAGTGCACAAGGAGGCCTTTCAACACATGGTCTCCTCAAACCAAAAGCAGCAGTCATTTCTTCCAGCCCCAGAAGAATCCAGTCAAGGGAAACGGATGCTAAGGCACTCAGTGCCCCCCCTCCCTCCAAGCTCACAGCTTTTAAGAATGCTTTAAGGCCCAGTAATCTCACAACTCCTCTCCCAGAAGACAGCAAGGCCTCATAGACTAGACTCCTTCTATCAGTGGAGCACGACATACTTGAGGAGGTTCACCTGATGACTCTGTAAACATTTGAATGTTATTTCACTTGAATTCATTTGTGATATCATTAATCAGAAATTCCACAAAGCAGAAATAAACCCGCGCCTATGTGGTCAACTAACTTTTGACAAGGGAGCCAAGAATACTCAATGCAGAAAGAACAAGTCTCTTCAACAAACGGTAAGGGAAAAACTGGATATTCACATGTGAAAACATGAAACTGGACCTCTATCTTATACCACTCACAAAAATTAACTTGAAATAGATTAAGACTTAAATGTAACACTGGAAACCATAAAAATCCTAGAAGAAAACATAGGCACTAAGCACCCTGACCTGAGTCTTGGTGAGGATTTTTTGAATTTGACACTAAAAGCAAAAGCAAAAACAAGCAACAAAAACAATAAAACAACAACAAACATAAACCAAGTGGGACTGAGTCAAATTCTTGATGGCAAAGGAAGCCATCAACAAAATGCAAAGTCAACCTGCTGAATGGGAGAAAAGTATTTGCAAATCACATATCCGATAAGGTGTTTACATACAAAATATATAAAAAGCTCACACAATTTCATAACAAAACAACAAAAAATTCTATTAAAAATGGGCAATGGATCTGAATAGGCATTTTCCCAGAGAAAATAGACAGCCAATATGCATATGAAAAGGTACTGAATATCACTGATCATCAGGGAAATTGCAAGTCAAAATCACAATGAGATATCCCCTCACACTCATAAGAATGGCTATCATCAAAAAGGTGAATTAACAAATGCTAGCAAGGATGTGGATAAAAGGGAATCCTGTGCACTGTCAGTGGGAATGTAAACCAGAGCAGCCACTATAGAAAACAATAAGAGGATCTTAGAAAACAAACAAAAAAACAACCTACCTTATGACCCAGCAATTCAACTACTGGGAATGTATCTGAAGGAAATGAAAACACTATGTGGAAGAGATATCTACACCCCTACATTCACAGCAGCATTATTTATAATAGCCAAGCCATGGAAACAACCTAAGTGTCCACTGATAGATGAATGGGGGATTTCCCTGGTTAGGAAACTATGATCCCACATGCTGAGCCACCAAAACTAAATAAATACATAAAATATAGTATTTCTTTAAAAAAAGATGAACGGATAAAGGAGATGTGGTACATATATATATGATGTAATAAAAAAGGAAATTCTGTCATTTGTGACAATATAGATGGACCCTGAGAACATTATTCTAACTGAAATAACTCAGAGAAAAACAAATACTGTATTATCTCACTTATATGTAGACTCTAAAAACAAACAAAAAACCCACACCAAACATCCAAACTCATAGAAGATCATAGGATTTGTGGTTACCAGAGGTGGGGGCTGGGGGGAGCTGGAATTGGATAAAGTTGTCAAAAGCTACGAACTTCCAGATATGGGAAGTAAAACACAACTAAACGACTGTAGTTAACACTGCTGTATGATATATACTTTAAAGTTGTTGAAAGAGTAGATCCTAAGAGTTTTCATTACAAGGAAAAAACATTTTTCTTTTCCGTTATATCTATGAGATGGTGGATGGTAAATAAACTTTTGGTCATCATTTTACAATATATTTAAGTCAAATTATTATGCTGATATATTAACGCTGTGTGCTCAATTGTTTAGTTGCTAGGTCGTGTCCCACTCTGAGTGACCCCATGGACTATAGTCTGCCAGGCTCCTCTGTCCATGGGATTTCCTAGGCAAGAATAAATACTCGAGGGGGTTGCTATTTCCTTCTCCGGGGATCAAACCCTCATCTCCTGCATTGGCAGGCATATTCTTTACTGCTGAGCCACCAGGGAAGCCCCGTGTGGTCAATTACATCTCAATAACACTGGGAAAGAAAATTTTAAAAAACCCCAATGAATAAAATGCATTCTACTACCTAAAGTGAATTTCTTTTAGGAAGTAAATGGTCAGACTGAGAAGTTTCTCATGGTGGAGTAACTTGAGGCCCTTACAGAATTAAACAACCCTTGCTCTTAAAAAGCAGCTTTCATGGGCGTCCAGGCAGGCACTCTAGAGCCCTGCCATGCCCCAAAAGTCAGAAGAGTAAGATTTTAAGTGCAGCTCATGTGTATTACTAATCTCCCCTTTCAAATTTCACAGTACAGAAAATGGAGAGTTAAACCTCTTGGCTTTCAAGTATCCCCTAAGTGGATGCTCCTGTTAAGAGATCTCTTGAGAAAATGTAAACCATTATTAATTTAGAAGGTGAAGGGAGCAAAATGTAAGTGTAAAAAAAAAAAATCAGAACCACACACATCTCCATGACAGGGTGAAGTTAGAAGTCAATAATAGAAGGAAAATGGTAAAGCTTACACATTTGTGGGAATTAGGCAACACACTCTTAAAATAACTTTACATGCAGTATAATCTGTAAAAATATTGAATCACTGTATTGTACACCTTACATTAATATTGCAAGTCAACTATAATTCAATTTTAAAAAAAAACAACAAAAATTCTCCACAGTGTACTTAAATGAATAGGTCAAAGAAGAAACTGCAAGAAAAGCTGATGAACTTTTAGAGACAAATGAGATACACATTATACCAAAATTTGTGGGATGTGGCAAAAGCAGTGATGAGAGAAGTTTATAGCTATAAATGATTGCATTAAAAAAGAACTATCTCTGGGAATCCCCTGGCGGTGCAGTCGTTGGAACTCGGCGCTTTCATTACCCTGGGCCCTGGTTCGATCCCCGGCCCGGCAACTAAGATCTTGCAAGCTGCACGGTGAGGCCGATAAATAGATAAATAAAAAGTCTCTCAAGGGAAAAAACCAAACAAACAACTAAACAAACAAACAAACCTAAGTGCACAGTGAAAGAAAGTGAGCTCGCTCAGTCCTGTCCGACTTTTTGCGACCCCATGGACTGTAGCCCGCCAGGCTCCTCCATCCATGGGATTTTCCAGGCAAGAATATTGGAGTGGGAGGCCATTTCCTTCTCCACAGGATCCTCCGGACCCAGGCATCTAACCTGGGTCTCGCGCACTGCAGTCACCAGGGGAAGCCCTTAAGTTCACAACTTACTGAAAAACGCAGAACTAAATCAAAGCTACTAAAATGGAAAAAGTAATAAAATACTAGAGCAGAAACAAATAGACTAGGAAAACAATGTAGAAAATGAACCAAAACAGAAGTTGGTTCTTTGAATAGATTAACAAAATTAACAAACCTTTAACTAGAATAAATGAAAAAGATAAATTACTAAATGTACTAAACCAGATTCGAAATTACTAATTTCATGTCAGGAATGAAAGTAAGGCTATAAACCACCAATTCAACAGACATAAAAAGCACTATCAAGTACTGTGAACAATTGTATGGCAATAAATCGTTTAACCTAGAAATTTCTAGAAACAAAATCGAAGACGACTGAAGCACAAAGAGAAAATCTGAATAAATCTACAATACGGAAGTTATATCAGTAGTGGAAAAGCTCCATGACAAAGAAAAACTTTGAACCTGATGGCCTCACTGTCGAAGCCTCAATCCTCTTCCAACTCTTCTAGGAAAAAAAAACAAAAAACAAAAAAACACACACCAAAAAACCCTGAAGAGAACACGTTAAAACTCACTCTGGGCCAGAACAGCCCTTATACCGATGCTAAAGGCAGACAAATACCTTCCAAGAAAACTAACTGCCAATATCTCTTATGAATATTGACGGAAACATCTTCGACAAAATACCAGCAGAAGCAACAGTTCCCCCTTTGCTCGGATTCTTGCTCCCCCATCACTTTCTTTTAAGCTTTATTTCTCCGAACTCCACCTACTGGGTTCGAGGCCTTGGCGACGAGGACAACTCCTCACACAAACAGCGCCAGGCCGCTCCCGCTCCCATGCTAGCCGCCCGGGCCATGCGCTCCGCCCGCCGCGTCCGGGCTCTTCTCCGTTAACCTGAGAGACCGGAGGCCCCGGGCCGCCACTGTCGGCCGGCCACGGGCCCGAGAAGGGTGGCTGCTGGAGCATATGGCAGCCAAACCCGGAGAGCATGAAACGGGGCCTCCACAACCGAGCCCTCCCCGCCCCCCGACAGCTCCCTCAACTCTCTCCACAGGCGTCCCGCAGGGCGAGCCGCTCAACGACCCGAGCTTCGACGAGGGCGCCTTACCCAGAACTCGAGGCGCAGGTGGCCCTGATGGAATGGATGCGCAGGCGATTGGCCATGTCCCGCAGAATCTGCAAAGTCTTCGAGTCAGGTCTGGCTTCGTTCTCCATCGTGGCGCTCGCCTCAGCGTCGGCCACAGCTGCGAACACGCCCGCGTCTGAGGAGCAAATGCGGCGGAGCGTGCTGCGCGGCGTACAAACGCGTCGCTCCCTCCGCGCGCCGCTCCCTCCGCGCGCCGCTCCCTCCGCGCGCCGCTCCCTCCGCGCGCCGCTCCCTCCGCGCGCCGCTCCCTCCGCGCGCCCTCCAATCCCACGGATTTTGAATATTTGTCTTTCATATATTGCACATTATTCGAGATACCTTGAGATAGTCCTTTGTATCTGCGCTTGTCCTGTCAACTCAAAGAGAGCTGCCTTCGCATCAGCACCAGAGTCTACTTTGCGGGTGCGGGGGGGGGTGATAATCAATTTTTGGAACTAGATGATGCGATGGTTGCGATAAGGCTGACTGGAATAGCGGAGTACCTGTGCTTTCACAAGCTTTAAAAGAGTTACAGTGGTTAAGTTTGTTTTGTGCATTTTCTCACACTATGATAAAAGCCACGCTGGAATTTTCCAGTTGGCAGCTGCCCCCTTTCCAGCCCCACAGAAGCCCAATGTCCGGCGGTGGCGAGGGGGAGCGGGGGTGGGGAACGCGGTTCACAAAAGGTGAAGCGGTCTGAGCGTCTTAAGGCAGCAAGGCGTTTCTGCACGGACCTCGTTTCTTTTTCTAGAAACTTCTGTACTTCAAACCCCGCCAAACCGTTGAGCTGCTGTGCGCCCAACGCTAGGCTACAGTCCCGGGAGCCTAACTTAAAGGGACTCCCATTAACTTTCCATCTTTCTGAAAGCCCCCATCAGCAAGGCCACGGAGCTCGTCCCTGTGACTCTGAGGTGCTCTTCCGTGGTCCCCCTGGCACCTTCTCTGCACCAACACACTGAAGTAATCAGCCACTTAGTTCAAACCTGCCGCTCTCCCGAGAGCTCCCACAATGGCCCTGAAGGCGGCCAGGGACCCACGTCCTTGCTGGGTTAAAGGCTTCGTGCAGTGATAATGGCGCAATGAAACCCAGAACCCCTGTGTCATTCTATTCGCAGTTATGTGAGTGCACCTTTCCCCAGGTCCCCGTCAACAATGAATATTGTTTTTATTTTTAATGTCCGGCCTTCTGATGGATAAGAAAACCGTTTTTAATCATTCGTTTCATGTCTGCCTGATTTACTTGCAGTTGTACATTTTTTTGTACGTTTACTGGCATTCGTAGTTCATCCTTTCTGAATTGCCTGTTACAACCCTTTACTGTTCTTATGTTGGTAAATTATTTTTAGCTTCCTAATTTGTAGGAATTTAAAAAATATTATGTTAATTAGTCCTTTGTCTCTTACAGGGTATTGCAGATCTTTTAATCTGTTGCTTTTTAAAAATATTAATGGAGATACTTTTTTTTTTGGCAACACCTAATGAGTTTATGTGAGCAGGCTCAGGGAGTTGGTGACGGACAGGGAAGCCTGGCATGCTGCTGCAGTCCACGGGGTTGCCAAGAGGCGGACACGACTGAGTGACTGAACTGAGCTGAATGAGTTTATCAGGAGATACTTTATTTTTAAGGAGCAAGTTTTGAACCAAGCTGAAATGTTGCTTCTTTTTAATTTTATACTTCTTTCATTATAAGAAGGTTTATAGATTAAAAAAAAATTTTAATGTAGTACATTTACAATATGTAAATCTTTTCCTTTATGGCATTTTGGCTTGAGACTTGTTCAGAAAGATGTTCTCCACACAAAGATTACAAAAACATTTCCTATTGTGTCCTTCTGATACCTTTTTAGTTTCATTTTTATGTTTAGCTCTCTATGCTGTCTCGGCTTTCTTATTGTTGTTGTTTAATCACTAAGTCGTGTCCAGCTGTTTTTGACCCCATGAGCCACAATATGCCAGGCTTTCCTGTTCTTCACTTTCTCCTGGAGTTTGCTCAAACTCGTGTCCATTGACTTGGTGATGCCATCCAACCATCTCATCCTCTGTCGCCCCCTTCTCCCTCTGCCCTCAGTCTTCCCCAGCATCAGGGTCTTTTTCTAATGAGTTGGCTCTTCACATCAGGTGGGCGAAGTATTGGGGCTTCAGCTTCAGCGTCAGTCCTTCCAATGACTATTCAGCGTTGATTTCCTTTATGGTTGAGTGGTTTGATCTCCTTGCTGTCCAAGGGACTCTTAAGAGTCTGTTCCAGCACCACAGTTTGAAAGCATCAATTCTTTGGTGCTCAGCCTTCTTTATGGTCCACCTCTCACATCCGTATACGACTACTAGAAAAATCATAGCTTTGACTATATGGATCTTTGCTGGGACACTGATGTCTCTGTGATGTAAAGTAGCACTCTAACTAAATTTATTTTATATATAGCCACATATCCCAAGACTATTTATTTTTCTTAAAATTTCTTAGCTACTGTTTTTCATTTTCTCTTTCAAGTAAGTTTTGGTATTAGCTAATCTAAGATTCATAAGACAGTCCCATTGGGTTTTAAATTGGGATTTTATTAAATTTATACATTAATGCTGGAGAAGGGAAAGGCTACCCACTCCAGTATTCTGGCTTGGAGAATTCCATGGACTGTATAGTCCATGGAGTCACAAAGAATCAGACATGGCTGATGGACTTTAACTTTCACTTATTTTTCATATATTAATAAGTAGAGGACTGACATATTTACAGTATGGAGTGTTATTCTCGAGAACATGATATACAGTCACTGATAATCACATCTTATTGCCATCCTATTTTATATTTACTCTGGTATCCCATTTATTTTTGTTCCTCCTTTCCTTCTGCTTTTTGAATTAATCAAGTTCCTTTCTTTCTTCCCTTGGTTATTTGGATGTTATGTACCTGTCTCTTTTTTCCACTAGTGGTCTTGCATTTTTTTTCACCAACCTATTCTTCTCTCAATTTTGAGTTTTCTTAATTACATTTTGTTGTTCAGTCACTCAGTTGTGTCCAACTCTTTGTACCCTATGGACTGCAGCATTCCAGGCCTCCCTCAGTTCAGTTCAGTTCAGCTGCTCAGTCATATCTGACTCTTTGCGATCCCATGGACTACAGCACACTAGGCCTCCCTGTCCATCACCAGCTCCCGGAGCTTGCTCAAACTCAAGCCCATTGAGTCGGTGATGCCATCCAACCATCTCATCCTCTGTCGTCCACTTCTCCTGCCTTCAATCTTTCCCAGCATCAGGGTCTTTTTCCAGTGAGTCAGTTGTTCACATCAGGTGGCCGAAGTATTGGAGCTTCAGCTTCAGTCCTTCCAATGAATATTCGGGATTGATTTCCTTTAGGAGTGGCTTGTTTGATCTCACTCAAAAATCTTCTCCAACACCACAGTTCAAAAGCATCAATTCCTTGGTGCTCAGCTTTCTTTATGGTCCAACTCTCACATCCATACATGACTACTGGAAAGACCATAGCTTTGACTGTATGGACCTTTGTCAGAAAAGTGATGTCTCTGCTTTTTAATATGCTGTCTAGATTGGTCATACCTTTTCTTACAAGGAGCAAGCATCTTTTAATTTCACGGCTACGGTCACCATCTGCAGTGATTTTGGAGCCCCCCAAAATAAAGTCTGTCACTGTTTCCATTGTTTCCCCATCTATTTGCCATGTAGTGATGGGACCGGATTCCATGATCTTAGTTTTTGGAATGTTGAGTTTTAAGCCAGCTTTTTCACTCTCTTCTTTCAGTTTCATCAAGAGGCTCTTTAGTTCCTCTTAACTTTCTGCCATTAGGGTGGTGTCGTCTGCATATCTCAGGTTATTGGTATTTCTCCTGGCAGTCTTGATTCCAGCTTGTGATTCATCCAGTGTGGCATTTTACATGAGGTACTCTGTATAAAAGTTAAATAAGCAGGGTGACAATATACAGCCTTGAAATACTCCTTTCCTAATTTTGAACCAGTCTGTTGATCCATGTCCTGTTCTGTTACTTTTTGACCTGCATATAGGTTTCTCAGGAGGTAGGTAAGGTGGTCTGGTATTCCCATCTCTTTAAGAATTTCCCACAGTTTGTTATGATCCACACAGTCAAAGGCTTTAGTGTAGTCAATGAGTTAATTAAATAATTTTTATTGGGGTATAGTTGCTTTACAATGTGGTGTTAGGTTATGCTGTACAGTGAAGTGAACCAGCTACATGTATACCTATATCCTCTCTTTTTTTTGGATTTCCTTCCCATTTAGGTCACCCCAATTTTGAGTTTTATATGATATCTATAAAATTCCCCAATAGAACAAGTCATTAGCAAATTTTAATTTTCTGTATTACCTACTTCCTTTAAAAATACTTAGTTCTTTCATTTATTAGTGGTATGTATGAACATAGTTTAAAGCAGGGATCAGCAAACTGTTTCTATAAAGGGCCAGATAGTAAATATTTGAGGCCACATGTTCTTTGTTTTAGCTGCTCAACTGGACCTTTGTTATGACACAAAGTTGGTCAGAGACTATATATAAGTGAACCAGTGTGGCTGTGTGCTAATAACACTTCGGACGCTGAAATTTGAACCTCACATCATTTTCACATGCCAGAAAATGTCCTTCTTTTGATTTTTTTCAACCATTTAAATGTAAAAACCATACTTAGCTCATCCATGTACAAAACCAGCCCAGAGTTTGCCAACCCCTGGTTCAAAGAGGAAAAGGGTTCCCCTACAAGGTTTATTACAAAAATAGCAATCTGTTGCTTGCACCCACATTCATCCATCCATTCCCCAGAATCAACTATATTCATCCCTTTTAGCTGTTTCTTTTGGCATTTACTTCCAACTCTCTAAATAAATTGTTTATAGTGCTATTTCTTTAGTTTTTAGATTTTAGGAATTACTGACTATTCTTAGAATAAAAGATGATGATGTAGCTCTTCCACCACCCCCATCCTCCCAAGACAGTATACAATGATCTGCATTAGGTCATTCCTTGGTGTTCACATTATCAAGTCTATGACAACCCTGATTATTTTTCCTTTCTCTCTTGATATATTTTTAAAAATATTTATTTATTTGACTCTGCAGGGTAATAGTTGCAGCATGGGGGGGGGGGTCTAGTTCCCTGACCAGGGCTCAAACCAAGGCCCCCTGCATTGGGAGTGTGGAGTCTTGGCCACTGGACCACTAGGGAAGTCCCCTGTCTTGATATTTTGTTTTCCTTACAGTTAACACTGTTTCTCCCCACCCCCGTGTTGCTTGTTGTCTACTACTTACCATAGGTCAGTACTTTCCCAAACTGGCTCTCTCTCCTTGCCAGCTGCTGAAAGATGTCCTACAGTATGCCATTGATTTCATTCACTTGGAGCACTCTTTCCTGGAGCCTTTTGACTTGCCCTCCAGGCACACATCCAGCTTGGTCTCCCCTTCCATCATCCTGGAGATTGCACTTGACTTTTTTTGGGCTTGAGACTCCGGTTTCATAGATCCCATCTCTACTTCTTTCTTAGGTTTTTCTCTGGTTTTAGTGGCACATCTTCTCTAGTAGCTTCCAGAAAAAAAAAAAAAAAAAGAATGCAGAGGAAGTAAACTATTTGAGTTCTTTCATGCTGGAAAAACCTTTAGTCTAACCTGAAAATTGACAGTTTGGTTGTAGACTTCTAGGTGAGAAAATTGTTTCCCCTCCACATTTTGAAGGCATTGCGTCAATGTTTTCTAATTCTTAGTGCTTCACTGAAAAGTCCGAAAACATTCTCGCTTCTGATTCTTTGAATGTGACCTATTTTTTTTTCTCTTTGACAGTTACTCTGTCAGCGTATTGAAGATATCATTCAACTCTCTTCTGGATTTCATTGATGCCACTGAGAAGGCAGCTTTCAGTCTAAAAGTCATGGTTTTAAAGGTAATCAGCTTTTTAAATCTGGCTGCTTCTAAGATCTGTGTCTAGATTTGTATATATTTGTGTTTTATCCTGTTTGGTTTATCTTGGGCTTCTTGAATTTGTGGATTTATGTTTTTCATCAATTTTGGAAAGTTCTTAGTGACTGTCTCTTAAAGTCTTGCTGTTACCTGAGGCTGTCCTCTCCCTGTGGCATGGCAGTTACTTTTTTGTTAGACTTTCTCATTCTATCTTCAGTGTGTCCTATTTTTCGGTATTTTCAGGTTTTCTATTTCTTTGTGCCTCTGTGCTACATTCTGGATGCTTTCTTTAGCTCTGTTTTACAATTTATTAATTGTTTCTCCAGCCATTTCTAATCCACTATTAAAGCCATGTGTTGAACATTTAAAAACTTTTAAAAATTGTGAAATTTGGCATATGCATATAAAGGTGCAAAAACCTCAACATTTAGTTTAGGAAGTAGTGATAATGTAAACACACATTTAGCTACCACTCAGATCAAGCACCCTAGCTTCCACATGTTTCTCCCAATCACAATCCCCTTCTCTCGCTCTAGTGGAAATTTCAGGAACCACTATCCTGATGATTATGCTACTAAAGCCCATGTGTTTCTTTATAACTTTACTTCCTCTGTATGCATCCCTGAACAACATCATTTCATTTTATCTGCTTTTGAACTTGATATGAAGTGGGAGGAGATGGGGAAAACAGAGGATGAGATGGTTGGATGGCATCACTGACTCAGTGGACATGAGTTTGAGTAAATCCGGGAGTTAGTGATATACAGGGAAGCCTGGCATGCTACAGTACATGGGGTTGCGAAGAATCGGACACGACTGAGTGACTGAACTGAACTGAACTTAATATGAATAGAGCCATGTATTGTATGGATTCTTCTGCGTTTGACTCCTTTTGTTTAACATTATACTTGTTCATTCATGTTTTCAAGACTGTAGTTTATTTTTATTGCTGCATGCGTGGGTGCGTGCCAAGTTGCTTCAGTCGTGTCCAACTCTTTGTAACCCCATGGATTGCGGCCTGCCAGGCTCCTCTGTCCATAGGATTCTCAGGCAAGAATACTGTAGTGGGTTGCCATGCCCTCCTCCAGAGAATCTTCCTGACCCAGGGATCGAACTCATGTCTCTTATGTCTCCTACATTGGTAGGTGGGTTCTTTACCACTAGTGCCACCTGGGAAGTGCCATTGCTGTAGTATATTACTGAATATATTACAGTTCACTTACATATTCTTTGATCTATGGACCAGGTGGGTTGTTTCTAGCAGTTGATTATTGGGAGTATTATTGTACCTGCCTCTCAAGGGTATATCTAGGTATGTAATTGCCAGGCCATTCAGCATTAGTGTGTTAGTCGCTCAGTCATGTCTGACTCTTTGCGGTGGTCCCATGGACTGTAGCTTGCCAGGCTCCTCTATCCATGGAATTTTCCAGGCAGAAATGCTGGAGTGGGTTGCCATTCCTTTCTCCAGGGGATCTTCCCCACCCAAGGATCAAACCTGGGTCTCCTGCATTGCAGGCAGATTCTTTACCATCTAAGCCATGAGGGTACCTGGGCCATTCAGCATGCATGTCTTCAACTTCATGATATTACCAAATGCTTTCCCCAAAGTTTTACACCATTTACTCTCCCACCCGGAGTGATGGAGGGTTCCTGTTGTTTCATATCCTGTCTGAGATTTATTACTGTTAGTCTAAATTTTGCCACTCTGCTCGGTGCATAGTGGTATCACATTTCTTTTTTAAGATTAAGGTATAATTTGCATAGAATAAAATACACGGAACCAAAATATCTATTACAATATAATCACTCCTGGCTCTCCGCTGGGAGAGCGTTTTCAGATCAAACACATTCATGAAGGTGTTTTTAGTTAAAAAGTAGGGACAGAACAGAGGCTCCACCTGTCCTGATCATACCTATATCTCCTAGTTCATCACTGTCCACTCTGCCCTGGCTTTCTGTGTTCCAGTTATGCTGTTATGGCCATTTTTATTTTAGAAGTGAGAAATCTGACCCTCTGAGTGCTCAAGGTCTCAGAGTGGTGGTGTCAGGATTTGAACTGGGCTCTGTCTCCAAGGCAGTGTGCTTACTATTATCCCTTTCCACGTAAGAGACTCCTTTGTGTTACAGTAGAACCATCCACCCTGGATGGTCAGCTCTATGAGAGTACAGAATGTGTCTGCCTTCTGTTCCACATGGCAGACTCAGGAATATGTGTTCAAAGAATGATTAGGTGAAGGAATGAACCTGTTAGGCTGCAAATCTCCATGCCTCTCCCTTCTGTCCACCTAGCAGTAGCAATATAGCAAGCTGTATGAGTTGATGGAAATGAGTTTATTCCATGCTTCACAATAACAGTTCTCTATAAAATGAGATTCACAGCTGGTAAATCTTTGAAGAGAAGTTCAGGAACAGACAGGGCAGGTGTGGAGGGTGTGCTAGCCACCTGGAGATCACAGTGAGGTATGCCATGCCCATAAAGCATGTCCAGTCTGTGTCGCATGTACTCACACATGTTTTTGCACATGTAAGTACGTGGAAGTGCATGTAGGGCATGTAAATACCTGCTCACACCTGGAAGTATTGTTTAGGGTGGAGCAATGAGTCTGATTCTCCCATTGTTTGCCTCTTACGGAAGTACCCGTTTTGTGATTCTTATCTCCCAATGCAGACAGAATACACCAAGGGCCCAACTACCACCCTCTCCTCCAGTGTCCCCTCCTGTAGATCCCTGTCATCCAGCGAGGATGGCCCCAGTGGCCACTCCAGCCTTTCAGATGGGAAGCTGACCTGGAACGTACAGGACAGCATCAAGCACCGTATCCTCTACCTCTCAGAGCAGCTGAGGGTGGAGAAGGCCAGCCGCGATGAGAACACAGTGGGCTACCTCAAACTGGTATCCAAGGCCGACCGGCACCAGGCCCTCCACATCCGGCAAGCCTTTGAGAAGGTGAACCAGCGAACCTCTGCCACCATCGCCCAGATTGAGCGAAGGCTCCGCCAGTGTCATCAGCAGCTGCAGGAGCTAGAGGAGGGCTGCAGGCCCAAGGACTTAGTGCTGGGGACCAAAAGCAGCCTGGACAACAACTGCAAGCAGCCCCGTGAAAAGGTTCTGTGTGCAGAGCCCCCCCGGCCAGGTGGAGAAGACTGCTCATCCAGCGACCTGTCTACTGTCATCAGACACGTCCCTCTCCAGGCTCATTTCCCAGCCTGCCAGCAGCAGAGGTCCTTGGAGAGCAAGTGTGGGGCCCAGCCACGAGCCCTGCTGGAGCAGAAGATGAAGGAGGAGCTGAGAGAGGTCAAGATGGTCCACTTGAGCCTGCAGGAGTCCTACCAGAGCCTCAGGGAGCAGTATCTGACTGACCTGCAAGCATCGCTGGAGTCCCTTCAGAAGGAAAAGTCTAGGTGAGGCGGAGCTCCTGGCCACCTGGGCTCTGGGGAGGGCAGGGGTGGTATCAGTGTTCCTCTCGGAGTGGCAGATGATACATGAGTGGAATTGCCTTGTCTGCCCTGACCCCATCAACTGGGCTCATGGCTAAGTTGAGGCATAAGCTCCCATGTGGGTGATATGTTCCAAAAATGACTGCCTTCCAGGGAATGCTTTCTCTCCTCCTCAGCCCCTGGTGCGGTGGGTTGATTTTATTCATCCAAGAGGCTTCCCTGGTGGCTCAGACAGTAAAGAAACGGCCTGCAATATGGGTGACCTGGGTTTGATCCCTGGGTTTGGGAAGATCCCCTGGAGAAGGGCATGGCAAACCACTCCAATATTCTTGCCTGGGAAATCCCATGGACAGACGACCTGATGGGCTACAGTCCATGGGGTCACAGAGTCCAATACGACTGAGCAACTTGACACTTTCACTTTTACTTTCAAGACCAGACTAGGGTCCACTAACGGGGAAAAAAAAGGCAAACTCAATCTCTCAAGGACATCCCCATTTCTATTGAACCCTTCTTGGGGTGCCAGCCGCCCTCATAGGTGCCAAGCTCCCTCCTCTGAGCCCTGCAGTCATCCTCTGTTTGCATAGGGAAATCCTACCTGCACTGACACTGCTGGACCAATCCCTGAAGGGCAGTTAAAGGAGTATGAAGGGGCAACCTGCTGTCAAGTAAGGCAGCCAGTCACAATTCAGGTTTTTTTGAGGGGTGACTTTTTCAAGGTTATTGTAGTTGTTCCATCACTATTGCGTCCAACTCTTTGCAACCCCATGAACTGCAGCACACCAGGCTTCCCTGTCCTTCAGCATCTCCTGGAGCTTGCTCAAACTCAAGTCCATCTAGTTGGTGACGTCATCCAACCATCTCATCCTCTGTCGTCCCCTTCTCCTCCTGCCTTCAATCTTTCCCAGCGTCAGGGTCTTTTCCAATGAGTCAGTTCTTGGCATCAGGTGGCCAAAGTATTGGAGCTTCAGGTTCATCATCAGTCCCTCCAGTGAATATTTAGGACTGATCTCTTTTAGGATGGACTGGTTGGATCTCCTTGCAGTCCAAGGGACTCTCAAGAGTCTTCTCCAGCACCACAGTTCAAAAGCATCAATTCTTCAGTGCTCAGCCTTCTTTATGGTCCCCTTTTCAAGGTTGGTTTTATGTAAAGCAAGACCAGAACTCAGGACAGTTGTGCATTTCCTTGTATGTTTCCACACTGCCTAGGCCAATGGGACTGTGGTGCTCTAGAAAGTTCTTAACCCATAGCATATTAGTGTCTGCCAGCTGTACTGGGGAGCAGAGCAAACTACCTCCTCGCAAAACTCTGTGGGAATTGTGCAAGGTTGCGCTTCTAAGTCAGCACCTTCCTCATACCAACACCACTACCAGTGAACTGTGAAATAAACTGGCATTGTCTTCAGCCACCAAGATGTTCTGGTCATTGGCTATAGCAGTTAGCCTACCTTGATTAGTATACATTAAAAACAAAAAAGCAGGTCCATAGGACTCAGATTTCTTGAGAGAAATGGTGAATGGGCTGAAGAAGACAATGCAGTCATAGTGACAACAGGGAGCGTTTAGCATTGATCACCTGTACCATTCAGCGCCCACTTTACAGAGGGGGAAACAGTCTCAGGCACAAGGGCATATGTTCAGCTCAATGAAGTGTCACCCGGTGTCCACAGCTGGGCACTACCCAGGCCCCTGCGATTGTCATGTCTTCTCTGGTGTGTCACAAACTGAGGTTTCAAACTGAAGAGTTCTGTGACACTTCTCACAGGTTATATGTATTTGCTTTCAAGAGGGCTATTTTCTTTTTCAATTGAGACAAAATTGACAAAACATAAAGTTATTAATTTTATTTTATTTTTTATCCAAAACATGTTTATGGGGATGGTTTCCCATTCCTCTTGATACAGGTTACTTTTAGTGCTACTTCCGTCTGCAGGAGCAGCCTTCTGTAAGCCTTGCTTTTCCTCCTGTAGGCTGGCGGAAGACAGTAGAGCAGCCAACACACAAAACTACCGTTTGTGCATAGCTAAAGACAGTGATGATTTTATAACATCCTGGGCATTTCACATCCATGAAATAGGAATTGAGGCTCTGCACCAGATGCTTCTTCTTGTGTTTCATATTGTCTTCTGGAGAGAGATGAGGGAGATCCTTTTAAGAGGCATGTTCTTATAGGGAGGTTGTTGCTGCTGGAAAGGCTAAAATTGCTGATTTTAAAGTGTACAATGGCATTCGGTGCATTCACAGTATTGTGCAATGAAAAGTACATTATCAATAATAGTTCCCCAACGTTTTCATCGGAGAAGGCAATGGCACCCCACTCCAGTACTCTTGCCTGGAAAATCCCAGGGACGGGGGAGCCTGGTGGGCTGCCGTCTATGGGGTCGCACAGAGTTGAACATGACTGAAGCGACTTAGCAGCAGCAGCAGCAGCAACAACAACAACGTTTTCATCACTCTGGAAAGAGACAGTGCCACTCCCCATTTGCCTTCCCTCAGCCCCTGGTAACCACCAATCTGTTTTCCATCTCTCTGGATTTGTCTGTTCTGGTACATTTCATGTAAATGGAAGCATATGTTATATCAGACTTTGTGTCTTCTTTCACATAATGTAATGATTTTGAGATTTATCCGCATTGCACACAGGAGTGGCTCATTCCTTCTTGTTCAGCAGTGCTCTGTGATGTGAATGCAGTGCATTGACCCATTCATTTGCTACCAGTTGGGGCTGTGAGGAGTAGAGCTACTGTGAACACTATGCGTGTCTTTTTGTGAACATATGCTTTTATATGTGAAATTGCCAGATCAACATCTAAAGCAACTTTCCAGCATGTGCTGTGCTTAGTCGTTCAGTCATGTCCAACTCTTGGCAACCCCATGGACTGTAGCCCTCCAGGCTCCTCTGTCCATGGGATTCTCTAGGCAAGGATACTGGAGTGGGTTGCCATGCCCTCCTCCAGAAGATCTTCCCAACCAGGAATCAACCTTCCCAACCCAGGTCTCCTGCATGATTGTACCATTTTACATTCCCATTAGGAGTCTGTGAGAGTTTGAGTTGCTGCACGCTCTTGCCAGTATTTGGTGGTATGGTCAGTCTTAGAAGTTTCAGGCTCCTAAAGTCAGGTGTCACCTAGTGGAAGGGAACTCTAGATGGTGTCACCAAAGTGCAGTTTTTTTTTCAACCTCAACACTACTGGCATTTTTGACCAGGTGATTATCTGTTGTAGGAGGCCATGCCACGTGTGGTGGGCTGTTTAGCTACGTCCCTGTTCTCTCCCCACCAGATGCAGTTGGAGGGCTTTCGTCTGGCCGTCCTAACAAAGTATCTCAAACTTAGTGGCTTCAAACAACAGAGATGGATTCTCTCAGTTCTGGAGGTCGGCACAGTGAAGTCAAAGTCAGCGTGTGGGTGGGGCTGCGTCCTTTCTGGAAGGGCGAATCTGTTCCTAGCCTCTCCCAGCTTCCGGGGGCTGCTGGCTTCCTTAGCTTGTGGCCTTGTCACTGCAGTCTTCCAGGCCAGCACCTTCCCCTTCCCTGTGCTCTGTCTTCACATGCCCTTTTCCTCTGTGTGTGACCGTTGCTGCTGCCTCCACTTCTAAGGATGTGTGTGACATACCACGTGAGCTTGGAGGAGTTGCTCTGTCTCTACCAGGTTACCCCATCTGCCCCGCTTCATCCTTCCCACCTCAGTCTCTCCATCTCAGACTTCTCTATGTTTCAGGCTGTTAGGTTCTAGCTCAGTTTGTCAAAGCCCATTCTCAGCTATGAACAAGAATATACTTTTCTGCAGCAGCAATGATGTTTGAGGCCATTTTTATCAGACAGGGTGGCCTTAACAGCTTTGGAAGAATTTGAGGGGCGTTTCGGTTGACCATCATTTTGCCCTCATAAGAGCATTTTGCACGGTGGTGCTTCTACCTCCGTGGCTGTAGGAGCTGGACAGAAAGGAGTCCTTGACCAAGGGAGGGACGTGCCACAAGCCAGGACCCTGCTGTGGCCCCACTGATAAGGAGAGATGGAGGGAACAGCCTTACATGTTAATATTGTCTTATTCAACAGTCTCTGCAAGAACGTGTATAAGAGTATAGTCATTTGTTCTTAGAAATACATTAATGAAGAATCTGCTTGCTAATTTCATCTTCATGAAGAACATGTTCATGAATATACACTTGAACCTGGTAGATATCTTGAATGTCCTTGCAGCTCCATCCCATATGTGAATGGAAGGACAGACACAGGGGAATCTGCTTTCAGGGTGGACACCCCACTCTCTCCCCTTCTCTGTGGGTGGTAGTCTTAGTCAGGTTGTCA
This sequence comes from Bubalus kerabau, assembly GCF_029407905.1. Classification (NCBI taxonomy): domain Eukaryota; kingdom Metazoa; phylum Chordata; class Mammalia; order Artiodactyla; family Bovidae; genus Bubalus; species Bubalus kerabau. The sequence goes on along the minus strand of NC_073647.1, from coordinate 50,211,186 downwards.
GACCAATCTCTTGTCAACAGGGAACAGGGCAGAGACTGGCTCTTGATGAACTGGCTTCCACAAATGAGTGTTTCAGCTTCTCAGCTGCCTGGGGACCATCTCCACGGCATGCCAGTCAAATCCCTGAACAGGACCTAACTGAACTTCTCACTTCCCAGTTCCTATCCCTGCCTCTGCTTCTCTGCAGGACTCCAGGCCCCCACTGGTATCCAGCGTTGTCACCCTGGCTCTGGTCAGGCCTTCCTCAGTTTTCCTTAAAGAGCCAGAAGCTGCCTGGCCTGTGTCTTTCCAGCCCATCCTTGCTGGTGCCCAAATGAGGGACCTCAAAGTGTTTTTTGACATCATGAAATAGTCTAAACCCAGGGAAAGCAGAGAATAACTTGGTCAAGGTTATCTGTCCACCCCCAGCTTTCTCATATCTTAACATATTCAAATTTTATTTAAGAAATAAAAGCTTAAAAGATGAGTTGCTTGAAACTCTCCCCTTCACCTTCCCCCCTTCTGCCCACTTGCTATCCTTGTTAGGCGCTTAGCTTTTCCAGACATATTTTTAGACTTTTGCTACTTAAATATGTGGCTGTAAACAACAGGTAGTGATGTTGTGTGTTTTTTTTTTTTGATAGGTCTACTGAGATATTACTTACATGCCATAAAATGTACCATTTTAACCGTATGTTTCAATGAGCTTTAGTAAATTTACTTAGTTGAAATGGCAACCCACTCCAGTGTTCTTGCCTGGAGAATCCCAGGGACGGGGCAGCCTGGTGAGCTGCCGTCTATGGGGTCGCACAGAGTCGGACACAACTGAAGCGACTTAGCAGCAGCAGCAGCATAACCGTTACCACAATCCAATTTTGGTTTCTGTTTTAATAACAGCTTTATTGAGATATAATTGACATCCCATACAATTCACCCATTTAAACTGTTTTTCTCATATTCACAAAGCCGCGCCATAGTCGCCACTGTCTCAGTCCGGGGCCCTGTCACCCCTCCCAGCAGAAGCTCCATCCCTGCTAGCAGTCACTCCCCACCTCCTCCCTCCCCCAGCCTCCTCTCTCTTTACGGATTGGCTTATGCTGGGCATTTCCTACCCATGGTGTCATACAGTTATGTGGAGTTTTGAGACTGTTCCATCCTGATAATCAACAGATGATTTTTAGGGAAGAGCTACTGCACACGAAACACTGGGGTGGGGGTATATATATATATATATATATATATATATATATATATATATATGGAATTTAATGGCATACACAGGCAGTTTAGATCTCGATTTCTACTTCTTATATATTGCTATTTTTGTAAAGCCATTACAAAAGAGTGACTATATATATAAAAGATTCATGAATATTGGTGTGTGTGTGTGTGTGTGTGTGTGTGTGTGGCTGGCTGATGTGCATCTGGGGTGTTCTGAGACCGACCTGGAGGAGGAATCAGGGTTCGACTGCAGCTTGAGGAGAGAGGAGGAAGGCGTGTTCTGAAGCCACATCTAGTGTGGCTTTGAGCAGGGTTGCTCAGGGCCTGTCACTGTCTTTTGCTCCCAAGACAAGTGCTGCTGGAAGGACAGGTGAATGGGCACCTGCAGGGGCACCTGGACGAGATTTACCACCTCAAACAGAACCTGGCCTGCACCGAGGAGAGAATCGTCTACCTGTCCTATGAGAGAGCCAAGGAGATCTGGGTGAGCAGCCCTGGGGGACCTTTGTGAGAAATGGCTGATAAGGAGGTGGTGATAGGGACCAGGCCAGCAGAAGATGAGGGAGTCTGCTCTGACACCCCCGGAGCCCAGGGAAGGGATCGTGCCTGGCACTGTGCCCCTGCAGCGCCTGGTCTTTATGATCACGCTGCCCTCTCCTGGGGCCGGGGCCGGCTTAGCCAATCTGGGAACTCGGGCACAATCTGCAACTCTCCAGCTCCTGGGCAGCAGGGATGCAGGGTCCCAGCTTCATGGTCTTCCTCCTGCAGGAGGTCATGGATACCTTCAAGAACCGCATGGGCAAGCTCGAGGCTCTGCAGCAGGTGACCCAGCTGGGGCTGACAGAACGCCCACAGAGCTGGCCCCAGGACATCCTGTGCCACTTGACGAGCCTGCTGCTGAAGCTGGCCACGGTGCTCCTGGTTCTGCTGTCCGGCACTTGTGCCTGCCCCCTGCTGCTGCACTTGCGCCTGCACACATGCACCATGCTCCTGCTCCTTGGGCTCAGCACCCTGGCCTGGCAGAAGCGACACGCCATCTCTGCCCCAGAGTGGCAGGCCTGGGTCCCCTCCAGGTGGAGATGGTTTGCCAGGGCCTCTCGGCCTCCACCCAAGGGGCCTTAAAAGGCCTGGCTTTGCTAGCTCCTCCCACCTCTCCAGATGGCCACTGCTCAGCTCTGCCTTTCCTGGTTCATCCCTGGCAGCCCGGTGATGCCCACCTGCTTCACACTTCTCTTTCCCACCTGCAGACAGGAGGCTTATAAAAGATGAACATCTCTGGAGTACTGCACCCTTCTCTACCCTGCGTGCCCTCCCGTGACCCAGTGACCCAATGCCCAGAGGCTTGGTTGCCCCCAAATGGCCGTGGCAGCCCCTGTGACATGGTTGTTTTTGGCAAAGAGAAACTACAATTATTTCACAGGGATGGAGAAGCAAGGGTGGGGAGGCGGGGTGGATGGGGGCCAAAGCCCTGGAGGTGGGGACAGGTTCCATTTTCCATTTTCGGGTGAGAGGCAGGCGTTTTCGTTTTCAGGGCTGGCAGAGACTCATGCAGGTGACACCGAAGAAACAGATGACGCCTCTGTTTTGGAAACACTGGAGAGTTCAGAGCTGTCGTCCACCTTCTTCCCAAAAAGTTGCAAGATGCAGTTTCGAAACTGGCAGGACAGAAAGGGTTATTGAATAGCAGAGCAGGTAGGGCCAGTGTGCTAGGCTAAATGCAACAGAAGGGCCCTGTGAGGATAGCAGTCCTTATGTGTCACCTTGATGGCTTAGGAGGCCTGAAGCTGAAACTCCAATATTTTGGCTACCTGATGAGAAGAACTGACTCATTGGAAAAGACCCTGATGGTGGGAAAGATCGAAGGCAGGAGAAGGGGACGACAGGGGATGAGATGGTTGGATGGCATCACCAACTCAATGGACATGAGTTTGAGTGAAGTCTGGCAGTTGGTGATGGACAGGGAGGCCTGGTGTGTTGCAGTCCATGAGGTCACAAAGAGTTGGACAGGACTGAGCAACTGAACTGAACTGACGGCTTACACATTCAGAATCTACAAGGAGAATGGAGGAAGGCTCTAGTTACTCCTTGCACAGGTGGATAGTCTATCCCTGACTATTAGGTTATCTGAGTTACCTAATTGACCAGTTGATGGTGACTACTGTGGGCCAAATTGTGTTCCTCCAAAGATACGTTCAAGTCCTAATCCTTGATGTGATTAAGGTGCATATTATCATGAGGTCATATTGGAGTAGGGTGGGGCCTTATCCAATAACAGATGTCCTCAGGAAAAGAAGGCAATTTGGATTCAGACACAGAAGAACACCATGTGAAGGTAAAGGGCAGAGATCACAGGGGACTCATCTCCAACGCGAGGAACACCAGAATTTATGGGTACCTGTCAAGACCTAGGAGAAAGAACCAACCCTGCCCACACCCTGATCTCAAACCAAGAGAGAATAGATTTCTGTTGTTTGAACACCCCTAGCTTGTGGTACTTTGTTATGACCGCCCCATGAAACATATACAGTGACGAAAGATGATCCCAGCTAAGGGGCCAATGTCTGGGAGAGTCTCAGAGGCATTCTAGTGAAAAGGAAAGTAACTGTTGTCTTGTTTCTGGTCTGTCAACAAGGGGCCAGGTAAGGATTAGGTAGGCAAGAGCCCACCTCATCTCTTGAACCAAGAGTCTTCTGGCATCAGGAGGACTCTGATCTGTGCTGTGCTGTGCTTAGTCGCTCATTTGTGTCCAACTCTTGGCGACCCCGTTGACTGTAGCCCGCCAGGCTCCTCTGTCCATGGGGATTCTCCAGGCCAGAATACTAGAATGGGTTGCCATGCGCCCCTTCAGGGGATCTTCCCAATCCAGAAATCGAACCCAGTTCTCCTGCACTGCAGGTGGATTCTTTACTGTCTGAGCCATCAGGGAAGCCCAAGAATACTGGAGTGGGTAGCCTATCCCTTCTCCAGGGGATCTTCCTGACCCAGGAATTGAACTGGGGTCTCCCACATTGCAGGCAGATTCTTTACTAGCTGAGCTACCAGGGAAGCCCTCTGCTCTTTGCTACTGAACCCCTAATGGGATATATGCATTTTCCAGATTATATCTCATGACTGAGTTAACAACAATGCTTTGAGAATACAAAGCAGAGGCGTTTCCTATATATTTGGGGCCTGTTCTTGACTACCTCCAATATCAAAACTCTAGCAAAAACATAATTATTGAAGTCAGTAACACCAGAATTGGGCTGAGCAGCAGAACAGACTCAGCTGAAGACCCAGCAGACGAGGCTGAGGGATCCATTGGCCACACACTCAGCATCTACATACTGAGCACCCACGCTGAACCCATGTGTCTTTGGGGTATCTGCATTGAATCAAAAGAGCAACATTTCATGTCCTTGTGGAGCTCCATTCCAGAAAATTCTCTCTGAATGCAACAGGAAGGGATAACAGTGTGGAAAGGGTGAAAGCAAAGTTTGAAAGCCTGGAGAATCTGGGAATGCAGACAGCGGTAGAGGAGGGAGAGTTCCAGGGGGGAGAATGGAAAAGCTCAAGAAAAGACAAAGATGGCCTAGGATTCCGCAAGTGAAAGCTAAACCTCAGAAGAGACCCATGGGAAAGACAGGAAATGAGGGCCAAGGGGTGAGCTCTGCTCTTGGTGTGAAGTCCTGGGGACTCCATAGTGGTGTTGGTTATACTCGATAACTTAAACATTACCATGGTGAGATGCGAGGCCCCTGGGAGAGTGGTATTCTGACCCGCAGACCTTTCTGATTATCAAGCCACATCACATCTACTTGACACCTTAGTGGAGTGGACATGATGGATTCAAGGAAGAATAAGGCAAATGGCCCTTCAAAGATGATGGTCACCTGTAATTTTGCAGGAAGTCTAGGAGTCATGGGCAGTTTATGCTGAGGCTCAATATGCCAGCTTCTGATGGCTGCCATCTGGCAAGACCACAGCATGTCCTGCCTGGACTGACCCACAAAGTTAAGAAGGCCAAAAGTCAGCACAGGCAAGAAAGGCCTCTGTGTCCTTGTCAGAATTGGGGTTTGAATATGGAAAGATTAAGTTCGCGAGAAGAGTTGTGTCTGTGAAATCAAGACGCACATGCCCAGGGTACTCTGTATGCTAGATGCATTCTGGTAATCCTAGGGTGTCTGAGCTCCAGGCTCAGCTAAGGCCAGCCAATGAGATGGGCATGCACACATAGTGCCCTGCAGGAAGTGCCCACTGTCAAGCCCAGAACATAAAAGGATCCAGAGGGACGGCTGTCTGGGGCTGGGTCACTGGTGCCAAGCCTCCCAGGGTTATTTTCCTGGAGGTCATTTTCAGGCAGACACACTTCCTGGTGGGAGCCATCACTGGGCTCTTCCAGGGTCTATCTGCAGTTTGCTCTGCCAACTGTGTGCCTTACCTGGCGGTTCATGAAGACATAGATAATGGGGTTGTAGATAGTGGCACTTTTGGCAAAGTAGGCTGGCAGGGCAGCCACCAGAGGGTGGAAGGCGTAGCCGGGGTGTGCAGCGGCGAAGCAGGCAAAGAAGGTGTAGGGCCCCCAGCAGAGACAGTAGGCGAAGATCATCACCATCACCATGCGGGTTACCTCCTTCTCTGCCTTCTGGGTGGACTCAGATTCTTTCTGCTGCTTTGCCACCTGGGGGAGATGGAGAATCATCCTGGGGACCGTGAGGGGTATCTCAGGAGATTCCCTGCTGCTGACTTCCCTGGTGGCTCAGATGGTAAAGTGTCTGCCTACAATGCGGGAGACCCGGGTTCGATCCCTGGGTTGGGAAGATCCCCTAGAGAAGGAAATGGCCACCCACTCCAGTACTCCCACCTAAGGGAGTGCCTGGCCTGGCCAGGGCTGGTCTTGTGGGAGTTCTTAGAGGCTTTGAGCGGAACTTGGCTAACACCTGCCATGCCCTTGGCTTCGCTTGGTTCCCATCAGGAGGCGGGGAAGGAGCTAATGAGGCTGTTTCCAGCCTCCCCTAGTCCCCTATCAGAGTGTGTCCCCCTGCCCCCACCGCCCTTCCCCACGGTCAGGTCTCAAGGGTGATTGATGGCTGGGGTGTGTGTCCTGTAGCCCAGATTCCACAGCTCATGACTCGCCCAGCCCAAGTTGTGTGTAGCTACCCGTGGAAGTCAGCTAAGTTGCTTCTGATCCCTGACTGCCAATGGGGGGTGGGGGTGGGCAGCGAGAAGGGGGAGCAAATCACAGGCTGAAGGCAGGGGGAGGGGAGCTTATCTCAGCCGTGATGGCCTCCCCTCCACAAAGAGCTGCGACAGCCTGTGCTGAGCCGATTGTGGGCACAAGCCGCTTTGTAGAGGAAAGTCACCACCCCAGAGGCCTCAGACTCTGTGTGCCAGGCCCGGGAGGCACCTTCAGGCCAAGCTGATTGACAAAGACGCGACTTCTGTGTGGTGTTTCGGGCAACTCGGGGGAGTGCAGAGTTCTCAGAAGCCCTTCTCCTGCCTTGCTCTGATTTCCTGCACCCCGGTGGCGGGGGAGGGGACCAGCTTCTCAGGGAGGAGGGTGTGAATGCACCCCTTGGACAGCCCCCTGAAGGGAGCCCTCGGGTGGCAGCCTTTTGAAAATACCCCTTGCTTTGCAGGTTTTGCTTTGGGATCTGGCCGTCTGTGGCTAGCTTTCCTCCCCACCCCCCTCCCCGGGGTCAGCTCTGGGTCCCTCCACAAAGAGAGGGGGGCCATCCCTGCCCACCCTGTACAGGCAGGGCCAAGGGAGCCTCACGTCTGGTTTGGAGGCAGGAGAGCAGACTGTGCGGTCCTCTGTGGCTCCCCTCTGCCTGCATGATCCAGCAGGCAGGAGGGAAGCCAGGAGGGTGAGGCGCTCACCGCTCGGATGGCCAGCCACACTTGCAGGTAGCAGAGGATGATGACGCTGAGCGGGATGAAGCAACACGTGATCATGAGAACGATCATGTACGACTGCACCCCTGGGTAGGAGCTGCCGCTGAACACATCGGGGCCACATGAAGTCTTCAGGCCGTGGGGCCAGTACCTGCAGAGAAGGGCCAGAAGCCCGTGCTGAAATGGGCAGGGACCAGAATCTCCACCCCGGCTCCCCAATGACTTGATTGAGGGTTGTTGGGCTTTTTTTTTTATTATTGTGGTGAAATTCACATTACCCGAATTGACTTTTTTTGCAGTTAACAGTTCAGGGCCATCTAGGACATACACGGTATGGGGCAACTGCCACCTGTCTGCTTCCAGGACATTTTCATCACCACCCCTCAAAGGAAGGCCTTTGGTAGGATTTCTGTAAATCCTTCTCCATCTCTGATCTCATTTTCCCCTCTTTTATTTTTTTTTTTTGGTGGTAAAACACACATAGGTGGCTCAGACGGTAAAGCATCTGCCTGCAATTGGGGAGACCCAGGTTCAGGAAGGGTCAGGAAGACCCTGGGTCAGAAAGATCCCCTGTAGAAGGAAATGGCAACCCACTCCAGTACTCTTGCCTAGAAAATTCCATGGATGGAGGCGCCTGGTGTGTTACAGTCCATGGGGTCACAAAGAGTCGGACACGACTGAGTGACTTTACTTTCTTTTTTGCTTTACACATAATTAGGAGGTTTGGTACATTCACGATGTTGTGCATCCATCACCAATCTGGTTCTACAACATTTTCATCATTCCCATCACATCCTGTTTTTACAAAGGGGAGGTGGGGCACCCTCTTGCCTTAAGAACAGCTGTGAGCCCCTGAGGATTACATGAACATGTGTTCAACAATCCCAGCTATTGTGGGCATGGGGGCATGAGGAGGGTGACAGACAGAGCCTCGCCTCCATGATGATGGAAGCTTCCCAAAGAAAGAACTTGTTCACCAGCTTGCACCAGAAGACAGAAATGCAGCAGCCTTGTCCCATCCTGCCCACCCAAATATCAGAGCCGCTTCCTTGGAAATTCGGGTCTTCTCCCAAAGAATCCACTTGATGAGGACACTGGTGAGCTGCGACCCAAGGAGCCTCTGCAAAGGGGGCCCCTTAGCAGGTGCAAGAAAGAGGCCTGGGACAGAGTGGGTAAGACTCTGTGTGCCCAGTGATCCAATGTGCCCATGGCCTGAGCCTGCAGTGTTCCTCTCTGAGCTCTCATAAGCTGCTCCTGTCTGGGAGAAACAGACCTTTGCTGAGGCTTGGAGGACCTGTGCCCACGTGGCAGCCAGGCAGAGTCATACAGCTGCAGACCTGGCCTGCTTGAAGGGCCCTCAGGAGGAGTCAGGTCTACTTTCACTTCACTCCTGGGGCCACAGAGGCCCAGAGACAGACAGTGATTTGCCCCAAGGTCTTAAAGTGAATGACGAGTTTGACCCTCCTTGCCCTGTTCTACACACATTGTCTTCCTGGCACCCCGCCTCCTCACCTACTCCAACCAAAGATGGGCGGAGCCGTCCACACAGCAGCCCAGATCCAGGAGAAGGCGATGCCCGTGATGGCCAACTTGGCATCAAATCTGACGTTGCCAAAGGGCTTGCAGACCACCATCCACCTCTCCCAGGAGATGATGGCCAAGGACCAGAGACCGGTGATCCCTTTGGGGCAGAGCAGACATAGGAGGGCTTTGAGTCAACACTTTGCAAGATCAAGAGGGAGAACGCCCCCATCCCCCCCCCCCCACCTACCTGCAAAACCTGATTCTCCAAAAAGTGTTTTCGGGTCCATGGAGCAGGTCTCTTGGTCAATTTCTTTCTCTAACACCTGTGTCCCCTGTTCCTTCCCTGATGTGCATGCAGCCGCCTCCCTTTGCCCACTCTGGTTCAGCCTCATGGCCCACCTCGCTTCTCATCTCTCTTTTATCTGGCCACCAGCCTTTCTCGTGATACTGTCAATGCAAGTCCTGATGGCCACGTACACCCCTGAGGCCACACTGAGGTGCCACCGTCCCAGCCAAGGCCAGGAAACAGGACGTGTCCGGTGACTGGCACACTCCAGCCGTGGGCATGCCTGCCCTCAGCCCAGGCCTCTCAGCACGGCCTACCTGGCAGCAATCTGTGTGTGGAATTCAGGGCTCCATGAGCTGGGATGGGGCAACAATGTGTTCATTTCCACCAACGTCTGCTGGACACTTGGCCTCCCTTACTCCCAACATGAGTGCAGTAGCGTTAGCAGCACCTGTGGCTTGTCACTTTACAGAGGTGCCAGGCATTTGCCAAGACAACTATATTCATTACCACGTTGACCTTTCAGGGGCTCTCCAGCCAGATACAGTTGATACTTTCATGGAGTGGTGTCCTGAATACTTCTACAAACTACTTTTAGTATGAACACTTTGAATGAGGGACTGTGTCATTAAGTCATGTTTCATACTTCAATAACCGTATTTCAGTATCATTGGCTTCCTTGGGAATCTATGGCCCCCCAAACTGGTGACCTGAGAGCAGACCTTGAGCAGTTACAAAGGTGGGATGGACGGGATGGAGGAGCCACTCGGGGGCCCTGGCATGAGCTACCCACGGTGCCCAAAGGGTTTGAACTTGGTTAGGTCAGTGAGCAGAGGTGACACTGCCAGTGGCTCAGGTCACTGACCAGGTCCCCTCTCACCTGCCCCGCTAATCCTGTTGTCTTTCTATGGCTCATCTCTTGAGAATCCAAATTGGAGATCACTGTAGGATAATGAGACAAACCCAACATAGATGTGGGTGCCAAGGACCCAGGCATGTGAGCAGGTGGCCATGGGAACTTAAAACCGGGAGGAGGCAGCTGCGAGCCTTTGCTGCTTTGATGGCTGGAGGCCTGGAGACAGGGTGCACGTGCTGAGCTCTGGGGCCCTTGGACTCCTTGTCATCTTCGGTGGATGCCAAGCTGCAATCCTGCAGCCCTTGCTTCTCTCCTGGGGGTGTGTGCCCCCGAGGGGTCCATGTCCTCTTCATAGGCCCCTGGCAAGCAGATCTGGCCTCCCAGCATGCCCCAGCCTTGCCTAGTGCTCAGCGTGTGGTGGATGCCAGCCAGCCCTGGTTTCCTCACATCCTCCCGGCTGTTGGCGAGCCTCCTCTTGGTCTCCCCCTCCAATCCCCTCATCCCCATCTCAGCCTGCCATCCTGGGCCTCCTCCGTCCCTTGTCTGCCCACCCAGCCTCCGGCCACCCAACCAGCCTAGCTGTTGGCACCCCACCCTCCTCGCCCACTTGGCGTGAGTGCCCTCGCGTCCTTCTGACCCAACATCCAGCTCCCTCATGGCCTCCTCCAGGTCCCGGTCCTCTAAGGACTGATGGCACCATATTCTCACTATCCAGATGCCCGACAGCACAGAGCAACGAACACAGGGGCTTGGCAGCCAATGGAGATCTCAGCAGAGCCATGACCCATGTAGAAATGAGCGATCAGTCTGGGGAAAGGGACATAGGATCTAGTTTCAATATCTCAGGAGCTCTCCTGGGAATTGCTTCCTTGCCAGGGAAAAACTGACACAGGTGAGCTGAAAGGGCACGTGTCCCAGATTTGAGTGGGAGTCTCATTTGGGGGGCCTCCTGTGCCACCCTGTTCTGGGATTATGTGGATCTGTCTGTCTCCACCCATGCCAGCTATATGGTCTCAAACTGAATGTCACCAGGTCAGGTCTATTTCAGAGCAGACACCTCTAATGGTCCCAGCCCAAGTTCCCCAGCAGGTCCATCCCCCTTCAAAGATGTGCTGAGCCTGCGTCCCACAGCTGCCTCTGGTGATTTCGCCCACATGGCGGTCTCCTTTATGTGCAGCAGGCTGGGTCTCCCCCAAACCCAGGCCCCCAGGTGACTTACCACACAAGGAGACAGTGTAGCCCTCCACAACACACAAGGGGTGGCCCAGCACAAAGTAGCCATACATCTGGTTCACAACGCTGATGGTGCTGGCGATGATGGTCTCTGCCAGGTCAGCGATGGCCAAGTTGACCAGGATCCAGTTGAGAGGGTGGCGGAGCTTCTTGAACCTCATGGTGGCTGCCAGCACGAGCCCATTAGTGAAGACAGATGCGATGACCACGAAGACCATCCAGGCGCTGGTGAGGTGGTACACCCATCTGGGAGCGATGTGGTAATTGGGGCCTTCAAAGGGATCTTGAGGCAGGAGGTACAGAGTGAGCAGAGGACTCGGGCAGCTGCTTCATCACCTGTACGGCCACACCTGCCCTTGCCTTTGCAACTGGCCTTAACCCCCTAGCTTTGTTCATCTGCAGGCAACCTTCCCTCGATTCTGTCTCTCAGACCCAAGGCCACGACCTGCTGGAAACACCTGCATGGGCATCCTTGAACTTAACAAAGCATCATCCATGCCAGGTATTGCTCCCTGGTCTGAGTTGCCCACCCACTCCTGGAGTGTGGTTGGCTGGCTCCTGCTCCCCTGAAAGCCCCTCGGTGCCCCGGTGCTGTTGCCTGTGTGCCCTGCACATCATTCTGTCATCAGATCTTTGCTCGTGGTCTCCCTCATACCTGGGTCCTCAGCTGGTTCATACCATCCATTGTGGCTCTGTGCCCTTGCCTTCCAGGACCCTTTCCAGATTCCCCAGCTGAGATTTAACTCCATATCGGAGCTCTGCACGTGCGTGTCCTGTCTTTCTCACTGGACTGTGTCTCGTGCATGTACAGTCAGTCCCCCAAGAATAAATGATTGAAGGCCTTTGCTATGGATTGGATTGTGTCCCTTCCAAAAAAAGGCATGTAGGAATCATAACCCCCACTCCCTCAGAATGTGACCTTATTTAGAGAAAGGGTTTGTACAGAGATGATCAAGTTTTGATGACGTTGCTAGGCTGGCCCTAGTCCAATAGGACTTGTGTCCTTACAAAAAAGCAAAATTTGGACACACATGCATTCAGGAGAAGATGGCCGTGTGAAAATGAAAGTAAGGATCAGGGTGGTGTTTCAATAGCCAAGGGATACCATGGATTACCAGAGATTATTATAACCTGGGGGAGGGATACCGTGGATTACCAGAGACTACTATAACCCAGGGGAGGGATACCACGGATCGCTGGAGACTACCATAAACTGGGGGAGGGATACTACGGGTTACCAGAGACTACCATAACCCTGGTGGTGTTCCCTGGTGGCTGGTTTGGGGGATTAGCCACCTGGATGGGTGAGGAAAATCTGATGGTTATCAGCTCTGAGCTCTGCTGTAGAAGGGATAGGCTACCCACACCAGTGTTCTTGGGCTTCCCTGGTGGCTCAGCTGGTAAAGAATATGCCTGCAATGCAGGAGACCTGGGTTCGATCCCTGGGTTGGGAAGATCCCCTGGAGAAGGAAATGGCAGTCCACTGTGGTACTCTTGCCTAGAAAATCCCATGGACGGAGAAGCCTGGTAGCCACCGTCCATGGAGTTGCAAAGAGTCAAACGTGACTGAGCGACTTCACTCACTCACCATAACCCAGGGGAGGGACCTGGAACAGAGTGTCCCTCAGAGCCACCGGGAGGAGCCAACCCTGTCGAGCCCGTGATCACTGGCCTCCTGAACTGGGAGATGATCAATTTCTTTTGCTTAAGCCACCCAGTCTGTGGTGCTTTGTCATGGCAGCTGGAGCAAACACACAGAGAATGAGGAGTAACTCCCCTTTATTATGACAGTGGGTCTACACCTTTCTCTGTTGGAAGGACCTTTCTGCCACCACCATTTTAGCAGATTACTCAACCACTAAGTGATGGAAACAGGATGATGGGGAGAGGGGTTGGGCAGAAGGGCAGGGGTCAGCCCAGGAACAATCAACTCATTTTCTTCAACAAATAAATTTCAAGGACATTGAGGGAAAACTTCTAAAAGTATGACTTTGCATTTATGTTTTTAAAGAGTCCTTTCTTCTTAGAGCTACCTTCTGAAGACTTAACAGAGGAAACGATGTGATGTTTTGGATCTGCTTCCAGAAATTGGCAGGAGTGGTTAGTGGACAGGATAGAGAGGAAATAAGAGAAGTGACGGACACCCTAGTGGAGGGGACAAGTGATGGGTACCCAGTGCCATTATCCTCTCCTATTTTGCTAGACACATGAATTTTTGTAAAAAAAAAAAATTACAATAAGGAAATCTGGGGCATTGACAAAGCCCCAGGTGCCTCCAGGAAGAGTGTTGTTGGATCTCCATCAGGGACATTCTGGGGTGGAAACCATCAGGTCAATGTGAACTTCACGGTTCTCCACCAGTTTGGTTTGGGAACCCTATTGCTGGTCCTGCTCTGGGTGTCAAGGAGCCGGTGTGACTTCTGGAAATTGTGGCAAGTGAGACATTTTTCCCTTGGACTGCAAGGAGATCCAACCAGTCCATCCTAAAGGAAATCAGTCCTGAATATTCATTGGAAGGACTGATGCTGAAGCTGAAGCTCCAATCCTTTGGCCACCTGATGGGAAGAATGGACTCATTGGAGAAGACCCTGATTCTGGGAAAGATTGAAGGTGGGAGGAGAAGGGGATGACAGAGGGTGAGATGGCTGGATGGTATCACCAACTCAATGGACATGAGTCTGAGTGAACTCCGGGAGTTGGTGATGGACAGGGAGGCCTGGTGTGCTGCAGTCCATGGGGTCACAAAGAGTCGGACAGGACTGAGCAACTGAACTGAACTGAACTGAGACATATTTGAAGGAACTGAAGGTCTTCAGTTGGAAGGAGGGACCTGCGGGGTTAGGGGCTGGGGGTCATTGGCATCTTCAGCTCTCTGACGGGCTGACAGACAAAACCTTGTGACTGCGCCATGCCCAGGGCTGAATGCCAGCTGCCTCAACAGAGTTTTCTACTGTCTGGTGTGGCTGAAGCGCCTTTCCTCAGGAGCCAAGCTAACTTCTTCCCTAGCACATGCCGCCAGGGGCCAAGGGCTCCAGGGTGAGCTTGGACAAGACGACCACCGTGGTCTCTTCTATCCTTAGGCTCTCGAAGGCACTCACCCCGCTCTGGGCCACCCGAGCCTCCCGCTCCTGCCAGCCATTTCCGTTTGGCTTTGGGAGATGCAAAGATGAGTTAGGCCCAGGTTCCCTCCCCAGGAAGAGAGCCCCTGCATAGACGCAATGGGGTTGAGGGCAATGAGCGCTCACTAGCAGTCTAGGACAGGGATTCTCAGAGGCTCTGTGAAGCCAATGTGGTTTAAAAATGCACATTCGATATGATGGTGTCCTTAGGGGCTTCCCTGGTGGCTCAGATGGTAAAGTGTCTGCCTGCAATGCAGGAGACCTGGGTTCGATCCCTGGGTCAGGAAGATCCCCTGAAGGAGGAAATGGCAACCCACTCCAGTAGTCTTGCCTGGAGAATCCCATGGACAGAGGAGCCTGGTGTGGGCTACAGTCCATGGGGTCACAAAGAGTTGGACATGACTGAGTGACTTCACTTTCTTTCTTTCTTTCTTTTTGTATTCAGAAAGTACCCCCCCCATTCATGGCATCATAAAAGCTAAGGGGAGCAAAGGGGTACAGAGGCTCTCTGGGGTGGATGGGTGGCCAGCCAGCACCCCATTTGCAGCCACTTGGGCCTGTGTCCCCGGAGGGCTGTTCCAGCCAGTCCGACCCAGCCTGCTTGCTCACCTCTGGTGGAGTTGCTGTTGGTGTAGGTAAAGATGCTCCCCTGGGTGCTCTCCTCAAAGTTGGCCTGCGGCTGCCCACCTGCAAGCCTTTGGGGGCCCCATGCGTGGGCCATGGCTCTGCAAAGCCCTGTCCCTGATGCCCGCCAGTCCTGGCACTGCCCGGGGGGCCACAGTGCTTTATACCAGCCTGTGGGATCAGCCCAGGCCTCCTCACCTTAAAAGCCCCCAAACCCTTCACCATCTGATCTCTTAATTGGGCCTGGGACTTAGACCTCTTCCTCCCCCAGTGCTGGGCCTGCTGGCTCCTGGGTGAGCCCACGAGGGTGGCTCAGAGGGATTTGCTGGGAGCCAAACTCTGAGCCAGGGTGCTGCAGGGGCTGCCGCGGGCCCTCGCTCCTGTTTCCCTGTCCTCTCTTCCTTTCTACAGTCCAGCACCTGCTCTAGGCCAGGCAGGCCCAAGCAGCGGGCTTTTCAGTCCAGAGCCCAGCCCTGCTTTTCACAGCAGCTCCTCCCCAAGCAACTTTGGGGGCCTCGGGCCGGGACCTGGAGCCTCCTGGAGGGTCAGGCCACATTGAGGGCCCAGATGGATATGAGTTGGACCACTGGGGCTCCTTCCCCAGGAAGGGATGGACATCCCACCATCCATCCGGCTCTCCCTGCCCCTCCTACCTTGCTCCCCATGAGCTGCAGCTCACCTGGTCACCAGGGGGCTCATCCAGGACCCCTAGAAGCCATCCTGAAGCCCCCAAAGGTGCCCACAGGCCCCACCTGTCCAACTCTCCTTCCCTGAACTCACAACTTTCCTTGGACTACCCTTTACTAGGACTTCCTCTAGACGTGCCTTCAAAAGCGAACCTCTCTGCAGAATGTTCCAGACAGGCTGGCTCCGCTGTCCCGTTGCACCCACTGCTGTATGGCTGCTGCTGGCTGAGCACTTGGCAGGGGCACCAGTTACCTAGAAATCGCTCGATTCTCCAGCCTTGCCTGTCTCCACACAAGAAGGCATATACGCACACTCAGGGCAGCATCATTCACAAGAGGTCAAACTGACCCAAAGTCAAATCAACAGGTGAATGGACACCCAACCAAATGTGGTATATCCACGTACTGGAATATTATAAAGTCATAACAAGGGATGAAATCGTGACACATGTTACAACATGAAGGAACCTCGAAAAGATGATGTTAACTGAAAGGAGAAGACACAAACGATCTCAGATGGTGGAAGGCCCAGAATAGACAAGCCCACAGAAACAGCAGATTGGTGGGTGCCAGGGGCTGGGAGGAGGGGCGTGGAGAGGGATTCCTTAGAGAAAGAGATGCCTTGGGCGGTGATGAAATAATTCTAAAATTAGATGGTGATGGTACAGCGACTGTGGAAAACAGTTGGGCAATTCCAAAGATTGAAAAATAGAATTACCATGTGACTCAGCAATTGTCCTGAGTACATGCCCAAAAGAACTGACAGGGCTTTTGTTCACAGCATGAACAGAGTGTGTTCAATGGCACTTGATGTAACGAGCTCAGATCCCAAGAACGCCACCCCAGGTTCTTCCAACTTCCAAGGCCATGCTTTTCTCTCAGGCCTAGATTGCAGGGGGCTCAATCTGCCTGTCCCCACCCGTGTCAAAGAATCAGCACATCAGAGAATGAGAGCTGTGCTCCCTCTGAGTGCTGGCTGCAGGACCGCCTGTTGCTAGCAAGGCCATGGACCGGCTGGGTGGTTTTGGGTAGGATGATCCCACCATCTCAGGCCAGGTTCACCTTCTGTCTAAAGGAAGAAGACCCATCCTGCCTGCCCCCATCCACCCCACCCTCTCAGGGGGCTGCCAGTTGGATGGGGGGAGGGTGCTCCCAGGGCTGCTATGCCATTGGGAAGCCCTTTGTGAATGTGAAGTGCCATCTCAGCCGGACATCCAGACATGCCTGGGGAGCTTCCAGCCAGAGCCTCAGAGCTGATCCATCCCACCTGCTGCCCCCAGACCCTGGGGAAGGGGGAGAGGGAGCAGAGGTGATAGCAGTGAGTCCTGTACAATCCCCCACCGACCGTCTGCAGAGTGGGGGTGCTAATTGATGATTAGGGCTAACAGAAGATCAAGTCCCGTTTTAGCCAAAAGCAGATTACTGCCCTGGAAAGTCCCCTAGCACTTGGGTGCACACGTGTGCTCCCCGAGGCCTAGCGAAAGCTCACTGGAGTCCTGCATGCGACCCAAGGTGGAAAGAAGGGGCGGGGTTCTTGGGAGGGAGCTGGAGACCAGGAGGGTGGGGCCAAAATGTGAATGAGCAGCAGCTGGAGAAGGAGGCCTGCGAGGAAGGAGAAGGGGCCAAGGCGGGAGGCTTGAGTGCTTGGGGAAATTGGAGCTCCTGGGCCAAGGCGAGGCCCTCCACGGGGCCCTGGGCCTCCTGCCCTTGCCCCACTTGGGGCCCCTCTGGCCAGGCTAGAAGAGGAGATGCCAGACTTGTCTCTAATCCGACTATGGAGCAGTGACTCGATGCAGGGTGCTGATTAGCAGCCTCGGAAGCTGTCACCTTGATTCCGCTCTTGGCTCTGGCCAGTAGACCAGGGGCTTAGTCATGAAGAGTCCGTGGCCACCACCACAACATGGCAAGGAATCCTTTGGCTGTTTGCCTTTGGCCTTTTTTTTTTTTAAACTGTGATAAAATATACATGACATCAAATTTAGCATCTTGACCATTTCTAAGTGTCCAGTTTGACAGCATTAAGTACATTCACGTGGGTGTGTGGCCATCCCCACCGGCCATTCCCAGAACTGTCCATGTTCCCCAGTGGAAACTCTGTCCCCATTAGACACCAACACCCCCTCCCCTGTCCCCCTCTCTCTGTCTAGGGTCTGACAACTCTAGGCACCTCATACAAGTGGAGTCATATGGGGTCTGTCCTTGTGTCTGCCTTCTCTCACTTAGCACAGTATTTTCAAGGATTATCCATTGCCTTTGTGTTTGGCAAAGATTTATATACATTGAATTTTGATTTTTCTGTGATGAAATATAACTCCATTTCCATTTTTGTTTCTGTTGAAAAGTTCTTCCAACTTAAGCTCTTTAGATATCTGTAAACAGGGACCTTGGATATGAAGTCTAAAGACAAGGGCGGGCTGTTTCCCCATTTCTGTGACCATTCCACCAAGTCCCGATGGCTCCACTCAGACCTGATAGTGAAGTGAGTGAAGTCAAAGTCGCTCAGTTGTGTCTGATTCTTTGCGACCCCATGGACTATACAGTCCATGGAATTCTCCAGGCCAGAATACTGGAGTGGGTAGCCTTTCCCTTCTCCAGGGGATCTTCCCAACCCAGGGATCGAACCCAGGTCTCCCGCATTGCAGGCAGATTCTTTACCAGTTGAGCCACCAGGGAAGCCCAAGAACACTGCAGTGGGTAGCCTATCCCTTCTCCAGCAGATCTCAGAACTGATAACCATCAGATTTTCCTCACCCATCCAGGTGGCTGATACCCCAAACCAGCTAAAAGTTCCTCATCAGTCTAGTCTGCAAACGCTCACCTCGGGCCCACATTCCTAATGCATCTGTCTTCTGTGGCTACCCTCCAGGACCTTGAGCAAGTCAGCCACCATCTCTAGAGTGCATGTCCTCGTTGGAAACATAGGGAGAACATTTACTTGGTGTAACGCCTGAATGAGGTCATCCTCTTGAAAAGTTCTAGCCGTTCATTCCACAGCTACCCAGCAAGCGTGTTTTGTGGCCAGGCCCTGTTCTCAGCTCTGGGTGAACAAACAGAGTCCTCTTGCAGCTGCCCTGCTCGTTGAGGGCAGGAACAATACAACATGAACATTAGATGCAAGAAATAAGCTGTGTCAAGCAGGATGGAGGACGGGAACAAGAGAACAAATGGAAAAAATTAAAATTAAAAAAGAGAACAAATAGAATGTAGAGAGTGGGGAGAGAACGGATGTCCATTTTCATAGGGCATCATGGTGGGACTCTCTGGGAAAGGGACATGTGAGCAAAGTCTCAAAGGAGGGAGGGGGCCATGCGGAGATCTGAGGAGAGCATCCCAGGAGAGAGCCCGGAAGTAGTGCAAAGGCCCTGGGGCAGGAGCATGCCTGGTATGTTAGAGGCACAGTAAGGAGACCAGGGCAGCTGGAGCAGAGTGAACTAGTGGGGCCTAGGAAATGGAAGATCACAGAGGGAATGAGGGCCAGTGTCTCTGTGTGTCTCGGAGGCCATTTTCAGCATGCTAGCTTTCACTGTGAATGAAATACAGAGCATGTTATGATTTTTGGAGTGAAAGTGAAAATCACTTTCATCTAAAGTGATTTAGATGATGGCACACTCTCTCTGGTCGATGTTCTGAGAGTGTTAGGGGCCAGGGAGGTAGCAGGGGTATTGTGTAACAGGCCCTGTGGGCATCCAGGTGATAGAGTGTCAAGGCAACCAGCAAGCAGGGCTCGCAGAGTCTCTGAGTGGCTGTGGTGGAAGCCGGTGAAGGAAGGGAGGAGTCAAAGCCAGCTCCAAGGCTTGGGAACTGAGTAAGCCCAAGATGGAGTGGTCCGCAGTCCAGAAGTCAGGGCGGTGGGGGTGTGGCTGGTGGAGGGAAGGTCTGAGTGGCAGGAATCCAACTGAGCAATGACAAGAAGCCACCATCTCAACCCACAGATGTTACCCAAAGAGGACGGGCATGCTGACAATTTGATCCCAACGGATGTGAAAATTTAGATGAAATGGACAGACTCCTAGAGAAACACAAATTAACCAAATAAGCCTGAGAGGAAAACAGGGAATCTGAAGAGCTCTGTATCTATAAAGACACTGAAGCCCTAACTTCAAAGCTCCCCACTAGGACTGCCTCTGTTCTGTTCCTCATCCCTACAAGGCTTCAGTTGATTTTTGGCTGGAGGAGGACTTTTTTGGTATCACCTTCATCAGTAATTCCCACACCTTTGCAGCTCATCCATAGGTCTTTATTCCCACCCCAACAACAGAATTAACAAGGGATACCTAAAAAGTTTGGGTGCAAATACCTGAAATTTGAATGGATTAAAAGTTGCCATGCCTCTGTCCCCCAATTCTGCTCGCTGTGACCGCCACTGAGGAGAAACACACAGCTTTGTTTATTTCCAATGTTATGGAATTTAACTCCAAAAAACCTGTTGGGATTTTGTTGCTTTTTCTTTCTTTGTTTCTTCTTCCTTGTATTTGAAATTTTATTTTTTTCCTTTTTACTTGGAGAGAAAAGTGTTTTATTTCCAATCTGATCTATACTTATAATCCAGTTCACAGGCAAGCCTTAAACTGCAATTTCCACTGTAATTAAACTATTTAGTTTGGAATATAAAGAGCCTTGAAAAAGACATATTCTCCAAAGCCAGTTACAAAAGGACATGATTCCATTTTTTAATGAGATTCCTAGAGTAGTCAAAGTCACAGGGATAGAATGTAGGAGGGTGGGGGGCTAGGGGCTGGGGGAGGGCAGATGTAGAGTTAGTGTTTCATGGCCCCTGGTTGCACCAAATGTAACACTACTGAACTGTACATTTAGAAATGATGAGCTTAAGTGTGTGATGCAAATACAAATGAAAAAAAATATATATATATATATATATTCTTCATGACGCCATCAACGACATAACACCCCTGTTGTGACTTTTGGCAACAGCGTACCCCATCAAGGGAGAAGTGCTCAGCCACCCCCTGCGACTAAAAAGAACACCAAGAAGTCATTACTTGGCTGGCACTGAGATCTCTGTGGGTCTGTGACGGCGGGCGGCGCTGTCCCTTCGAAAGTGTTGGTGTCCGGGTTGCGACCACTGCAAAGAGGCCAACCAGGCATCTGGCTGAGCTCGAAGCTGCGTTGGGCCAGAGCCTGGGGTTTGTGGGAGCCGCCCCTGCCCACCTGAGGCCCAGGGGAAGCGTCTGATCTCGCAGGAACGTCCCGTGGGAGGGGGAACCCCAACGCCAGCTCGTGCAGCGATGGGGCGCTGAGCTTGGGGGAACCGGCGGGAAGGCGTGGGAGGGGCTTCCCGCGGCCACGCCGCTGACCCTTCGAGCATCGAACGGAACCGCTGACAGCTGTGGCATGTGTGCCAGCCTCCGAGTCCGCACTGGCGTGCAAAAATGCTTCGCTGGGTGGGATCGACTTGACTTTTCTAACCCCTATCTCTCGGTGCGGGGACCCCATGGGGGCGAGGGGCGGGGTCTCCGGGGCGGGGGCGGGAGGCGGGTCCTGGAAGGGATCTGCTCTGGGCCCGGCGCCGGCTCTCGGGCGCCCTCTCCTGGCGCCGCTGTGCCACTCCCCACGGCTAGGCCTCGGCGCGCGGCCGCCTGGGTCGCTTCCGCCCTCTGCACCTCCAACCCCAGCTCGGGTTCGGTCCTGTGACCCCTCGGGTCCGCGCACCGAGCTCCCCGCGCGGCATTGGGCCGGCTCCGGAGGGGCTGGATCCCGGTCGGTGCGCCCCGGGGACGCCTGGGACCCTTCCTGCCGCCCTGCTGCCCTGCCACGCCCTCGTGGCTTCTGGTCCGACAGATTCTTCCATTTGCCCGTTGTCTGTGCCTCCTGGTTCCACGAGTGTGAACTGGGGGGTGGCGGGGGTTTCTGCGCTTTTAAAAGTAGAGGAGTTCAGGTGTTTTGCTGCTCCCTACTCCTCCCTGCACCCAGAAATCTCATTGTCTTTTTTTTTTTTAATTAGTTTTAAAATTGTGGTAAAACACACATAACAGAATTTACCATCATAACCATTTCTCCGTGTACACTTCAGTGGCATTAGTACATTAGCACAGTCTTCCTTGTTCTTTTGGTATTGAGATCACGAATCTCATTTGTGGCCCAGTTAAAATTTTAAAACATTTTCACTATCACAAACAGTGGAAATCAGACAAAAGCTTACCCAATATTTATGCAATTAAATTATCAACAAGATGTGCGTATGCAATATGACTCCCTTTTACTGTCCACCCTGGTTACGAATGAAATTCCAAACAGAAGCCTAGGGAGAAGCCGTTTTAACAGTACTGTTTGCTGTAGCTCAGGTCTCTGTGGTTTTATTGTGTGTATTCATGTTATCTGTTACTGTGTGTGTTCCTTTTGTCTGTTCTGCCTTTTATTCACACTTCAATGAGAGATATGCTGCTTTGTTTTCATTGTTCTGGAAAGGTTTTTACTGTATTTGATTCAGGGAGCCAAATGGAAGGTGCCACTATTTTTCTGGGGAAGTGACCTGTTTGCTCCTCTGTGAGGCTGTGAACTTCCACATCTTAGGAGATGCCCCAGGCCATTTTCTGACCAGTCTATTTGAGCTTTCTTCTCTAAGTCTGGATGTCTGAATCTGATCAGTTGCCCTTTACCTTATAAGTGACATTTCTGGTGAGGTTGTGATTATGAATTCAGTTTATCCAGAGGCTCACCTTGGATGGACCGATGCAAATGACCGCTTTCCTCTGAAGCCCGGTGACCCTTGGGAAGAGGCCCAGCACACCCTTGGCAACTGCCTTTGGTCAAGTTCTTCGCTGACTTTGGCCCATGTGCTGGTATTAGGAGGTGAGGCCTTTGGACACTGATTAAATCATAAGGGCAGAACCCTTGTGAATGAGACTATGCCCTCATAAAAAAAAAGTCTGAGAGAGACTTTTGCCATGTGAAGATACTTTTGCCTTCTGAAGAAAGCCAGAAGTCTGAAATTCCAAAGAGGGCCCCCACTTGACCATGCTCATATCCTCATCTCTGACTTCCAGCCCCCAGTGCTGGAAATCAGTGAGCGAAATCACTGTTTGTGGTTCATAAGCTCTTCCAGCCTATGGTATTTTGTCACAGGGGCCTGAACAAACTAAGACAGGAAATTGCTAATGAATAGTTGGGGTGCTGCTGTAACAAATACTTAAAAATGTGGAAGCAGCTTTGGAACCCTGTTGGGAGTAGAGGCTGGAAGAGTTTGGAGGTGAGTCTGACAAGGACCCAGAAGTTAAAGAGGAGAACCTCGGTCTTCCCAGGGAAGGCCTAAGGGGTCGTGAGCAGAATGTTAGTAAAGGTGTGGATGGTAAAGGTCATTCTGATGAGGTTGAAGAACAGAAATGAGGAAGAAAGGCCCTCTCTGTTAGAAAACGGCAAAGAACTTGGCTACCCCGGGTTCATGCCCTTCTAGTGTTTTGTAAAAGGTCAAATGTGTGAGCGTGAAATTGGATGTTTGGTGAAGGTGCAGCTTGCCTTCCTTTGAAAGCTCACTGTCCAATCTGAAAACAGAGAAATGACTTAAAGATGGAATGACTCATCCAAAGGGAAGCAGAACTTAACATTTTGGAAAATTCTCAGCCTTCCCATAGTGCAAAAAAATGGGAACACGTGTTCTGCAGAGAGTACTAAAGGCGTGGCTGAGCGAGCATTTGATGAGCAGACTGGCTTGACTGTGGCCACCCCAGCTGGAACTGAAGGGGACGGACACAGGAAGGAGTGAAGGGAGGCCGTGGGACTTCTCAGAGTTTATGAGATGGGACAGTGTGACGATTCTTTAAGACCCAGGGTGGACCCCAAAGGCTACTCAGAGATCGTCAGCACTACCTGCTCCAATCCAAGGCCAGCGGGGTTGGGGGGCAGGGTATTGTCTGGGTTTTGTCAGGCCAGATGATCTCCATCCAACTGGTGGGGCAGGCCAGAGACCAAGGCAGAGGGCCTCGGCCTGGGGAATATACCCAATGCAGCTGTGGGGCTGGGTCCATCCCCAGAGCCCTCAGACTGGCCGAGCCACGGGCATGTGACTGGAGCCCGGAAGAGCTGCAGGCACCCGACCCTGGTCAATTAGAGCTGCTGCGTGGACAGTGCCCAGCTAAGCCCTGGGGACAGGGACCCTGCAGCAAGTCCGGAAGTCTGGGCTCCCGCTCGGCTGGATCTGGTGGGCAGAACACTGCGGTCAAGAAGCTGATACTCGAGGCTTTGTGTTTGATGTTTTGCCAGACCTTCTTGACCTGTCGGCTCTTTCCTTCTGGTGTCTCCCTTTTGAAATGGCAGTGTCCAGCCTCTACCTGTCCTGTGGTTGTATTTTGGAAGCACAGAACTTGCTTCCTTTAGCAGTTTCCAGCTGGAGAGGAGTTTGCCTTGGGACAAATTGGATATCAAGTCTGACACAGAGCTCATTTAGATGCTATTTACACGTGGCTTTGGTAGCTCAGTTGGTACAGAATCCGCCTGCAATGCAGGAGACCCCAGTTCGATTTTTGAGTCAGGAAGATCCTCTGGAGAAGGGAAAGGCTACCCACTCCAGTATTCTTGGGCTTCCCTTGTGGCTCAGCTGGCAAAGACTCTGCCTGCAATGCAGGAGACCTGGGTTTGATCCCTGGTTTGGGAAGATCCCCTGGAGAAGGGAAAGGCTACACACTCCAGTATTCTGGCCTGGAGAAATCTGTATAGTCCATGGGGTCCCAAAGAGTTGGACGTGACTGAGCGACTTTCACTTCACTTCACCTTTGGACTCTAGACTTTTGAGTCAGCGCTGGGACCAGTTAAGACTTTGGGAGCTGTCAGGATGAAATAAATAATATTTTGCATATGAGAAGGATATGTCTTTAGGCAGGGGTCCAGGGTCAGAGGGGTAAGAGAGATATAAATGAATAAAAGTCAAGGTTAATACACTATCAAAAGACCAATTCCTCTATCAAAAGACAATTGTGGGCTTTTGAATCCACATGGGATCCAGTGAATCTGCACCTGGCTCTATAGTTATCATCTTCGGGTTTTCTGGAACATTTTCTCCATGGTAGTACTTCCTGTTCACATGGTGACATCAGGGAAATCTAACATGATCCTGATGTCAATGGGCTGTGAAGTACAATCTGCACAGGCGTAACCTCTTATTAATTGAGAATGAGAGAAAGAGCGAGAAGAAAAGGTTTCAGTGTGTGACTATTAGCAAAAGGGACACCAAGGATAATCCCCCCAAATGCCAGGACAGATTATGACAACTGGTTCTTCCTCATCAATTTCACTTGTTCCCTGATCGTTTTTGATAATTTCATCTTGCTCATGGGTCTTTGGCCAGCAGCCCACCTCAGGAAGTCATTTGCTTCTGGTCAGGGTTGATCCTAGCAATCTTGAGCTTTTGTCCCCTCTTGCTTGACATGGGTTCTTCACATGGTTTCTGGTTGTTCTCAGGAGTTTATATACATTGGATGATTTGGGCTGGATTCAGGTGTTATCTGCTCTCTAGTGCTTACCGAGCTACCCTGAAATCACAGTGATTTGTTATTTCTGAGTTGATGTATTGGCTGAGCTCTGGGGGGTGTTCTTTCATCCACATGGTATTGGCTGGGGTCCCTCTTGTGACTTGATTTAGCTGGGTGCATAGCCAAGGAGGCCCAAGCATTCTAGATGGCCTCAGTCCCATGTCTGGCAGTTGGTTCTGGCTGAGCTGGGTTTTATTATTCTCTTCCACGTGGCATCTCATTCTCCAGGGTCTTTCTCTATGTGGGGCCTCTCAGGAAAAATAGCCCAAACTTTTTTCCCATGGGACTGGATTCCAAGAGGGTAAGTACAGAAACTGCAAAGTCTCTTCTGCTTAGGCCTGGAAGCCACCCCGTATGACTTCTGCCACAGTCTTTTAGTCAAAGAAAGTAGCAGGGCCAGACCTGGTCAGGAGAAGGGGAAAGAGACTCTGCCTCTTGTTGGGAGGAGGAGTGGTCCAGGTGTATTGCAGGAGGATGTGCAGAATGGGAGCCACTGCAGGGGTCATCTCTGCCCATCCACTGAGAAGTGCTGCCCATGCCCACATCTGAGAGAAAACCCAAGACCCAGGAAGACACTGTTCAGAGTTGGCCAGGATACCCAAGTTGATACTGTCTTGTGGGGCCATGTGTTTCCAGCCACCTTGGGCCTGACAATCTATTTTGTGTATCCCTAAGACTGTTAATAAGCAAAGGGATTTTAAACCTTGGAATATGCTCCATGGGTTTCCCAGGTGGCACTAATGGTAAAGAACCCACCTGCCCATGCAGGAGATGTAAGAGACACGGGTTTGATCCCTGGGTTGGGAAGATGCCCTGGAGAAGGGAATGGCTACCCACTCCAGTATTCTTGCCTGGGAAGTCCCATGGACAGAGGAGCCTGGTGGGCTACAGCTAATAGGAGTCCCAAAAGAGTGGGACACAACTGAGCAACTTAGCACAGCATGATCTCTCAGCAGGTATAAAAGTCACTGTGCTGACTGCTTATCTCAGCTCTTGCATGAAAATAGGAGCATGTAAAAAAAATTTATCTTAAAAAAATTTATAAGAAGTTAGGCAATTGCCAAAACATATTTTAAGTGTTTTTATTGAAGAGCAATTTATATAACATAAAATTAACCATCTGAAAGTGTACAATTCAGTGGCATTTAGTACCTTCACAGTGCTGTACAACTATCACTGCTGTCTAATTCCAGAACACTTTCATCATCCCAAACAGAAATCTAGTGCCTGTTAACAGTCACTCGCCATTACCTGCTCCCCTCAACCCTTGGCAACCTCCCATTTTACTTTCCATCTCTATGGATTTGCCTGTTCTGGACATTCCATTTAACTGGAATCATGCAATATGTGGCCTTTTGTGTCTAGCTTCTTTTGCTGAGCATCATGCTTTTGAGATTCATCCAAAATGTAGCATGAAGCAGTATTTTATTCCTTTTTGAAGTGAAGTGAAAGTCGCTCAGTCGTGTCCGACTCTTTGCAACCCCATAGACTATAGAGTCCATAGAATTCTCCAGGCCAGAATACTGGAGTGAGTAGCTTTTCCCTTCTCCAGGGGATCTTCCCAACCCAGGGATCAAACCCATGTCTTTTTATTAAAGACATAATTTATTTATGTATATAATAATTTAGATATTTTCAAAAATATAAAATCCTCCACTATTATTGTGGTGTATCAATTTCCCTTTTTACGTCTGTTAATGTTTGCCTTGTGTATTATGGTACTTCTATGTTGGCTGCATATATATTTACGGTCATTATGTCTTTCCGCTTGGATTGATCTTTTGATCACTATGTAGTGTCCTTTATCTCTCATGACAGTCTTTATTTTCAAGCCTACTTTGTCTGATGTAAGTATTGCTACTCTGGCTTTTTTTTGATTTCCATTTGCATAGAATACCTTTTCCCATCCCTTTATTTTCACTCTGTATGTATCTTTAGATTTAAAGTGAGTCTCTTGTAGGCAGCATATATATGGTCCTGTTTTTCTATCCATTCAGTTAGTCTGTGTGTTTTGGTTGGAGCATTTAGTCCATTTATATTTAAGGTAATGTAGTGGAAATCACTGCCACCAAATAGAAAAGAGAATGAAAAGAAATGAGGACAGTTTAAGAGACCTCTGGGAGAAAATCAAGCACACTACTATTCACATTGTGGGGATTGCAGAAGAAGGAGAGAGAGAAAGGGACTGAGAAAAAATTTAAAGAGATAATAGCTAAAAACTTCCCTAACCTAGGAAAGGAAATAGGTACCCAAGTCCAGGAAGCACAGAGAGTCCCAGGCAGGATAAACCCAAGGAAAAACACACCAAGATACACTGTAATCAAAATGACAAAAATTAAAGACAGAATATGAAAAGCAGCAAGGGAAAATAAATACTATACAAGGGAACTCCCAAAAGGCTATCAGCTGATTTTTCAGCAGGAACTCTGAAGGCCAGAAAGGGAGTTGCATGATATATTTAAAGTGATCAAAGGGGAAAACCTATAACCAGGAATACTCTACCCAGCAAGGCTCTTGTTCAGGTTTGATGGAGAAATCAAAAGCTAAAAAGATTCAGCATCAACCAACCAGCTTTATGACAGATGTTAAAGGAACTTCTTTAGGTGAGAAAGAAAAGGCCACAATCAGAAACAAGAAGATGACAAAATGGAAAATCTCACTGGTAGAAGCAAGCACACCAGAAAGGTAGGAAATCATCTACACACAAAGTTAGTAGGAGGTTAGAAGACAATAGTAGTAAAATCATCCGTATCCATAATAAGCAATTAAAGTGAAAGAAAGTGAAGTCGCTCAGTAGTGTCTGACTCTGTGACACCATGGACTGTAGCCTACCAGGCTCCTCCATCCATGGGATTTTACAGGCAAGAATACTGAAGTGGGTTGCCATTTCCTTCCCTAGGAGATCTTCCCAACCTAGGGATTGAACCCGGGTCTCCCACATTATAGGCAGATGCTTTACCATCTGAGCCACCAGGGAAGTCTTAAGCAGTTAAGGGATACACAAAACAATCAGACATAAAATATGACATCAAAACCAGTATTCATGAGTACAAATGCAGGGTCTTTAAAATGCATTTGAAATTAAGAGATCAGCAACTTAGGGGCTTTCCTGGTGGCTCAGCTAGTAAAGAATCTGCCTGCAGTGCAGGAGACTTGGGTTTGATCCCTGGGTTGGGAAGAGCCCCTGGAGAAGGGAAGAGCTACCCACTCTCCAGGCCAGTATTCTGGCCTGGAGAACCTCATAGGATTCTGTATAGTCCATGGGATTGCAAAGAGTTGGACACGACTGAGCGACTTTCACTTTTATAAGGCTTCCCTGATATATATGTATGTGATAGAACAATAACATACAGATATATATAGATTGTTGTACAAAAACCTCATGGTAACTGCAAAACAAAAATCTATAATAGATATACAGACAATAAAGATGAATCCAAACATATCACTAAAGATAGACATCAAATCACAAGAGAACAAAAGAAGAAGCAAAAAAGACCTACAAATCCAAAGCAATTAACAAAATGGCCATAGGACTATACATATGGTGCATTCTGATCAGGCTTCATTTCTCCTGGACCCCCCCACTGCCTCCTGCGTTACTCACATGTGCTGTATGGTGGGTCACTCAAGCCAGGCAAAGGGGCAAACCTTGCTGTTCTCCGGGCCCTGTCAGAGGAGACTGGTCAATTGCTGGATAAGAGCACAGCAGGCGCCCTGGAACCAGAAATGCCCGTGGCCTTGACAGTGTAACCAGAGTCACAATATTTGATAACAACACACAGGAGAAAGTAACACGATAACCAGTAAGAATTTTAGCTCCTCTGTGAAGGATGGTCCTTTGCTATTTGTTCTGTTTGCTTGTTTCTTTACTTATAATTGGCCTCAGTTCTGAAATAACCATACCCAGGAGCAGCAGGACAGCACCTCTGCTAGCAGAATTTTGAGCTCTCAGTGCCTAGGATGGCAATGCAAAAAACTCCACTCTCTCGGTAGAATACCTGTGCTGAAAAGATATCGATTACTTAAAGACCCTTTCTCTTCTGCGTGCTCAGGCTTCTCTACTGTATTATACATAAGCTTTTAAAACATTTACTGACTTATTACACTTTATATGTATTATGCAAATTGACACTTACAAACAGTGACAGTGAAAGATGTTCCAGTGGCAATGTCTTTAAACCATTAAGATTTTAAGGTTTTGAGTATAATGAAAACCACTGTGCTGAGCACAAAGCAATGTTTATACTACAGTAATTTTCTGAATTTGAGTGTCATGAAGGGAGTTTTGTTTATACACAGACAAGAATGTATCAGCAAAAAGTGATCATGTCCTTCTGTATTCTCTGTCTCTATGAATTTTAATTCCTTTGGAGATTGTCCGGGTAAAGATTACTTGCTGATTACCTCAATTTATTATTCACCCAAGGTCTCAAAGTCAATGGATTAGGGAATCTTAGAAATTATAGTGGGTCAAGATAGAAGCAAACTACGATCACAGTTCATGAATGAATCACTCACTGTACAAAATGGAGTAGCTTTGTAGGGTTACATAATTACTGCTATTGTTGGAAATTTAAAAGGATCAATTGTTAAAAAACACATTATTTTAACTCAATTAAGTTCAACTCATGTGTTTACATTTACAGAACCATAGCTATCTAGTCTAAGAAGTCCTAACATATCTGATCTGTAGGATAACTCTCAGGAGTTTAGGAAGTTACATTTAATAGTTTCTTGTAAAAAATTAATAAATACATCTCAAATCTTGCAAAAACCCAAATGTAGTGTTTTCATGGTATTTTGTATTGTGATAAAATTAGGGAGAAGACAGAGCTATCTTTTAAATGAAAATTAACGAAACAATATATTCAAGGATTTACTTTGCATAGAAATACTGAAGGAGCTAGGAGTTTGAGATTATTCCCTTGGCTTTTTTTTATCAAGTGGAGTACAAGTAAGGTCACGACTTGATACATGGGTCCAAACATTTTAATCACAAGATTAAAACAGGGTTGTGTCATTTGGAGATGAATGCAGTGACTGGGGCCTTTGCAACCTGAGGCCACCCAGTTAAATGGCCTTAGAATCCCATGACTGGTGGGAACTTGAGAAGACTCCCAAGTGTTGGAGCCTGGTCATTGCCCCTGGAGGTGTGTGGAGCAGGCAAACCTCTTGGCTTTCCCATTCCAATTTGGCTCAAAGGTCACTGCCCCGTTTATCTCTCTTATGTTGTTAAAGCCCTTGACATATTGGTAAGTGTGTTTAATACGGAAAGGGTTCCTGAAGCTTCTTGGTCTCTGTTAACATTTGGCCTGATAGTAATATGTGTTTCCTTTCCCTTATCCTGTAACTTAGCAACCAGGATATTTCAACAATTACAGAAAAAAAAAAAATCCAGTTTTCCATTTTCTCTCCTCCAAAAACTTTTTTTAGAGAGAGAAAGCACATATTGAGGAAACCCTACTGCTTAGACTTTTACTATAAGAGCCTAGTTGGTTTTATATGTTTAGGTATAGATTTTGAAAGCTTATTAGAATATAATCACCTCAAATTCTATGATCTTACTGATTAATGTTTCTATTTTCCTTTTGGAGCATTTAGAAATTGTCTTGTGCACAGAAAAAAACATGATGTGGTGTGGTCCCCACAAGATCAACTTCTTGAATTCACTTAAGGATCTGAATAGGTTTACCAACCAGAAATGCCAACAAATTACACATTTCAAGCAGTTGGCTACTACCACAAAACAACAAAAGCCCGCAAAATTCTGTTGTTGTTGTATGATCGCTTCAACTTGAGCGGACGGTGTTATCTTTTTCTCACTTCGTTTTGGCTGTGCACTGATCGCCTCTTTATAGGACAGTAATTGTGAAAACATGATTTTCTTTTGAGGGAATAGAATGATAAGTAAAGCTGTCTTCTTGCCAGCCTGCTTGATGGCAATGCCAGACGGTAGATGATTTAGAACAGTCTCTTTCCGTTTCGTTGGTCCTTGTCGGGAAAGCCACCTCAGGAGCTTCCTCTGAGGTTTTTTCTCAGAGGCCCAGCCCTTGGGGGTGAGCTGTGAGTGGCCTGGACATGGCCTGGACCCTGCCAGCGCTCCGAGCCAGCCCACGGTTTCTTCTGTGTCCTCACCTCGAGGGAGCAGGACTTTTATAGCCTCGTGGGTGTGGAAGCTTCCACTTCCAAAGGTTTGCGTCCTGAGATTCTTTGAGACCAACCAGAACAGGGGTTCTCTGGGGTTTTGAGTACCTCGGTGTCTTTGCTTGTTCATTTCCTCTGGAAGCGGGTAACTTTCACAGGAAACTCTTCCCACTGGTATGCATATGGAAGAGAAAGCCTCGTCCTAACCCAGGAGAAGTATCTTCTTGAACTCTCTGGCGGGCTGGAGACTGTCCAGGAGGACTCCGATGAGGACAAGAGTCCCCCCTACTACAACTGTGCCCCAAATAGGGGTTTTGATTGGATGCATAGGAGCTCAGGCACTCCTGGGTGTGAGTTGGCAGGTGAAGGGGACCTCCCATGTGAAGGTTCCAACCTCACGCTGGCCCCCAAAGCTTCTCCCACCCTCCTGCCCTGGTGTCTTTTCCTGAGATTCCTCTGCTTCTTCAGAGGGGAAGAAAGACAGAAAACCCACAAGAAGATACCATGACTTATGCACCAGGTGGGCAAGAATGAACAATCCCAGCTCTGACAGTAATGCCAAGTGGGCAAGGGACACCAAGTGTCAGGAGTGCTCTGACACCACTGCTGGGACCGTAACTTGGTACAGGTGTCTCCCCTGGGGGACTGTCTGTGCCCAATGGAGAGACATGCTGGGCACAGGCTCCAAGATGAACTTTCACAGAACGTTTGCCTCTTATCACGGGCAAAAACTGGAAAGCACGTAAGTGCCCATCAGCAGTAGAACAGAGAAATCAACTGTGCTGTATTCAGACATAGAAAGATCATATTGAAATGACAATTATTTAAGTATAGCTGGGTTGAATAACGGGTGAATCGCATAAACATTACGGCGAGTGAAAGAAGAGACACACAAACTAACCTATACTGCATTATTCCATCCACATAAAGTCCCAAAATAGGCCAAGGGAAACTTTTGTTCGGGAAGCTTCTTTAGCAGGCAACAGTCTAAAGAAGAATGAGGACGTGATGATTGCAAAAATGAAGACAAGATGTGGAAAGAGGGCTGACTGAGCTGCCAAGTGCTGACCCAGGTGTTCACTGCAGAATTGCTCTTTACAGTGTAAAACATATTTCCCGTGCTTTATTTCAAGTAGCTTTATTGAAGTATAACTTACATATGAAAAGCATATTGTTTAAAGTGACAACATGGCACATTTTGGCACATATATACACCCGGGAAAGCACCACAATCAAGATGAGTGTAGCCATCACTTCGAAAGTTCCTTGCACCCCCTCTAAATCCCCTCCCTGCAGCACTCCAATCCCTGGACAATCCCCCTCTGCTTTCTATCACTATATGTTTGTTCTCTGCATTTTCTAGAGTTTTATTAACATATCAATGGACTCACAATATAGACTCTTTTTTTTTTTTCTCTTGGCTTCTTTCACTCAGCACGATTACTTGGAGGTTCACCCAGGTGGCTGCATCTTTCAGTATTTCCTTCCTCTTTGTTGTTGAGCAGGATTCCCTTGTGTGACGGACCACAGTCGGCTTCTCATTCATACTCCGAAGGACGTTTGAGATGTTTCCATTTGGAACTGTTACAATAAAGCCACTCTGAACATAAAAATGCACAGAGTTTAATTTCAGATTGAGAGAGCAGACTGCACGTCTGTATCTAATTCTGCCCTTCAGTAAACTACAGTCCAGAGACTTTTGAGAGAAAAACAAACAAACCATGAATCTCCACAAAACTGGAGGGCAGAGGCTGAGGGCCCAGCAACAATATTTTGTGAGCTGAGAAAACATGTGAGTGACGATACAGTATACTAACACATATATATGGAATTTAGAAAGATGGTAACGATGACCCTATATACAAGACAGCAAAAGAACAGACTTTTGGACTTTGTGGGAGAAGGCGAGGGTGGGATGATTTGAGAGAATAGCATTGAAACATGTATATTATCATATGTGAAACAGATCGTCAGTCCAGGTTCAATGCATGAGAAAGGGTGCTCAGGGCTGGTACACTGGGATGACCCTGAGGGATGGGATGGGGAGGGAGGTGGGAGGGAGGGTCAGGATGGGGAACACATGTACACCCGTGGCTTATTCATGTGAATGAAGGGCAAAAAGCACTACAATATTGTAAAGTAATAAGCTTCCAATTAAATTAAATAAATAAATAAAAAAGAAAGAAAAAAAAAAACATGGGGGTGAGTGGAAACTGACTTAGCCAACAACAAAGTCAGAGGATCAAGCAAGGGGTCAATGGGTTGTGAAATTCTACCTGGACAGGGCAAGGGTCTTTTTCTTCTGTACCCAGATTGGGGCCCCTAGGCAGGGTTTACAAGTGTCTTCTCTGGGGAATCCAGATGGGACTGATCTTCCAATCACTCTCCCAGAATTGCAGGACAAGAACTGCCAAATTGAGAAGGCCTCGCCAAGACTAGCCAAAGCAACATCCCCGATGCTTTATTCAGAGAACTGAGGACAAAGGGAAGAGTCAACACGTTTACAGAGAGAGGGTCCAGAAGTCACGAGAAAGACTCAAGATTCAGAAGGGCAACCTTGAAACCAGAGCTAAGGCACAAATTCCTCTAGATGCCGGAGTAGAATCATTTCCAACCTCAAACTGTGTAAGTAGCCCAATAGGCAGGATGGAGATGTCATCAGACACAGCAAGTTCTCGTAAATGTCCCTCCTGCCTACTCGTCTCAGGGATCTGAAGGTCAATCCAACAGAAGAAGGCAAGAGCTACAGGGAAACAAAGCACTGATGGGGGAGGAGCCCCGGGAGGAGGGTCAGGCCTAACTCCAGGTCCCGGGGCTGGAGGCCACCATCCTGGATGGGGAAAAAAATGTAAAAGACAGACACGTGCGGTCCTGGGTCTCCACCCCAGCCCTGTCAGGTGCCCAACCAGGGAGCCCTGTTTCCCAGTAGTCACTCGTGACCGTGCCTACTGGCATCTCTGAAAGGGAGCTCCCTGAGAAGCAGAGGCCAGACCACAGCTCTATCCAGCTTCCTATCTCTGGGGAGCCTGGACCCTACCGTGATGATATGACAAAGATGCTATTTCCTTCCTGCCCTGGATAACAAAGGCAATAGACAAGCATGTGTGTCTTGGGAGCTTCTCTGTTGGGACAACTGACATTTGAATGCCAAGGGTGGGTGCAGAACAAGGTGCAGCCTTGCCCCCGTGGCACGTACCTTTGGGTGGAGGGATGAAACTCAGCATGTCTCTTGGTCCTCTAACATTGGGGAGAGGTGGTACCTGGAGTAAGTGCAGAGCCCAGGTGTGGAGCAGGACGGTAGCACAGCAGTGGCAATTGTAGGAGCTGTGGGTGGGGAGGACTTCTCCAAGCCCAGGACACTCAAGTGATTGCTTCCAATTTCCTTTGAAGCATACTCTGGGATCTCTTTTTGTCAATTTCTCCTGGGAACCAGGAAAACATGTCTTCTGGTAGTCTACCCTGTTAGGCCCATACCTATGTCATGGAGGAGAGTTTTAGCCGACTGTGTGCTATTGTAAATATTTATAACCTTTCTGTAAATTACGGCATTTTGACATCCTGGCTGGGGAAACATGGCCCTTCCCTGAGCCATCCAATTCCCTGAGATAGCAAAGGTCCCAGACAGGTGTATGTCTTAGATGTGCAAACCAATTTAGTGCCAGGCCTCGTGCATCTGTTTCGACAGCCTGGGAGGCAATATTCCTCCACCCTCATCATCCCAAAGCCAGCTGCCAGGCGACTAGAGACCCCCACCCTCAGTCCAAAGCTCACCAAGACTAGCCAAAGCAGCCATTCGTCTTCACCCTGTTCACAGCTATTCATCCTGTCCCGCCTTGCCCTCAGAGACCCCAATAACAGCCTTAACCTACAGCTTCGTCTGACTTCTGACCACCCTGGGGCTTCCCCCTGTGGCCCCACAGGTCAAGTATCCTGTCTCTAGGACCCGAGAAGGGAAGGCACTTTATTTTCCTGGGGCCCTGTCCCCTGTTGCTGCCTGGACCCACTGTATCAACCTTTAAAAGAATATGAACACCAACTCAAAGCCTTTTCTCTGTCTCACCCCAAGAAAAATGCTGTTATATTCCTGCCCATTTCTTCGTCAAGCATTTCCAGCAAATTGTGCTTTCTCTGCTTCAGTGAAAAGAAAGAAAGTGAAGTCGTTCAGTTGTGTCCAACTCTTTGGACCCCATGGACTGTAGCTCAAGTGGAGCCCATGGCTCCTCCGTCCATGGAATTTTCAAGGCAAGAGTACTGGAGAGGGTTGCCATTTCCTTCTCCAGGGGATATTCCTGACCCAGGGATCGAACCCAGCTCTCCCGCATTGTGGGCAGATGCTTTACCAGCTGAGCCACCAGGGAATTCCAGGGAATCACTAGCCACCAGGGAAGCTGCTTCTGTGAAAGGCTGCTCATAAAGATTCTTCACAGTGACTTCTTGATGACAAAGTACTCTCCTCATTGACATAAAATGATACTTTTGGGGTCCTAATTCATATTCTCTGAATTCTCCTTTGTCAGACACTAATGTTGCTTTTTCTATTAATTTATGAAAGGGGGAAGCTGAGAGTGCACACTTCTCTGAAGAGTGCAGCCAAGGCACACGCTGTTTAAATGAACTGGTACATCTAAGGGGTGAACTGGCTGGGAGTGGTGAGCCCACAGGGTGGAGGGAGACCAGGGGCATCTTTGTAACTGCTTCAGGTTTAATCAGCCCATTCTGGAAATGAGCGATTATCTGAAAGGAAACACTCTGTAGAAGGACGGTGAGTATGAAGTCCATAAAGATCAGGAGGTGTTGCACCAAATGCAACATCAGTGTCTGGAAGGGTGACTTTACAGAAATACTAATTCAGAAAAAGAAATCTGGGTTAGAGGGAGAAGACGTGGGAGAAATTTCCAGTGGGCCGACTTCCTTATCTTTCAAGAAGAGCTATAGCCCAATGTTGTTCAATCAAGTAGTAAAGGTTGACTAAATTGTTTAACTATTATTTGGCTATATTGTTTAATGATAATTATGTAATTATTATTATTGAAGACCCAGATTCCATGACAGTCGGTCCCTCCCATCAAGAAGCTTCCACAAGCCTCTTATCCTTCTCCATCAGATGGCAGACAGAATGAAAATCACAATCACAGAAAGCTAACCAAGCTGATCACATGAATCACAGCCTTGTCTGACTCAATGAAACTATGAGCCATGCCATGTAGGGCCACCCAAGATGGGTCATGGTGGAGAGTTCTGACAAAACATGGTCCACTGGAGAACGGAATGGCAAACCACTCCAGTATTCTTGCCTTGAGCATGAATAGTATGAAAAGGCAAAAAGATAAGACACTGAAAGATGAACTTCCCAGGTCGGTAGGTGCCCAATATATTACTGGAGATCAGTGAAGAAATAACTCCAGAAAGAATGAAGAGACAGAGCCAAAGTGAAAAAAAAGCCCAGTTGTGGATATGACTGGTGATGGAAGTAAAGTCTGATGCTGTAAAGAACAATGTTGCATAGGAACCTGGAATGTTAGATCCATGAATCAAAGTAAATTGGAAGTGGTCAAACAGGAGATGGCAAAAGTGAACACTGACATTTTAGGAATCAGTGAACTAAAATGGACCAGGATGGGCGAATCTAAGGGCAAGAATCCCTTAGAAGAAATGGAATAGCCCTCATAGTCAACAAGAGTCTGAAATACAGTACTAGGTGCAATCTCAAAAGCAACAGAATGATCTCTGTTCGTTTCCAAGCCAAACTACTCAATATCACAGTAATCCAAGTCAATGCCCCAACCACTAATGCCAAAAAAAGCTGAAGTTCAATGGTTCTGTGAAGACCTACAAGACGTTCGAGAACTAACACCCCCAAAAGATGTCCTTTTCATCATGGGGGACTGGAATGCAAAAGTAGGAAGTCAAGAGATACCTGGAGTAACAGGCAACTTTGGCCTTGGAGTATAGAATGAAGCAGGGCAAAGACTAACAGAGTTTTGCCAAGAGAATGCACTGGTCATAGCAAACACCCTCTTCCAACAACACAAGAGATGACTCTACACATGGACGTCACCAGATGGTCAATACCGGAGTCAGGTTGATTATACTCTTTGCAGCTGAAGATGGAGAAGCTCTATACAGTCAGCAAAAACAAGACTGGAATTGACTGTGCCTCTGATCATGAACTCTTTATTGCAAAATTCAGACTTAAATTGAAGAAAGTAGGGAAAATCACTAGACCATTCAGGTATGACCTAAATCAAATCCCTTATGATTATACAGTGTAAGTGACAAACAGATTCAATGCATTAGATCTGATAGACAGAGTGCCTGAAGAACTATGGGTGGAGGTTCGTGATACTGTACAGGAGGCAGTCATCAAGATCATCCCCAAGAAAAAGAAATGCAAAAAGGCACAATGGTTGTCTGAGGAGGCCTTACAAAAAGCTAAGAATAGAAGAGAAGTGAAAGGCAAAGGAGAAAAGGAAAGATATATCCATCTGAATGCAGAGTTCCAAAGAACAGCAAGGAGAGATAAGAAAGGCTTCCTAAGTGATGAGTGCAAAGGAATAGAGGGAAACAATAGAATGGGAAAGACTAGAGATCTCTTCAAGAAAATTAGAGATACCAAGGGAACATTTCATGCAAATATGGGTGCAACAAAGGACAGAAATAGTATGGACCTAACAGAAGCAGAAGAGATTAAGAAGAGTTGGCAAGAATACACAGAAGAACTATACAAAAAGATCTTAATGACCCAGATAACCATGATGGTGTGACCACTAATCTAGAGCCAGACATCCTGGAGTCAAGTGGGCCTGGGGAGGTATCACTACGAGCAAAACTAGTGGAGGTGATGGAATTCTAGCTGAGCTATTTCAAATCCTAAAAGATGATACTGTGAAAGTGCTGCACTCAATATGCTAGCAAATTTGGAAAATTCAGCAGTGGATTCTGGGCTGAGAAAGGTCAGTTTTCACTCCAATCCCAAAGAAAGGTAATGCCAAAGAATGTTCAAACTACTGTACAATTTCACACATCTCACACATTAGCAAAGTAATGTTCTAAATTCTCCAAGCTAGGCTTCAACAGCATGTGAACTGTGAAATTCCAGATGTTCAAGCTGGATTTAGAAAAGGCAGAGGAACC
This sequence comes from Bubalus kerabau, assembly GCF_029407905.1. Taxonomy (NCBI): domain Eukaryota; kingdom Metazoa; phylum Chordata; class Mammalia; order Artiodactyla; family Bovidae; genus Bubalus; species Bubalus kerabau. Next base: position 50,173,021 of record NC_073647.1, on the reverse strand, counting down.
AGAGATCGAACTGCCAACATCCATTGGATCATAGAAAAAAGCAAGAGAATTCCAGAAAAACATCTACTTCTACTTCATTGACTACTTCATTGACTTCTTTGACTGTATGGATCACATCTAACTGGGGAAAATTCTTAAAGAGGTGGGAATACCAGACTGCCTGACCTGCCTCCTGAGAAATCTATATGCAGGTCAAGAAACAACAGTTAGAACTGGACATGGAAAAACGGACTGGTTCCAAATTGGGAAAGGAGTACGTCAAGGCTGTATATTGTCACCCTGCTTATTTAACTTATATGCAGAGTACATCATGAAAAACGCTGGGCTGGAAGAAGCACAAGCTGGAATCAAGATTGCCAGGAGAAATATAAATAACCTCAGATATGCAGATGACACTACCCTTATGGGAGAAAGTGAAGAGGAACTAAAAAGCCTCTTGATGAAAGTGAAAGAGGAGAGTGAAAAAGCTTGCTTAAAACTCAACATTCAAAAAACGATGATCATGACATCCAGTCCCATCACTTCATGGCAAATAGACGGGGAAACAATGGAAACAGTGACAGATTTTCTTTTCTTGGGCTCCAAAATCACTGCAGATGGTGACTTCAGCCATGAAATTAAAAGACGCTTGTTCCTTGGAAGAAAAGCTATGACCAACCTAGACAGCATGTTAAACAGCTATGGGACTGCTCCAGGCCTGTTTGGCCACACATCATGCCTCATCTCTCCCTTGCCCTTCTGGGGCGGGCCTCGCTGCCTCCCTCTTCCAGGCTCTGGGCTCAGTGGGCTTCCAGCTAGGATGGACGGCAGGAGGCCTGAGCAGAGCCTAGAGGGTGGGAGGTACTGAGTAGAGGGGTACTGCCTGTCTCCCTCTCTGCCCCCGAGGCACCTGCTGCAGCTCCTACCAAGGCCCTCCCGGATTCCAGATCCTCTCTTGTGTTCCTCCAGTGACTTCATGCCTCACTTCTCCCCATCTACTTCCCGGTGGTCCTAGGTGCCCCTTTCCTGGCATTCAATGCCCTCAACCAGAGTGGTTTCTGAGAGGACCCCAATGGATAGACTAGCCACTAGCCAATAGATAGGAGACCACAGTAAGGAACAGCCCTGCTGGGCGTCATGGTCGAGCAGAGTGACAGACGAAACAGTGACCAAATATGAAGCTGAAAGAAACTCCAATAAAACAGAAAAGAAAGTAATCCAAAACATATGCTTGACATAGAACATTAATAACAAAAATGGAAAAGAAAAGAAAGAAAAAGCCTACCTTTAGAATTTAGAACTTGCTTTAAAAAACATCTTTGGTTAAAAAAATTCACAGGAAAACTTGTAGACTATTTGTATGTAGTAGAAATTGTAGAAAATTGTAGAAAACAGGGATGATGAGAACAGAAAGTACTGAGTTGGAACACAGAGAAATCAGAGAACTAATAAATGAATCCCTAAACTGGTTTTCTGAGAACCCAAAAATGAGACCAAAAGATAAAACAGTAGCCAACCTAAGAAAGGGAAAAAACAAAGGTAAAAACCTAAACTAGCCAGTGGTTAAGACTTCACCTTCCAATGCGGGAGGTACAGGTACGATCCCTGGTTGAGGACCTAAGATCAGCATGCCTTGTGGCCAAAAAAAAAAAAAAACAAAAAAAACGAAACTGTAAGACAGAAGAAATATTGTAACAAATTCAGCACAGACTTAAAAAAAAAATAAAACCTAAACTAGGAAATAACAACACATACTGATGAAGTCTCTAATCTCCCAAGGCCTCACAGAAGTGGCTATAAGCCACCCAAGGGCCACAAGCACCTTGTGATTGAGGCAATGGACAAAGTAGTTATACCAGGGGAACCCTTAACCACAGAGAAAGTCCTAAAGAGACTCCCAGGGCTTGATTGAGCTACTGCCACCATTTCAGATGTCACCTTCAGCTGGTCCAAGCGGATTAGAGAGTCTGAGGCCCCCCAGAAGCCCCTGAAGGATCGGTCTGAAGTTTCCTTTGAGTGGAACTAGTTCACGGGTCACCGCAATTCCTTGCAGCAGGATTTCTTCGTGAATCACACAAGAGTGGAATTCAGAATCTAAGCAGAGTTTGGCCGACAAAGCAGAAAGAGGATCTGCCCTGACTGTGTCTGGGTCTTCTCAAGGGTCTTCTCAGTCCCATTGATATTTTGTCTCTTTCAGCATGAAAGCTGCATTATCTTCCTGTCATTTCCATGTGTGTTGGGGTAGCCGGTATGGCAAGTCTTCCCTTGAGTCAATATTTTCTTTATTCATCTTGTGCCTTTATTCTGATGAACCTTAGAATCATATTGTCATGTTCCATGACTCTCAGGTAGGAAAAAAAATGGATAGGATTTCTTTGTTGTTCAGTTGCCAAGCTGTGTGTGACTCTTCGAGACCTTCATGGACTGCAGCATGCCAGGCTTCCCTGTCCCTCACCATCTCCTGAAGTTTGCCCAAGTTCATGTCCATCGACTTGATGATGCCATTCAACCATCTCATCCTCTGTCGCCCTCTTCGCTTTCTGCCTTCAATCTTTCCCAGTATCACAGTCTTTTCCAATGAGTTGGCTGTTCACATCAGATGGCCAAAGTATAGGAGCTTTAGCTTCAGCATCAGTCCTTCCAATGAATATTCAGTGTTGATTTCCTGTAGGATTGACTGGTTTGATCTCCTTGCAGTTCAGGGGACTCTCAAGAGTCTTCTCCAGTACCATAGTCCGAAAGCATTAATTCTTTGGTGCTCTGCCTTCTTTATTGTCCAGTTCTCACATCCATACATGACTACTGGCAAGACCATAGCCTTGACTGTATGGATGTTTGTTGGCAAAATGATGTCTTTGCCAACTGTCTAGGTTTAACACCTGTCTAGGTTTGAAATAGGAGACTGAAAAAGCTGGCTTAAAACTCAGCATTCAAAAAACGAAGATCATGCCATCCAGTCCCATCACTTCGTGGCAAGTAGATGGGGAAAAAATGGAAACAGTGACAAATTTTCTTTTCTTGGGCTCCAAAATCACTGCAGATGGTGACTTCAGCCATGAAAGGACGCTTGCTCCTTGGAAGAAAAGCTATGACCAACTTAGACAGCACATTAAAAAGCAGAGACATTACTTGGCCAGCAAAGGTCCATCTAGTCAAAGCTATGGTTTTTCCAGTAGTCATGTATGGAGGTAAGAGTTGGACCATAAAGAAAGCTGAGTGCCGAAGAATTGATGCTTTTTTTTTTAACTGTGGTGTTGGAGAAGACTCTTGAGAGTCCCTCGGACTGCAAGGAGATCAAACCAGTCAATCCTAAATCAGTCCTGAATATTCACTGGAAGGACTGATGCTGAAGCTAAAACGCCAATACTTTGGCACTTGATGCAAAGAACTGACTCCTTGGAAAAGACCCTGATGCTGGGAAAGATCGAAGGTGGGAGGAGAAGGGGACGACAGAGGATGAGATGGTTGGATGTCATCACCGACTTGATGGACATGAGTTTGAGCAAGCTCCGGGAGTTGGTGATGGACAGGGAACCCTGGCATGCTGCAGTCCATGGGGTCACAAAGAGTCGGACGTGAATGAGTGGCTGAACTGAACTGAATTGAACTAGGTTTGTCAAAGCTTTCCTGCCAAGAAGCAATCGTCTTCTAATTTCTTGGCTGTAGTCACCATCTGCAGTGATTTTAGAGCCCAAGAAGAGGAAATCTGTCACTGGTTCCACCTTTTCCCCTTCTATTTGTGAAGAAGTGATGGGGCTGGATGCCATAATCTTAGCTTTTTTTTTTTTTTTAATATTGAATTTTAAGCCAGGTTTTTCATTCTCCTCCTTCACCCTCATCAAGAGGCTCTTTAGTTCCCCTTCACTTTCTGCCATTATAGTGGTATCCACATATCTGAGGTTGTAGATATTCCTTCTGGAAATCTTGATTCCAGCTGGTAATTCATTCAGACTGGCATTTCGCATGATGTGCTCTGCATATAAGTTAAACAAACAGTTGACAGTAAACAGTCTTGTCATATTCCTTTCTCAATCCTGAACCAGTCAGTTGTTCCATACAGGGTTCTAACTGTTGCTTCTTGATCCGCATACAGGTTTCTCAGGAGACAGGTAAGATGGTCTGGTATTCCTATCTCTTTAAGAGCTTTCCACAGTTTGTTATGATCCACGCAGTCACAGGCTTTAGTGTAGTCTGCAGATGGTGACTTCAGCCATGAAGTTAAAAGACGCTTGCTCCTTGGAAGAAAAGCTATGACCTACTCCTCCTCCTCCTCCACCTCCTCCTCCTCCTCCACCTCCTCCTCCTCCTCCACCTCTTCCTTCTCCTCCTCACCCCAAATGAACTGTGCCTCCATAAGGCCCTTGTCCTCTCTTGGATTCTGAAAGACTCACTCAGGCTGGCGGAGCTCATGCATCCCTTGCATGATGACCGGGGTCAAAGTGCAGACAGGAGTGAGGAAGGGCGACAGATGGGGACCCCAAGCCTGCGGCAGAGGGGGGTTGTAGTCAATGAAACAGAGGTAGATGTTTTTCTGGAATTCCTTGTTTTCTCTATGATCCATCAGATGTTGGCAATCTGGTCTCTAGTTGCTCTGTGGTTTCTAAACCAAGCTTGAACATCTGGAAGTTCTCAGTTCACGAAATGCTGAAGCCTAGCTTGGAGGATTTTGAGCATAACCTTACTAGGATGGGAGATGAGTGCAATTGTCCAGTTGTTTGAACATTCTTTAGTACTGCCCGTCTTGAGAAGTGGGATGAAGATTGACCTGTTCAAGACCTGTGTCCACTGCTGGGTTTTCCAGATTCGCTGACATATTAAGCGCAGCACTTTCACAGCATCATCTTTCAGGACTTGAAATAGCTCTGCTGGAATTCCATCACCTCTGCTAGCTTTATTGACAGCAGTGCTTCCTAAGGCCCACTTGACTTCACACTCCAGAATGTCTGGCTCTGAGTGAGAGACTACATCATTGTGGTTATCTGGGTCATTAAGATCTTTTTTACAGCTCTTCTGTGTATTTTTGCCATCTCTTCTTGATCTCTTCTGCTTCTACTAGTTCTTTACCATTTCTGTCCTTTATTGTGCCCACCTTTGGGTGAAATCTTCCTTTGATATATCCAATTTTCTTGAAGAGGTCTCTAGTCTTACCCTTTCTGCTGTTTTCCTTTATTTATTTGCATTGTTCATTGAAGAAGGCCTTCTTGTCTCTCCTTGCTATTCTCTGGAACTCTGCATTTAGTTGGGTGTACCTTTCCCTTTCTTCCTTGCTTTTCACTTTTCTTCTTACGTCACCTATGTGTAAGGCCTCCTCAGACAACCACTTTGCCTTCTTGCATTTCTTTTTCTTTGGGATGGTTTTGTTTGCTGGCTCCTGTACAATATTATGGACCTCTGTCTAGAGTTCTTCAGGCATTCTGTTTACTAGATCTAATCCCTTGAATCTATTTGTCACCTCCACTGTATATTCATAGGGGACTTGATTTAAGTCATACCTGACTGGCCTCATGGTTTCTCCCGCTTTCTTTAGTTTAAGCCTGAATTTTACTATGATCTGAGCCATAGTTGGCTCCAGGTCTTGTTTTTGCTGAGTGTAAACAACGTCTCCATCTTCAGCTACAAAGAATGTAATCAATCTGATTTCAGTATAGACCATCTGGTGATGTCCATGTGTAAAGTTGTCTCTTGTGTTGTTGAAAAAAGGTGTTTGCTATGACCAGTATGTTCTCGGCAGAATTCTATTAGCCTTTGCCCTGTCTCATGTTGTACTCCAAAGCCAATCTTGCCTGTTACTCCAGGTATCTCTTGACTTCCTACTTTTGCATTACAATCTCCTATGAAGAATAGAACATCTTTTTTTGGTGTTAGTTCTAGGAGGTCTTCTGGGTCTTCATAGAACTAATCAGTTTCAGCCTCTTCTGTTATTTCTTGAGCACCTTCAAACACCAGTATGCTTTTGTTCCCTGAATTTCCTCCAGTCTCCTCTCTCCCTGTTAGTGATTATCTTTTCATTTTTATCAGGATGGTATATAAATGCTAACTCTGACAATATATAAGTCAGTGTAGCTGATACCAACTGGTCAAAAATACATGGCTATAGAAAGTTAATAGAACAAGAGATCTGAGTGTATTATTCAAACTTACAAAGAACTAAAGATAACAGTGTGAATATCAAATACGGTATGTCAGGGGTCACCAAGACCACCCTTAGAAACACCCAAGGCTGATGAGTTAACCCTTTACTACCCCTGGGGGGGAAGAGAGCCGTGTCCCACCCTATAAAAAAACCTCTCTCTCCATGTTTTGTGCATAGGTTGACTCTAAAAGTTGAAAAATCAAAGACAAAAATTCACATTAGGATGTTTCTGTAAATATTTTAAAAAGCCCAATCAAAAAGAGGATTACATTTCCTTCTTATAAATAAAATTTGATGACCCCTGGGCCATTTTAAAAGAGAAGTTTCTTAGTGTCAAGGGCTAACAGATTCTCTTTTATTAAACATCATCAACTGGTAGAATTATATTTAACTTTGCATCTTATTTTGATGATAGCTTCCAGTGCAGTTCTTTTTTCCCCTGCTGTTTCTAACTGCTTTCCTTATTTTCTTGAACTAATTAGCATCATCAAATTCAATTTTCTTTGAACTCCCAATCACACTATCTAATATGTTGAGTTCACATACATACACTTTAAAAAGTTTTTTAAAAGTTTTTTTTTTTTTTTTAATTTTTCCTCTCTCCCAGAGCCTGCCATTCTTGTCTTCCAATCTGGACTGATTGCCAATCAGGCCTTCTGCCCAGTTGGCAACCTTGGTATTTCCTGTCACAGCTTTCCTGGATTCGATCCACTGTCTTATGGATACTACATCTTCCTTTTTCTTGGCTTACACTCTTGTTTTACTGGAGAACATCCTTAAGTAGCTTCCTAGTGAAAGTCTCTCAGTCGTGTCTGACTCTTTGTGACCCCATGGACTATACAGTCCATGGAATTCTCCAGGCCAGAATACTGGAGGGCTTAGCTTTTCCCTTCTCCAGGGGATCTTCCCAACCCAGGGAGTGAACGTAGGTCTCCCTCAATGTAGGCAGATTCTTACCAGCTGAGCCATAAGGGAAACCCAAGAATACTGGAGTGGGTAGCCTATCCCTTCTCCAGCAGATCTTCCTGACCCAGGAATTGAACCAGGGTCTCCTGCATTGCAGGCGGATTCTTTACCAATGGAGCTATCATGGAAGCCCAAGTAGCTTCCTAAGAAAATATATTTGAGAGGTAAATTTTCTTAGGTATTACATATTATTAAATATTTTTATTTCACTGTCACACTTGATGGATATTTTGGCTGGTGTAGAATTCTAAATTGAAAATCATTTTCTCTTGGAAGTTGGAAAGCATTGCCTTATTATCTTTTTTAAATTGTTGTCCTATTATCTTTTATTATCCAGTATTATTATGAGGTCTGATTCCTATTCTTTTTTTTGCTTTTATTTGACAAAAACTATTGTTGGCTGCTGGCTGGACTTCCTAGATCACTCACCAAAATCCTTATGTTTTCTCTCATATTTTTTGTCTGTGTTGCTTTGTTCTATTTTCTAGGAGACTTGTTCAGTTCTATCTTTAATATTTCAATTGAAATTTGAACTTTAATAATCACATTTAATTTCCAATAATTATTTCTTATCCTCAACTCCTTTTACATAATATTCTGTTCTTGTTCTTTGGATAAAATATTTTCTTAGTTCTCTGATATGCTAATTAAAATTTAAAATTTCTCATGTTTTCCTCCACATTTTCTAGGATTCTTCCAAGTTCATTTTTCACCTATTTCATGTTGAAGTCTTTCTTCAAATTTCTGATGATGCCTTTTGGTTGGTTTATATTCAGCAAAGAAGGGCTGGATAGCTTTGGAGATTTAATCAGGTTTAAGGGGAATAGGTCCGTTTTCCTGCTTTGACTCCTCAGTGGAAAGCAAGGAGTTGAGGAACAGAGTTGCCCACATGCCTGCTGGAAGCCCCAGTTTTCAAAAGACGTTTCATTCAATTGCTTTAGAGAATCGTCAGGTATTTTCCCTGCAGGCCTGCTCCAGCTGCTAACTCAGCTGTCTGGTAGAGGAGAGGAGGTTTCAAATGATGCAACCATTCTGTACTGGGGCCTGCGATGAATCCCCAGGTGTTCAGACCCATTTAATTCTATTGCCTTCCACCACATGCCTGCTAATTGTGAGCCTACTCTCTGGTGTTAATATCTGGCCAACTGGCTCCCACCTACTCTGTAGTCCCTCTGTCTAATATGCTAGGCTGAATGTTTCCTGCCTGTTTTATTCATTAATTAATTCCCATCTTGATCTCCAAAAAATTGTTGAAATCTGTCAATTGAGGATAACCTTCCATCCTCACCACATTCCCTTCACTCTGATGAATTTATACCTTTTTGTTCCTGGATACTCTTCTCGTAGTGAGCATCTCATGATAAAAAAACGAGATCCCCTGTGTGTGTACATGTGGGTGTGCACACAGAAATGTGAGCATGGTGTGCCAGAATCAATTCATTTATTATCTATTTTCCTCTTTTTAGTAAGTCAAGTGTTTCTTTGTTTTTTATATTGAAGTATAGTTGATTTACAATGTTGTGTTAATGTCTGCTGTACAGCAAGATGACTTAGTTATACACATATAGACATTCTTTTTTTAAAAAAATTCTTTTCCATGATGCTTTATCACAGGATATTGAATATAGTTCCCTGTGCTATACAGTGGGACCTGGTTGTTTAGCCATCCCATATATAATAATTTGCATCTGTGAATTGCAAACTCCAACTCCATCCATCCTCTATATTTTCCTCTTTTCTAATAAATGTAGTTACAGTAATTAATTTTTCTAGATGACCAGTTTGGCCACACAGCATAGGTTTTAATATGTAAGGCTCTCATTGTTGGTCATTTCTAAAGAGTTTATAATTTTACTCTATGTTTCCTCTTTAACCAAAGAGTTATTTTGAAGCCCATTTTAAAACTTTCAAGTGGAGAGTACATTTTTGGTTTAGTTTTGTTTTACTTTTGCCCATTCTTTTGTTCTTAAGTTTTAGTTTTACTGTATTGTTGCCAGAGACTGAACTGAATGATTTGTACGTTTTGGAATTTACTGAGTTTAAAACTTTAATTCATAAGCAACTTTATGAAATGTTCCATAGTGTTTGAAATATATTTGTGGTTTTATGTTTTGTGGTATCATCTGGGATGTTAGTTCTAAAATTTTAAACTGTTTTACCTTTCTTATTTTCTGTGGTCATTTTGGATTTGCTCTAAAAATATATATGCTTTCTATCAGTTCAGGGATTTTTAGAAAGAGTAAAAGTTTATGATCTGTTTGCCATGTCAGTAAAATCCTCCAGGTTTTGGTTTGTCTGTCAATTGCTATCTATACTATATTGTTCTTGTTTTTTATCTTATATAGTCCCATTTTCAAGGGGATGTATTTAAAAATTTTTATAGTTGTCCCATTTTTTTAAATGGCCCATTTTAAATTCTACTAGTAAATACTTTAGACTCTAGTTTATTTTTCTACTTTTCAATGGCAAGAGTGAAATTGTATCATTTAAGTTCCATTTATTCAAACTAAGGAATTTGGCAAGACCCTCACCATTGGTTTTCTGTTTCAAAAATGTCTTGAACACTTCCTCTTCTTGATCTAGAATTAACTTGTTAAAAGTCCATAAAAACGCCTAGATTTTGACTCAGGCAAATAATTTCCAGATTAATTTATGAAGAATTGACATCTTTATTATGTCAGCTCTTCCTTTCCAGAACTGTGGTAGTTTCTATTTTTTCAGGTCTTCTTTTTTTTCAGTAAAGTTTTATACTTTTTAATATAGTTTTTTGTCATGTTTTATTGTTTATTCCAAACTGTTTTATAATTTTTGTGGCCTAAGTTGAATGTTTTTTTTCCCATTTCTTTTCCAGCTTGTTACTGGCTGGATCTGTATGCCTGCATCCTAACAGCAAGGGAATCCATTTGGGGTTAACGGGTCTTTCTCTTCAGAGTGAAACTCCAAGGATAAGGTTTAAAAGAGAACAGACGGTGAAGGATGGGTGTTTTATTTTACACGAATGATGTTGCACCAAAGATCTTCTGTTTCTTGCTTTGTTCCCATTAACACCATTAAACATGATGTTTGCTTGAAGTTTTTTAATAGATGATTTTGATCAGATTAAGAAAATTCCCTCCTATTCATAGTTCTCTAAGTTGTTGTTAATTTTCTTTTTATCATAAGTAGGTATTGAATTTTATCAAAGGCTTTTTCTGCATATATTGATATGGTCATATAATTTGCTTCCCTTAAATTTGTTAAGTCTGATTTTCTAATTTTAAACCATCCTTGCAATCTTAGAATAAAACTCAGCTTGGTTAGGATATACCAATATATACTGCTGGATTCGGTTTGTCTAGAATTTTTACATCCATTTCCATATTTTGTGTAATCCTTTCATTGGTTTGTTATAGTAATTATATTAGTCTCATAAAATAAGTTTGAAGGAACTTCTTTCTTTTCTGTTTATGATTGGAATTGTTGTTGTTGTTCAGTCCCTAAGTCGTGTCTGACCCTTTGCAACCCCATGGACTGCAGCGTGTCAGGCTCCCCTGTCCTTCACTATTTCCCAGAGTTTGCTCAAACACTTGTCCATTGAGTCAGTGATGCTATCTAATCATCTCATCCTTTGCCACCTTCTTCTTCTTTTGCCTTGATTCTTTCCCAGCATCAGGGTCTTTTCCAATGAGTCAGTTCTTTGCATCAGGTGGCCAAAGTATTGGAGCTTCAGCTTCAGTAGCAGTCCTTCCAATGAATATTCAGGGTTGATTTCTTTAGGATTGACTGGTTTGATCTCCTTGCAGTCCAAGGGACTCCCAAGACTATTCTCCAGCACCACAGTTCCAAAGCATCAATTATTTGGCGCTCAGCCTTTTTTAGGGTCCAACTCTCACATCCATACACAACTACTGAAAAAACTATATCTTTGACTCTACACCTTTTTGGCAAAGTGATGTCTCTGCTTTTTAATACGCTGTCTAGATTTGTCATAGGGCTTCCCAGGTGGTGCTGGGAATTAAGAAACCACCTGCCAATGCAGGAGACATGAGACATGGGTTTGATCCCTGGGTAGAAAGGCATGGCAACCTGCTCCAGTATTCTTGCCTGGAGAATCCCATGGAAAAAGGAGCCTGGTGGGCTACAGTCCATAGGTTTGCAAAAAGTTGGACACAACTGAAGCAACTTAGCAAGCACAGGTTTGTCATAGCCTTCTTTCCAAGAGCAAGCATCTTTTTATTTCATGGCTGCAGTCACCATCCACAGTGATTTAGGAGCCCAAGAAAATAAAATCTGTTACTGCTTCCACTTTTTCCCCATCTATTTGCCATGAAGTGATGGCACTGGATGACAAGATGTTAGTTTTTGAATGTTGAGTTTTAAGCAAGCCTTTTCACTCTCCTCTTTCACCCTCATCAAGAAGTTCTTTAGTTCCTCTTCATTTTCTGCCATTACGGTGGTATCATCTGCGTTTCTGAGGTTGTTGATCTTTCTCCCCGAAATCTTGATTACAGCTTGTGATTCATCCAGCGTGGCATTTTGCATGATGTACTCTGCATATAAGTTAAATAAGCAGGGTGACAATATACAGCCTTGATGTACTCCTTTCCCAATTTGGAACCAGTCCATTGTTATATGTCCAGTTCTAACTGTTGCTCCTTGACCTGCATACAGGTTTCTCAGGAGGCAGGTAAGATTGTCTGGTATCCCCATCTCTTAAAGAATTTTCCACAGTTTGTTGTGATTCACACAGTCAAAGGCTTTGTTGTAGTCAATGAAGCAGAAGTAGATGTTTTTCTGGAATTCTCTTGCTTTTTCCATGATCCAATGGATGTTGGCAATTCGATCTCTGGTTCCTCTGCCTTTTCTAAATCCAGCTTGAACATCTCAAAGTTCTCAGTTCATGTACTGTTCAAGCCCAGCTTGAAGGATTTTGAGCACTACCTTGCTAGCATGTGAAATGAGTGCAATTTTGCGGTAGTTTGAACATTCTTTGGCATTGCCTTTCTTTGGGATTGGAATGAAAACTGACCTTTTCCAGTCCTGTGGCCACTGCTGAGTGTTCCAAATTTGAGTACAGCACTTTCACAGCATCATCTTTTAGGATTTGAAATAGCTCAGCTGGAGTTCCATCACCTCCACTAGCTTTGTTTGTAGTAATGCTTCCTAAGGCCCACTTGACTTTACATTCCAGTATGTCTGACTCTAGGTGAGTGACCACACCATCGTGCTTATCTGAGTCATTCAGACTTTTTCTGTACAGTTCTTCTGTATATTCTTGCCACTTCTTCGTAATCTCTTCTGCTTCTGTTAAGTCCTTACCATTTCTGTTCTTTATTGTACCCATTTTTGCATGAAATAGTCCTTTTGTATCTCCAATTTTCTTGAATAAATTTCTAGTCTTTCCCATTCTATTGTTATCCTCTATTTCTTTGCAGTATTCACTTAAGAAGGCTTTCTTATCTCTCCTTGCTGGTCTTTGGAACTCTGCATTCATTTGGGTATATTTTTCCCTTTCTCCTTTGCTTTTTGCTTCTCTTCCTTTCTAAGTGGTCTGTAAGACCTCCTCAGACAACCATTTTGCCTTCTTGGATTTTTCTTTGGGATGATTTTGGTCACTGCCTCCATACATTGTTACAAACCTCCATCCATAGTTTTTCAGGCACTCTGTCTATCAGATCTAATCCATTGAATCTATTTGTCACTTCCACTGTATAATCATAAGGGATTTAATTTAGATAATACCTGAATGGCCTATTGTTTTTCTCTACTTTTTTCAAGGTAAATCTGAATTTTGCAATAAGGAGCTCATGATCTGAGCCACAGTCATCTCTAGGTCTTGTTTTTGCTTAGTGTATCGAGCTTCTCCATCTTTGGCTGCAAAGAATATACTCAATCTGATTTCAGTGAAAGTAAAATCCAATGCTGTGAAGAAGAATATTGCCTAAGAACCTGGAGTGTTAGGTCCATGTATCAAAATAAATTGGGTGTGGTCAAACAGGAGATGGCAAGTGTGAATATCAACATTTTAGGAATCAGTGAACTGAAATGGACCAGAATGGGTGAATTTAATTCAGTTGACCATTTTATCTACTACTGTGGGCAAGAATCCCTTAAAAGGAATGGAGCAGCCCTCATAGTCAACAAAAGAGTTAGAAATGTAATCTCAAAAACAACATAATGATCTCTGTTTGTTTCCAAGGCAAACCATTCAACATCACAGTAATCCAAGTCTGTTCCCCAACCACTAATGCTGAAGAAGCTGAAGTCAATCGGTTCTATGATCTACAAGACCTTCTAGAACTAATATCAGAGAAAGATGTCCTTTTCATCATAGGGGATTGGAATGCAAAAGTAGGTCAAGAGATACCTGGAGTAACAGGCAATTTTCGCCTTGGAGTACAAAATGAAGCAGGGCAAAGGCTAACTGGGTTTTTCCAGGAGAAGACACTGGTCATAGATAACCCTATGGGGGAATAAAATGAGAGCAAAAGCCGGTGGACATCTAAATAGCACCCCTTTCACTGTTGCTTTATCTACCTCAAATTCTTATCACTATGTAACATTTTATTTTATACTTTTTGTATGTTCACTCTGAATCTTCCCCTACAAGAATGTTAATTTGGTGTCTTATTCAGTACTCTGCATCCAGAGCCTGGACCAGTGCCTGGTACATAACAGGGATTTAATAAATGAATGGGAGTGGGGTAGGGAGTCACATCAGAATCAGACGGTTCCTTCTTAACTGGAGAAGTAGCAAAAAGAGAATCGGATGGATTGGATGATAGCTGGAATCAGAGTAAAGTCGCCTTGACAGACAGTACTATCCTGAACACTCCATTAGCTAAAGTGAAGTGAAGTGAAAGTCGCTCAGTCGTGTCTGACTCTTTGCGACCCCATCCAGGCCAGAATACTTGGAGTGGGGTAGCCTTTCCCTTCTCCAGGGGATCTTTTCAACCCCAGGATGGAACCCAGGTCTCCCGCATTGCAGGTGGATATTAACCAGCTGAGCCACAAGGGAAGCCCTCACTAGCTAAAACTTTTTTCATACTCTTTTAAAATATTTTTCTATACCAGCGTTATGGGATCTTAAGTCCCAAATTACCTTTTCCGGGCCGAGTGCTTATTTCTTTGTGTTCCCACTGCCCCCTCTGCCCACTCACCCCAAACCATCTCATCCAACCATGACAGGTTTCGTGAAAGCCTTGGCATGCACCCTCTTGCCCCACCAGAGTTGCAAGAAGGTGAAGGCTACAATTCGTTGTTCAGTTATTTCCCTGCCCCTCTGAGAGTGTGGCACACGGTAGGCTCAAATGAAAGAGTGCCTTGGGTAGGCCTCGTAAACCAAGATCCCTTGTTTGCAACAATGTCAGGCAACTTTGCTGCTTCTACTGAAGGTGGTGATACTGAGAAATACGGCTGTTGCGGGAGGCTTATAGTAATGTACTTCGTGTGTTTGCGGACAGCAGGTCAAGGGCCCGGGATGGTCGCGCAAACAGGCATCCGGAACCTAGGCCTTCCCTTGCCCCAGCATCCGCAAAGGCCTATTAATCCTTAATATTCAAATTCCGCCCACTAAACCATCCCCTCGGCGCCCAAGCCGCCTCTTTTCCCCAAATGACGGCCGTTGGCAGCCAATCGGCAGCTAGACAGGGCGTCCGCCCCCTTTTCCCTCGCCGGAACGGACACCGAGTCCCGCCAATTGGGGGCGTCGCCACCGAGGCCCCGCCCCACCCCGACCGCCGCATCCAATGGCGCGCCAGCTCGTTCAGGCACCGGGGGCGGGGCGCAGGCGCGCAGGTGCAGCTGTGCGCAAGCCGGCAGGGAGGGCGGGGCGCGACGTCGGCCGTGCGGGGTCTCGGCGTCGGCGGCGCGCGCGCTCCCTCCTCTCGGAGAGAGGGCTGTGGTAAAAGCCGTCCGGAAAATGGCCGCCGCCGCCGCTGCCGCGCCGAGCGGAGGAGGAGGAGGAGGCGAGGAGGAGAGACTGTGAGTGGGACCGCCGCGGCCGCGGGCGGGGACCCTTGCTGGGGGGCGGGGGGTAGGGGCGGGACGTGGCGCGGGAGGGGCCCGCGGGGTCGGGCGACAAGGCTGGCGGATGGCGTCCCTCCTCTCTACCCTCCCCCTCCCGCTGGTGACGGCACCCCCCCCCCCCCGGCGGCCCGTTACCCGCACTTGCGGGTGACCGTCTTCGGCGCGGCCTCCTCAGGCTGCCTTTGCCTGCTCCCCCCCCCTCCCGCCTTCGGCGCGCATCCCGGCCCCCCGGCCCCGCGGGCGCCCCTGTCGCCGGGGCTTCGCCTGTCGGGGCTGCGCGCGCGTCGTGCCCTTCGCGGGGCTTCGGGCCCGCGGCGCCGTCGCGCGCCCGCGCCCCCGGCCTCTCCCTGGCTCGCGCTTTCCCGTCTCCCTCCCTCGCGCGCCCCTCTCCCGTTACTCGGCCCCCCCCCCCCCACTGGCGCGCGTGCGCAGTTCGCCTCCCGTCGGGAGAGTGCGCCACAAGGGCTCCTGGGCAGTCGCCCCCATCTCCAGGCTTTGCCTCCCCCTCCTTTTCGCCCATTCCATGACTTTCTGCCCCCCCCGCCCCCGCGGCGAGCGAGTTCCTTTCGCATCTAGCAAGAACAAGTAGGTGGGAATTATTGTCCACCCACAAAAGGCACTAGACATTGTGTTCTTGGCCCCAGAGCTCATCAGAAAGAGGCGGTGATAGTTGCCATCAGGAGCCATGGGGAGGGGACGGGGTGTCCGGCAGCACCCGAAGCGCTTCGATGGGAGCGCGCTCCCAGGGCGTTTGGGGGGGGGGGCATGGCCTTAGAATACGAGCGCCCTCCCATCCTTCCCCCCCCGCCCGCCCCCCTTCGCCGGCGATCTTCCAGTTACATAAGTGGAGTGGGGCTCAGTCTGTGACGGGCTTCCATAGTCCCGGAGCGCGCCCGGCTCAAGATCACCAGTACCAGATGGGGCAAGTTCACCGCATCGCCGGGGTGCCCATCACTTGGTCCCTGAAAGTTTATTTTCTTTCTAGTTTGCTTCTGAGTCACCCAGACTGAAACTCAGGTGACTGATTAGTGGTGTGGCAATGTTTTTTGTGGTTTTGCACTGAAGACTTAAGGTCATGGTGAAGAGTTTAAAAGATTGCTTTCACAGAGGAGACCGTTCATGGCCTTGCTGAGTGTGGATTCCAAGGGGGGAAAGGCTGGCTGTGGAATACACCTCTGTGGCCGTCGCTTCTACTGTGAGTGTGTTCGGTGTGGATTGGTCACAGCCGAAATGGGCTCCACCACAAAATTGATATTCCTGACTCATGGTCAGGCAGATGTGTGCTTCTCGTTTTTCAGGAACAGGAACGGGCTGCAAAGCCATTCAGAGTTGTGTCTCTGTTGTGCCGATCAGTGCCCCAAATTGTGAGATGGTAGCATAGAATTCTGTGGGTGGTTGGTGATCACAGAACTGAACCTACTGGCCTGTGAGGCTGAGTGGCTTAAGAGTTGAGGACTCTGGCAAGTTTTAGGCATTTTGTTACATTATGAAAATGAAGCATATTCGGGCCTTGGTAGCAAAAATCATTAACAGGCAGTTGCTATCCAGGAGAAATTTGGGTTCCACCGTCAGAATTTTCATCTGTATCTGAACGATTTCAACTAAGAATGCCATTAACCTCTTGGGTCCTTTGAAATATGCTGAATCTTTATTATTTTTTTTAATCTGGCTTTTAGTTTTAGGTCTTTTGGGAATTTCCACTAGGGATTTAGGGAAATAAATTTATTTATGGGCTTTGAAGGATTTCTAAATCCTAGTCCTGGAACCTAGGAAAAAATTTGCTTTCATTTTTTACCCGGACGTATCAGAACGTTAAAGGGCACAATCAGTCTCAGAGGTGTAGAGTTGATTGAATAAGTTGCCACAGAACACCCATTCATGGCATGTCAGCGAGGGGGCTGATCACTGAGGTGCATTCCTGTCTGCACACATAGATACACAAGCCTCTAATGAAGATTCCAAGGTTTGTACATCTGAGCCTCAGATGTGACCGGCAAGGGCTCGATTTTGTTTCCCATCATTGGCAGTGCGTTAGCCGCCTCGGGTGCCCCTCCAGTGAGCCGTTCCATCATACCCCTATCCCTTTAACCTGCACAGCCTCCAGAATATAGTTTGTCTGCAAAGTACCTGGTGGCATCTGAAGTCATGGTGTCCTAACAGCTTGAGGAAACCCTCTATGGCTTTCTTGCCAGTACACACCATACTTTTTTTTGTTGTTACAAATTTGCCTGGAATGCTTGCAACCTTGAATCCCAGGTCTTTGTTTCACCTGACAGAGCACAATGCAGTCCAACCATACTCCAACTTTTGCACTGCTTATGTTGCAGGAGGGTTCGAGTACTGTTTTGCATTTTATTTGCAATTTCCAGCCACAGCCCTTGTTTCCCGGCTGGCCCTGCCTCTTTGTGGCTGAATCTAGTGGGATGGGGAGGCACGCTGTGGAATTTGACAGAAGAATTGGCTAGAGGAGTCCAATATGATGATGTCCCCCTCCTGAATACCCGTTCCCCCATGTGGAGACAGAATGAGAACCTTGCTTCTCGAACCTAGAATAAAGAAGAGCCGATTGGAAAGTGTTAGTTCCTTCCTGGAGGGCGCTTTCCCCTGTTAATACACCTGCCCTGGATTATTTACATGATAAATGATGTCTCCTGGACCCCGTGATCTTTTGTAAAGGTGAATATCAGTGAAAATCTTTTAACTGGCTAAGAGCAGTTTGTGGCCAGCCTGCCCGAGTTATCTATGAGAAGAATATTGTAGAAAGGGTTTGACTTTTGCAGTAAGTAGTGTTTCAAGCACATAGGCGGGTAAAGCATAGTCCTAGACTGGTGGTTCCAGGGAGCGTGGTAAACACCTGTTTGTTTTCCCCACCCTTTGCTGGTGATATGCACGCAGACCAGCCTCGTGTGGCTGGCAGATACAACGTTTTTTTCATGGGTAGAGCATTATTACTGCTCCAGTGGGAGGACCTTGTTCTCAGTGCTTCTGTACCAGTGCCTTCCAGTCAAACTGTCATTGTCACCACTGTCCCTTTACCTCAATTTGGGTAGGATGGATGTAAAGTCTCTTTCCCTTGGACTCACTGACACAAAAGTTGTGCTCTTCTGCATTTACCTGGTCTCTTCTGCCTTTCTTTGGCACGGAGCCCCTTCCTATTGAAAGCTTGCTTTGTACGCCTTTGCTTAAATACTTGGTTCTACCCCTTTGATGGTAGGTATGGTGTGGGGGGGGGACAGAGTGAGAGCAGGGCATGGCCTGCTCTCCCATATTTAAGAGGAGTTGTGACCATTCTGTTACAGAGTAAAGCCTTGGCCTTTTTCACTTCTTCAAGGCACAGTTACGTTGGTTCTGCTGGTGTATGAATGTCTTGAGCATAGCTGTTTTGTTATACTGCAGATGTCTGGACTCTTGGTATCAAGCTTTAGAAAGGCTTCCGTGCATAAGGGCTGGGGGGCGCTCTGTAACATATATATAGACCTGCAATTCACTGCTTTATTGGGTCTTCACCTAAGTGCGCTCATTTGCTGGCTCTTTTTTTTTTCTCTCTACGAAATCTTGAGTTATCAGAGATCTTAAACTTTCAGAGCTCGAAGGAACCTTAGTCTAGGTCCCTCAGTTTACAAATAAAAATGCAATTTACAAAAAAAAAAAAAAAAAAAAAGGCAACTGTGAAAAGTTGTGGCTCTTCTAGGGCTTCCCAGCCAGGATGCCAGTTTGATTTTTATTATATAGCTAACTGAGTAATAGCTCAGCTGGTAAAGAATCCACCTGCAATGGGGGAGACCCTGGTTCGATCCCTGGGTCAGGAAGATCCCCTGGAGAAGGGATAGGCTACCCACTCCAGTATTCATGGGCTTCCCTGATGGCTCAGATGGTAAAGAATCAGCCCGCAATGCACGACACCTGGGTTCGATCCCTGGGTTGGGAAGATCCCCTGGAGGAGGGCACGGCAACCCACTCCAGTGTTCTTTACTGGAGAATCTCCATGGACAGAAGAGCCCAGGAGGCTACAGTCCATGGGGTTGCAAAGAATCGGACATGACAGAGCAACTAAGCCTAGCAAACCTGAGTAATACTGTGACTTTGACTTCTGGGATTTTAGAGTGTTCTATGACTTGACTGTTTAAGGGAATTCTGAGGCCTCACTGCACCTCAATAGCTAATTCCAGATACCATCCTGGTAGTTCCAGACCAGCAGTAAAAGACTTGGTTGGTGTTGCACTTCTGAGTTTGATTATGTGAGTAATTGTGTGAATAGTTTCTTAAGTTGTACACGCTAGGCTTTTTTTAGTCTAAAGATAAAAGTGCAACTCTTGGGCCGGCAAGGTATCAGAAATTAGCTAATATGGGGCAGTTGAGGTTTTAACAAGGAAGTGTTGGTTGTCTTGATGAAAAGCATAGTGGCAGAAGACCTTCTTAGAACATGTGTTCAAAGGCAAAAGAGAAAGTATCACACTGTTAACTCAGTTTGTTGAACATTTTACTGATCTGAGAGGCCTAAAAGTGAGTGCTCAAAAACAGTCTTGTGTATGTCTGGGGATGGCTTAGGATCTCCCAGGGTACTTGGTTTCTTTTTGGTTCCACTTGTTTTTTTTCCTCTCCTGGCTAAAGCCTTTTTACATGATGTCACAGCAGCTTGTTGCAACTTCAGCTGCTTGCAAATGACAGGACACTTTGCCTCTGCATTTCATGTGTTCTTGGGATGACATTTTGATGTTGCATGTTCTCTGGAACATATCTTCGGTCTCTGGGTATTTCTGTATGATGTGTTGCACGAAATACTGGAGATTGCTTCCTAACTGTACGTTTTAGTGTCAAAATGTCCCTCAGAGGTGACAAGACCTGGGATAGTGTCAGTTCTAACACTCATGAATCTTTCCTTCAGCACTGTGTGTTATCTGGCAGTAAATTTCAGTGTATCCTTTGTTTCTAGCTAGGTAAGCTGGGAAATAGCATGTTACTTTGTCTGTATGTATATCTTCAAAATGTCCCAAATAGCCCTGGGAAAAAGTCGTGCAGCACAATGGGGGCTTTCAACTTACGATTTTCTTTGTTTTAGGCTCCATAAAAATACAGACTCACCAGTTCCTGCTTTGATGTGACATGTGACTCCCCAGAATACATCTTGCTTCTGTAGACCAGCTCCAACAAGATTCCATGGTAGCTGGAATGTTAGGGCTCAGGTAAGTAACCTTCCTTTTTTTTTTTTTAGTATATGTCCTGGTTTGGCCATCTGTTTTTAAAAAAAAAAAAAAAAAGGAATCAAACAAGATCTACTACTCTTGAACCATTATCAAAGTACCCCAAAGACTAAAGACATACGGTGCCAAACTGTGCCATATAATAAAAAAAAGTCACTTCCCTGAGCCCTGAAAGGTCAGTTGGGTTAAGGCTCCTTGGTAGCCACGGTATGATCCGGGGGCGGGTGTCAGATTAGAGCTGGAACTGGTGACCTGCCCCTTCAGTTCACCTTCAAGCAGGTCAGCTAAGCGGAGCTCTTCACCGGCTGCTCTGGCTCTCACCTAGCGGCCTTCAGCGCAGTGCTCTGTTTGCTCTGGTCTCGGGTAAATGACTTCCTGGTCAACATTAGTGAGTGGCGGTGATGCATTTGCAGACACGGGAACCTGCGTGTGTTCCCCTAGAAGGACGACCTTCTGCAAGCTGTGGCCAGACAGCAGAAAGAAAAGAAAGTGAAGTCAATCAGTCATATTCGACTCTTTGTGACCCCATGGACTGTAGCCCACCAGGCTCCTCCATCCATGGAATTTTCTAAGCGATAGGACTCGAGTGGGTGGCCATTGCCTTCTCCAGGGTATCTTCCTGGCCCAGGGATTGAACCCAGGTCTCCCGCATTGTGGGCAGACACTTTACTGTCTGAGCCACCAGGGAATCGAGTGTGTGCATGCCACACACCTCCCACAGGGGCAGCAGAGAGCACCCTGAGGCCCTTTGGGCTCTTGAGACTCTAGAGCAGGAGGAAGGCCTTTTGAGAAGCTGGGGAGCTAGGCCCTCTGAGTGCCGTGCAGGGGTCCTGTCACCCGTGCATCAGGTGCTTGGGCACCACCGCCTGGCCTTTGAATTTGGTCAGATTGAACGGTTCTTTCATTTCTAAACTGGCAGGCTCAATATCTTAAGCTTTTTTGGAGGCCACATCCACATTTGATGTTTTGACATCCAGATTGCAAACATCCCGTGTGGTAAGACTGAACACTCTAATTTGGTTTCTCCATTTCTTCTCCGAAGAAAAACATGTGACTTTACACACATGCGGTCCTCAGGATTCCAGCTGACCCCCTCAAATTTTGCACTTAGTTGTATCTCTCTAGCGGCTTCTGATGCTTCAGTCTGAAGCTGTGTGGACATCTGTCTCAGCCCATTTCGGGGCTGAGTGAGGGGCAGAGAGTTTGGGTAGAGGAGCAGAAAACGTGTAGACGGAAGTGAAGAGCATCACGCTGTCTCCAAGTCACAAATTTGGTTCTGCTTCTGATCCTATGACTTAAATTGTCATTCCCATTTACCACTGCGGGGTGTGCTCTGGGCCCTGCTGACAGGACGTTCTTTGTACGCCACGTATTTATGCTGGTGGGAGTCGTGTGGCTGCTGCTTTGTGCATTGTCTCAGAAACTGTGTGGATGAAATGTAATATAGGCAGTGAATGGGTTTCTTCTGATAGATATTAGGCCTGAAGGAGTGATTGATGTTTTTAATAGTCTTTTTCTCCGATTGCAAATGGATTTCATAAAACAGACGGTGGCAACTCTCTACAGTTTCTTCTAAACAATGTAGAAAGGAAGAGATGTTTTTAAAAATATCTCATTACTTGTGAATGAGAGAGTCACGGCCATTTGAGCTTCAAGGGACTTTGAAGTGAGCATGAGTGTGAAAGGCGCTCAGTCGTGTCCGACTCTTTGTGACCCCATGGAGCATACAGTCCATGGAATTCTCCAGGACAGAATACTGGAGTGGGTAGCCTATCCCTTCTGTGGATCTTCCCAACCCAGGAATCGAACCAGGGTCTCCTGCATTGCAGGCAGATTCTTTACCAACTGAGCTATCAGGGAGCTTTGAAGGGAATTCTCAAAGGACAGAACCTGTCTTTAATAAGTACTTGATCTCTTACTACTTTTCAAGAAATTATAAAAAATAAAACTTTTTTTTTTTTTAAAGAAAAGTCAAACTATTTTAAAGTATATCAGTAAAAAAGCAAATGTTCCCAGTACTCTCCACACCCACTACCCAAAGTAACTGCCGTTAATAGCGTACTGTAGATCCTTCTGATTCTTCTTCTCAGGCTCTGCAAATATGTTCTGTTTGTGTTTTTGACAAAATAAGGATTGCATGGTATGTATTCGACATCTCCCATGTGATATATTTCTCTGCCTCATTTCTGTTAAATAGAAGTGTGGTTTGGTGCTAATTTACGTCATACAGTGTTCCCCTTTTGATTTTCTTGATGGTTCACTATTAAAGATGCTACTGGATTGAATGTCCTCAGGTGCCAGTCCTTTTGAAGAATGGCTGCCTAGACTTGAAGTTGCCGGTGGGTACTTACCACATCGCCTTCCAAAATGTCTAGCCCGTTTCCCATGACAATCTTAGCAAGTGCTATTTCCTGTATTTCCCATATCTTCCCAGAATTGGATGTCCTTTTTAAATATGTGTTTCTTGGGTTATTACTAGGGCTGAACGTCAGTGGTCGCTGGCCATTTGTATTTGGTTTTTGTGAATTGCCTGTTCATGTCTTGCGTTTATTCTTCCATCGGGGTATTTCTTTTTAAGTCAGTTTATAAGAACTCTTAATATATTAAGGATATTAATTCTCTGTCATCATGCAGAGATTTTTCTTTGTTACATGGCATGACGATACTCATCTAGATTTTCTTTCTTCCTAAAAAACTTGATGATGTGCTGTATTCATACATACATATTTGATACATGCAAAAGATTCATATAGTTACGTTGTCTTATGTTTTTTGTACGGTATTTGGAATACTTGTGTTTGTATTTAACTTTGGGATTGGATAAGGTCTCGAGTCCAGCTAGCCAGTATGTCATAGCCATTTGTTGAACCATCTGGTCTTCACCTTTATCTTATGCCAACTTCAAGTGAACAGAGGATCTTTTACTTCTTTCTTTCTGAAGTTTTTTCTTTGTGAGGCTCTTGAGGGCAAGCCCATCAGCAGATAATGGTTTATGCATTCATCCAACAAATATTTTTGCTCCTGCTTTGAGCCAGGGATGGTGCTGGGCCCTGCACGTGCTGCCTTCTTCACTGGCCGTGGGGTGCTGGGGAAGGCGACAGAGGTCATGATGCCAGCTGCGTGGCTCCAGTGCCCATTCCAGAAGACTCAAGAAAATAGCGGATCTTCACAAAAGTAGGTTTTAGATAAACTAGGAGGACTCCAGAGGGTGTATATATGCATGTGTGTGTTTTAAATTCTGACACGGAAGTTGGAGCCATAGGGTAGACTGCAACATAAGCATAGTTTGTTTTCTAACTCAGATAATTGCAGGCTGATTTGTGTCTTGATTTATGATGAGGGCTTTTTGCTGTTAAAATAGTTTTATATTCAACTGCCTTGGTTGTGATGGAATAAAAGTTGCACACTGATAAAAATGGTAATTTTCTTTTATGATGATTTTGAAGCTTTCTGTAATAGCTGATAAAAATAAAGACAGGGTTTTGGTGAATGTGATCTTTGGGGAACAAGTGTAATTTTTTGCGGCTGGCATCATTTAAATCTAATAAGTACCCTCAAAACTGAAGTGGAATCCTAATTTTTTGACTTAAAGAAATGACATAAGTGACATGTGATTAAGGAAAAGGCTTCTTGTGTAAGGCTGAGGTTTTTTAATGATTACTTTAAATACATATATAACAGTACAGCATTAAAAAGGTGGTATAAAAGGTTACATGGTATATGATCTCCTTGCTACCTTGTCCCCAGACAACCATTTCTCCCTGAAGGCAACCATCATTATCAGTTTCTTATAAATCTGTGAGTGTGCATGTGTAATTTTGAAATTGTGAAATGTTCATAACAGAAAATTTTCTGTTTTAACTATTCATTGTGCAGTTTAATGACACTGAGTACATTCTCTTTGCTGTGCAGCCATCACCACCATGTATCTCCAGAGCCCTTTTATCTTGCAAAACTGAAATGATACCCGTTAAATGAGAACTCCCCACTCTTCCCCGCTCTCAGCCCCTGCCAATTGCTCATTTACTTTGTCTCCTATGAAATGGACTATTCTAGATACCTCATATTATTGTATATTTTTATATATGTGTTTATGTATATATCTTATGTGTGTGGTTTTTTACCAAATAGTAAAACACTGTGCACATTTGCACAGTTTGCTCTTTTTAGTTAATATATTTTGATGCTTGTGTGATATGAATTTCCGTAGAGACATGTCACTCATTTTAAGGGTTGAGGTAGTAGTCCATTATGGATACACCATAATTTCTTAACTGATTTTCTCTGGATGGATATTTATGTTTCCAGTGTTTTTTATTTCATTAATGTTGTAGTGAATCGTCTTTTATATAATACCATTTTTCACAGCCAAGTTTATCTGTAGGAGAAATTCGTAGAGCTGGAACTTGCTGGGTCAAAGGATATATGCATTTTAAACTTTGATAGATATTGCTAAATCAAGGATGGCCTTCCAGTTGCGTGGTTTTAGAGGGGAAAAAAACTACATTTGAGTAGATAAGCACAAATTTGTAGAGATTAGAGAGCTGTTTATTCGGATAGGAAGAAATCATTTTCAGCAGTTAGCATGAGAAAGCAAAACTTCAGAAGCTTCCATTTCACGACCTAGTGTGAACAGAGGAGCTGAGACAGGACCCTTTATTTGGCAAGGAGAACGTCAGCCTGTTCTTATTTGTGGATCATGAAGAAAATGGAGTGTTTTTATTTTGGTACCGGTCTAACTTGCAGCGGCTCCTTGGGACTCAGGGTTGAAAAGTGCCCACAGCTGCTGAATGTTCTCCCTCATTTGTGTTGTGACATCATAAGGAATACCCTGAAAGTATTCAGGACCATATTGCTGTCGCCTTGTTTCTTGTTGACTGTGGTACTCTATTGCAGTCCTTTTTTCACTTACCCTGGACTAATTGAGCATCTGTTATTTGTCACTTCCTGCCCTAGATGCTAGGGACTGTTCATACACTCAGTGATTTTCTGGTCTAAAAGACAACAGGCCAATATGCCTTTATTTTACAAGGGGCTAAAGGTGACAGTGGCCACTTCGAGTGCACGGAAACATTAGATCCCACCTGGACTCCCAGGTAGCGTCAGGGAAGAGACTTCTTTGAAAAGTGACCCCCCCACCCAGGACCTGAATGATAAGGCACTGTTAGATTCCAGGAGGAGGCACATGCAGAGGAAAGGGCCGTGCGTCTGGAGGCTCGGACGGGAGGGAACTCGGAGAGTTCAGGGTGGGAGGATGGGGCAGCAGGGGTCTCAGAGAAGTTGCACTGGCAGGGATGCTGGTGGCAGAGCAGACCCAGCTGGCCTGGCTGTGCCAAATAGGCTCAGTCTTCCTTCCAGCGGCCTCACTCTGAGAGGGTCCCGAGCCCCAGGAGGTGGTGGCAGGTGCTCCAGCCACCTGGCCTGTCCCCCCAACCCCCGGGTTCTGGAGGCCATCTGCCCATCAGACCCCAGGGGCTCCCGTTCCACGTCTCCTCCTCAAACCTTCCTTTCCTCCCTGATCCTGGAGACCGAGAGGTTGCCCATCCCCTGAAGGTGATGGAGCTACTCCCCAGACAGGCCAGTTTAAACCTTTGGAAGTACTTTGCGAATTCCTAGGATGGTGCCCTACCGCAGGTGACATTCTGCAGCTTGTGCTTTTTACGCACTCTTTGGCTTTTGAGCCTGGGCCGTGTTGCTGTGTGCAGCCCTTCATTCATTTAACTTGTCTCCTTGTGCTGTGGAAACATCTTTACAACCGAAGTCCCACCAGAGCCCTGAGGGAGAATGGAATTGTCGAGAAACAAGGATTGACATCTGGTTTATGTTTACATCCTTCGGCTCTATTAACTGAGAAGATATTTTTATTTCGGTGTTTGTGAAAACTTTCCACAAAAAAAAGGCATCCATTTTCTAGACTTATTAATAGAGCAGTCCGAAGGTTTTATTTTTAGTTTTGAAAGAAATCAAAGCAGGCTTCTGAGATAGGCACATTTTCCCTCATTCCCATCTCCTTTTCATGTTTTGCTGCTAAGACAAACTTGAGCACTTTTCAGCATGAGCTGGCTGTCTCCATGTAGATTATTTTTGAAAAATGTAAGCACTTGGGTTTTTCTGGGGTTTCTACTGGTACTTAAGTTTTGACATTTCTTTGAAAAGTATTTTAAATCTGTATATACATTTTTAGTAATTTGTTTTTAAAATACAAATTTCTGTGTTTTTGGGTTTTCTGTTTTTATAAACAGCAGAAGGTATTAGTCTATATTAAGTACTAATTTGCTCTAATATTTTCAGCTGTTTTTGGAATTACACTTGGCAAAAAAAAAGAGACAAATGTCTGCAGTTGTGACAGTTTGTCTTTTTGTTCCTTTTAACTCCAGAATAAATAATTCTAGTGAATTTTTTTCTAGGCTTGTAAGAACACAGGAATGATTTGAGTCATTGTAATAAGTAGTTAGGCAAAATTGAAAGTCTTTTTTTTCAGTGATATGACCCTGTAAGAAACTGTTAATACAGCCTGTGAGCAACTGTGTAAAATTTCTTAACCACTCTTCCAGATTGTTTAAGACAAAAGAAAATGAACAACCAAACAAAAATACTGTTCATTATGCTTTTTATTTTTAATTACATAAGTAAAGCATCATTCTAGAAAATTTAGAAAATGCATGTGGAAATTACTCTGGAGATTCCAGCATGCAGAGAAAACTGCTGTTACGGTTTGGTGTGTATCTTTCTAGACTGAGGGTTCTGGCTCAAGTTTGAGAAGTTAGGGGTTCTGTAACCTTGGATGTATACTTGGCTTTTATTTTTACTAACCTCTCAGTAAAAATTTAATAACATATGTAGGCAGCAGACCATGGTAGTGTTAGGAGTACCTGTGCTTTTGTCACCAATAGAGAGCAAAGATGCTTTCACATAGTATTCCATGCAGTTACAGAGATTTTGAAATATTGCTCATGTTCATCACAACTCAAACTTAGTTGTCAGACTCACTTCCAGATCTGGCTATTTATTTAGTGGTTTACTAAAGAGGCACATATTACTCTTAATACCAATTCTCAAAGTAAGTTGTTAATCAATTTCTATGTATTTTATTTTGTGTATTTGAAAACGTCCTTCTGAGGAGTGGTTCAGAGGGCCAAAGTCCATTATGCCATGCAACTCCAGATATAAGAACAGCCAACATTTGAGTGGTCGCTGTGCCAGGGAAAGAGATCAGGAAAGCCCTAAAACACAGGTGCATTAAAGAGAGACAGAATGACATGAAAAGTGAGTTTAAATTACTATATCAAATATTTTTTATGAACACATTAATATTTTCCAGATCCTGTGCAAAGTGTACTGCAACTACAACTGGCAAATAATAACCTAAAGGTTACCTTTGCTATTGGCATTTTAAATATCCTTCTAGAGTCTTCTTTACACACCTGTGTATATGTGTCTGTGTTTTACTTATCAAATATTTATTTGTTTTTTGGCTGCACTGGGTTTCAGTTGCAGCACATGGGATATTCAGTCCTCATAGTAGCATGCAGGATCTTTTAGTTGTAGCATACAGGATCTAGTACCCTGACTAAGGATAGAACTCGGGCCCCTTGCATTGGGAGCATGGAGTCTTAGCCACTGGACCACCAGAGAAATTCCTACATGTTGATTGAGATAAATGGGATCATATAGTATGTACTGTTGTAACTTGCCTTCTTTCCACACTGATAATGCCATAGATATCTTTCCATGTCAATAAAAATATGTATCATCACTTTTCTCTAAAATAAAAATAACTCATGTTTTCTAATTATAAAAGTAATAACTGTTTTGTGGGGGAAAAATGTTTTTTAGAAAATATGGGAAGAGGAAACGGAAGGATTGTCCATAAAACTGACATCTACACATAGATAATGTTTTTGTGCCATGATTTTTAATGATCACCTGACATTTTATTGATGGCTCTACCTTGATTTAATTAGAGCTGTTTCCATTATTTCTGTGCTTTCATTTCTGTGTGGCTGTGTGCTGACCATTCTACTCTGTGCCTGTGTCTCTAGCTTGCATCTCTAACTTTTTTTTTTTCTTAATTAATTACTTTATTTTAATTGGAAGATAATTACCTTACAATATTGCGATGATTTTGGGCATCTCTAACCTCTTGAGCCCTGCATTGGATGGCCTCTTCAGTCTTTCCCCCGGAGTTGCTCCTAGCCGTCTCAAACTTAACAAGTCCCAAACAGAACTCTTGCTTTTTTCCCTCCTTCAATTCTGCTTTGGACACGACTGAGCGACTATACACCAACAACAATGGATCTGCTTCTCTTCCTAGTTTCTGTTTCATTAAATATCATCAGCATCCGCCCAGTTACCAGTCTAAAATTCTAGGAGATGTCCTAGGTTCTCACCTTCCTCTAATCCACCAGCAAGTACTATGGGCCTCCACATTCAAAATGTACCTCAGAACCAACCACTTGTCACCACCTCCACTAAGACCTCAGTCCCCACCACAAGTCACTTCTCAGACGGATGCTCTAAGACTTCAGGTCACATACTGAGCAGCTTTCTCACCCACACTTGGAAACAGCTACATCCTTCATAGGCCTATTTTTTTTTTTTTTTACAGTGATACTTAATTCTAAGTGATTAAATTTTTCCACATACAAGTACTGGGTTCCTTGCTGCTCTGTGTTGAAGAATATGCAGTTCATCAGGCTGTCATCCAGTCATTCATCCCATGACAGAGTTAAGTGTCTACGGTACCTGGGGCAGTGTGGTAGGCAGGCTGTAGGGTGACCGACACAGAGTGGCATCTATTTTGCATGGAGCTCAAGTGTGACTGGAGAGACAGACTTTAAATAATTTCCAAGTGATTATGTAATTACAGTGGGTTCAGTGTTCTAAAGGAGGAGTTGGAAGAGGGTTCACTGTGATCATGTGTAATGGAGGAATAGCCCAGCCTTGGGAGGAATACGGAGGCCTGCCCTAAGGAGGCAGTGCTGAAGTGAGGGACCAAGGGGGCAAAGTCCAGAGTGGAGGAGGGCTTTCCAGGTGGAGAAGAGTACTTGTGAAAGCCCCAAGTCTGGCCAGAGCTTCATCAACTGAGATACTTAAGCAGGCTGCAGCAGAGCAGGGGTTGGGGGCTGAGATGCAGGCTGAGTGGCTGACAAGGTGGGTGCAGGATTTTTGACATTAATGTCATAATAGTAGGGAGCTATCAAAGGGTTAGGCTGTATGGATTTTTATTTTATAATCAAAGTATTACAGCCCCTTGATAACAGCATAACCTTGAGGTTATGGTGAAAACAACAGTCTAGCTCTCTCCTCTCCTGTTCCATGACCCAGAGATGCGATGCCAGCCTTACATGGTGTCTCCTTTGAGTTTCTTTGGTTACTGTCAGAACTAAATTGTATATTTATGCATCTTTCTTGATTTGACAATGTTGGGGAGTTACAAAAGAAGACAGCTTACATCACCTCCCTTATTGGCATTCATATTCACAACAGTGGTTCCTGTTCCATCACCTTTAGTCCATAAAACACTTCCCCTCTCTGGAAGGGGATATAATAACCCTGGATCAGTAAAAATGCTAAATGTTTGCCTTTGATAACTAAATTCCAGAGTAAGGAGCTGGTGTAATGATCACCTGAAATGGTGGCAAAATATTTGCTGTTGTATTTTCTGTTCTCTTTCATGTCAATATAGACTCGTGGAATTTTACTTATTAAATGTTTTACTATGCAACCAAAGTCACTATTCTTTCTTGATCAAATTATTCCAAATGTGGCCAGTGAGATTCCCTTTATGCTGGCACCTGTGTCATCTTGGCATACCCTTATTAATTAGTCTTTGAGTGATTCTTTGCTTTCTGGGATAAGACATTCCATCCCAATGTGTGCTTTTCCTAACCCAGAACTGGTTCTAAGAGTTCTGGATCCTTTTAGTGGGAAATGGTATTTAGAATTTCAGTGTTAGACGTGCACACTCTTACTGGGGTGCCATTGTATCTATGGTCTTTCAGTGGACAAAGCTAGAAAACATACTGAAAAGCTTTCTTACCTCACAAATACATAACGATGTCTACAATGGAAATTAACATTAGAGGGTTTGTCATTAAATTAACATTAGTGGATTTGTCTTCAACTTTATTTAACCCTTATATATCTTTTTCTTACACAAAAAAAGTTCATTCCTAATTAACATTACAGGTTACTTAATCTTGTAATATACATAAAATAATTATCAAATTATAATATCATTAGTACTACGAAAATAATAATTATGAATGAAGTTTCAGATTTCTTCTTGTCCTTAGGATATATCTCACCAGGGACATAAAATCAAGATTATTGTGTTCAAAAACCACCTGGAGGA
Organism: Bubalus kerabau; assembly: GCF_029407905.1. NCBI lineage: Eukaryota > Metazoa > Chordata > Mammalia > Artiodactyla > Bovidae > Bubalus > Bubalus kerabau. The sequence continues at coordinate 50,142,378 of NC_073647.1, read as the reverse complement.
TTTGCTTCTAGTAGTAGTGAGGTAGCTCATTTTGGACTACCTCCAACCTCCTTGCAGATAACAGCTAACAACTCAAGACAAAAATAAAAAACCACTTGTTTTAAGGCACTAGAGAGAGACTGAAAACAGGCAGAAACTAGAGGGAAGTCGATACTTGGAAGAAGGAAACTGCATTAGATGAAAAACAGCTCTTTACCCACAGGCAGTCCTCCTCAGTGCTGCTGCAGGGAAACAAAAACTTTGATAGAGTCCTAGACTCAAGGGTTAAGGAATAAGAGGAATGAAGGCAGAAATTCTGGAAATCAGATTAGCCACAGGCAGTGGGGAAGGTAGGCAAATTCTTCATAGAAACTCTACCCAACTCCAGCTAAGGCAGAAGGAATGAATAGAGATTTCAACTGCTGCTCACCACAGGGAAGACTGAAGATCTCTTCAAGAAAATTAGAGCTACCAAGGGAACATTTCATGCAAAGATGGGCACAATAAAAGAAACGGTATGGACTGAACAGAAGCAGAAGATATTAAGAGGTGGCAAGAATACACAGAAGAACTACACAAAAAAGATCTTCATGACCCAGATAACCACAATGGTGTGATCACTCACCTAGAGTCAGGCATCCTGGTTTCCGAAGTCAAGTGGGCCTTAGGAAGCATCAATAAGAACAAAGCTGGTGGACGTGATGGAATTCCAGCTGAGGTATTTCAAATCCTAAAAGATGATGCTGTGAAAGTGCTGCACTCAATATGCCAGCAAATTTGGAACACTCAGTAGTAGCAAATTTGGAACACTCAGTAGTAGCCTCGGGGCTGGGAAAGGTCAGTTTTCATTCCAATCCCAAAGAAAGGCAGTGCCAAAGAATGTTCAAACTACTGCACAGTTGAACTCATCTCACAGGCTGGCAAAGTGATGCTCAAAATTCTCCATAGGCTTCAAGAGTATGTGAACAGAACTTCAGATGTTCAAGCTGGATTTAGAAAAGGCAGAAGAACCAAAGATCAAATTGCAAATATCCGTTGGATCATAGAAAAAGCAAGAGAACTCAAGAAGAACATGTACTTCTGCTTCATTGATCGCACTAAAGCTTTTCACTGTATAGATCACAACAGACTGGAAAATTCTTAAAGAGATGGGAATACCAGACCGCTTGACCTGCCTCCTGAGAAATCTGTATGCAGGTCAAGAAGCAACAGTTAAAACTGGACATGGAACAATAGACTGGTTCCAAATTGGGAAAAGAGGCTGTATATTGTCACCCTGCTTATTTAACTTATATGCGGAGTACATCATGAGAAATGCCAGGCTGGATGAAGCACAAATTGGAATCAAGATTGCCAGGAGAAATATCACTAACTTCAGATATGCAGATGACACCACTCTTATGACAGAAAGTGAAGAGGAACTAAAGAGCTTCTTGATAAAAGTGAAAGAAGAGAGTGAAAAAGCTGGCTTAAAACTGAACATTAAAAAAACAAAGATCATGGCATCCAGTCCCGTCATTTCATGGCAAATAGATGGGGAAACAATGGAAACAGTGACAGACTATTTTCTTGGGCTCCAAAATCACTGCAAATGGTGACTGTAGCCATGAAGTTAAAAGATGCTTGCACCTTGGAAGAAAAGCTATGACCAACCTAGAGAACATATTAAAAAGTAGAGACATTACTTTGCCAACAAAGGTCCATCTAGTCAAAGCTATGGTTTTCCCAGTATGACTCTGGGAATGATCGTGATTCTCACATCCCAGTCATGTATAGATGTGAGAGTTGAACCATAAAGAAAGCTGAGCACCGAAGAATTGATGCTTTTGAACTGTGGTGTTGGAGAAGACTCTTGAGAGTCCCTTGGACTGCAAGGAGGTCAAACCAGTCAATCCTAATGGAAGTCAGTCGTGAATATTCGTTGGAAGGACTGATGCTGTAGCTGAAGTTCCAATAATTTGGCCACCTGATGCAAAGAACTGACTGACTGGAAAAGACCCTGATGCTGGGAAAGATTGAAGGCAGGAGGAGAAGGGGACGACAGAGGATGAGATGGTTGGATGGCATCACCAACTCAATGGACGTGAGTTTTAGCAAGCTTTGGGAGTTTGTGATGGGCAGGGAAGCCCGGCATGCTGCAGTCCATGGGGTTGCAAAGAGTTGGACACTACTTAGCAACTGAACTGAACATGCCATACATGAAATTTAATTCAAGATTAATTATGGATCTAAATATAAAGCTTTTAGGAAAAAGCAGGAGAATGTCTTCACAATCTTGAGATAAAGGTTTCTTAGCATACAGAAAGCAGTAATTATTAAAGGGGAAAATGGATACATTGGACTTCATTAAAACTTAAAACTTTTTCTTTTCCAAAGGTAAGATTAAGAAAATGAAAAGACAGAAGTCACTGAGAAATAGTTGACACAAGTTGTAAATAGGAAAGTCGTATATCTGACAAATGACTTATATCCAGAATATATAAAGAACTCGTACAACTCAATAATAAAAAAGACAGTCTATTTTTGAAACAGGAAAAGATTTTAGTAAGTATTTTATAAAGGAAGGCATTTGAGTGATGACCAGTTTTCATGTGAAAAAGTACTAACAGTCATCAGAGAAATGCAAATTAAAGCCACAATAAAATACCACTACACACCCACTGGAAGGGCCAAAACTGAAAACTGACAACACCAAATGTTGCTGAGGATATGGGGTGGGGCTGACTGGAAACTGGTGCCAGGGAAACTTTCTGTGACCGTGGTTGCCGGGAGCCGGCGAGAGACATTCCACTCGTGACAAAGGTCATGAGGAAGGAGGCTAGGCATATGCAAAGGTGGGATCGAGCCTCGGGAATCCCCCCGGATATTCTCGAGCATCTACCCCCAAAAACCAGAGTCTGCCTACTTTATTGCTTTGTGCTCTCACCTCTGACTTTACTGGGGGCTGTCCCCCACCACCATCTCACTCTCTGTCAAAGAGCTAACTTACAGCTCCAATTAATAAAGTTCCTGGGCAATTAGGAGTGTTTAAATCCAAACCCCTCAGATGGCTCTCTAACTCGCCTGACAAGTTTACCCTGTCTCCTACAGCTATGCATAGGATTGTTTACAGATTGTTTACAGTCTCCCAGCCTCAAGAGGCACGGGAAGCTTAAGATATTCAAATAGCTTAGAGCCTCTCAGAGAGTTAGAAACTGTCAGAATAAAACTAGTAAAAGATTTCATTGATGAGCCAATGCTTGTTGCCAAGTTTTCACATCCCCTGAATTGTATCTTTGAATGTGTATTAATTAATATAGTTGGTATGTAGAAAAAATAAGTAGTGGCCTTGGTGTTAGTAACTTTAGACCCTTAAGGTAATAAATTCTTTCCTTTGTAAACCCATTACACATCCGCCCTATAGGAATGCAATTTTATCTTCGGAAGATGGCGCCAAACCTTAAAATAATTACTCTTAGAGAAAATAAGTCTTTGTTGTAAGTCTTTGTCAAGAGTCATAAAATGTTAATAGGCCTTCTGGCCAGAAGATGATGTAAATCACCTAAACCATTTATATACGATAAATTTGCAGGAAAGAAACCCTGGTTTTTGATAAGGATCAAAGATTGCTGACTTTGCATCCCCTATTATCCTCTATGTGTAACTTAGGGTATATAAGCCCCTGTTGAAAATAAAGCTACGGGCCTTGCTCACCAAAGCTTGGTCTCCCCGTGTCATTTTTCTCCTCAATTTTCAGCTGAGTCTCCATCTGGACCGTGGATATCCTCTGCGACCATTAATTTGCCTGGGCTTCTAAGACCCACTCGAGGTGGTGTCTAAGGTGGGGCACCTTCCGCTATTCGAGAGGGCGCCTGCGGCCTCTGTGGTCAGAGCTAACCTGGTGTCACAGGTTATATTGATTTTCCGCGTAAACCAAGCCACTCAGCTTCTTTTCTCCGCTGAATTTTCCTACTGAGCTATCCTCATTCTATTACTCTTTATATCTCTAATTAACATTTGAATAGGTCGCCTATGCCGTCTCTCCTTCGAATACCCTGGATCAGCCGGGGCTGGACCCCGGCACATGGTAACATCTTTTATCTTGATAGGGTTTGGCTTATACAGGTGCATACACTTGACAGAACTCATCAGATGGTACACTTAAAATTTGTCATTTTACTGGATGTAAATTTTACCTAAGAACGAGTTTTCATCTCTAGTTAATGGTATACGTGCTAACTTGTTTGGAGATGAAGTGTACTGGTGAACTTTGAAATGCATCAAAAATAAGATGGATTGATGTGTGGATGAATCATGTCAATAATGGTAGAATCTGGGTGATATATATATATGGGTGTTCTTTGTACAGTTTGTTCAATTTTTCTGTATGTTTGAAATTTTTCTTCATAATGTGTTGGGGAAAAGTCACTTGGAATAATTCTTTTTTGTGTGGTTATGTTACTGATTTGATGTAGTTAGCTTTATTTGTTTTCAGTGTTGTGGTTTGCTTTTTCTCTTTATTTGTAGAATACAGTCAAGCCTAATTTAACTGGGGAATTTCTCCTTTAGCAAATTTCTTCAGTTATGATTGTAGAATAACAGAGTTACGATTGTCATAATGATTCTTTATGTGTGTGCTAAGTCGCTTTAGTCGTGTCCGACTCTTTGTGACCCTATGGACTATAGCCCACCAGGCTCCTCTGTCCATGGGGTTCTCCAGGCAGAAATTCTAGAGTGGGTTACCATTTCCTCCTACATGATTCTTTATGTTAATAGCCTGTATGCACACTTTATGTACATGTAAACAAAACATATGGGTTTTATAATTGTTTTGTTATACTTATTCCGATCACATGTATTGAAATGAAATTTGTATCTATTGAATCTAGTATAACAGACTTGAATTTAAATAAAAGCCAAGCCTCAGATGATAATTAGACTTGTGGTGACCACTTTGTATCATATAAATGCTATATACCTGAAAGATATGATTTTTTAAAAGGCCAAAAAAAAATTAATATGAAGAAGCTAAGCCCATATAATGCTTAGAAGTTATTAGTTTCTTGCTTATCCTTCTACTGCGTCCTCTTGCAAAAAGATAAACCAGCTCTTCCGCCGTCATCGCCGCCATCCTCAGCGCGACCTAGCTCGCTCAGATCTTCCTTGGAGAATCCACCACCATCTGCCACCATGGTGAACCTCACAGTAGACCAGATCCGGGCCATCATGGACAAGAAGGCCAACATCCGGAACATGTCTGTCATTAGCCACGTGGACCATGGCAAGTCCACTCTGACGGACTCCCTGGTGTGCAAGGTGGGTGTCATCGCCTCTGCCTGGGCTAGGGAGACCTGCTTCACTGACACCCGGAAGGACGAGCAGGAGCGTTGCATCACCATCAAGTCAACGGCCATCTCCCTTTTCTACGAGCTTTCAGAGGACGATTTGAATTTCATCAAGCAGAGCAAGGATGGCTCTGGCTTCCTCATCAACCTCATCTACTCCCCTGGGCATGTCAACTTTTCCTCAGAGGTGACAGCCACGCTCCGTGTCACTGACGGTGCCTTGGTGGTGGTGGACTGCGTGTCGGGTGTGTGTGTGCAGAGACAGTGCTGTGCCAGGCCATTACCGAGCGCATCAAGCCAGTGCTGACGATGAACAAGATGGACCGGGCCCTGCCTGAGCTGCAGCTGGAGCCTGAGGAGCTCTTACCAAACCTTCCAGCGCATTGTAGAGAATGTCAACATCATTATCTCTACCTATGGCGAGGGCGAGAGTGGCCCCATGGGCAACATCATGATCGACCCCGTCCTTGGTACTGTTGGCTTCAGGTCTGGTCTGCATGGTTGGGCCTTTACCCTGAAGCAGTTTGCAGAGATGTATGTGGCCAAGTTTGCCACCAAGGGCGAGGGACAGCTAGGGCCTGCTGAGCGGGCCAAGAAGGTGGAGGACATGATGAAAAAGCTGTGGGGAGACCGGTACTTTGATCCAGCCAGCGGCAAGTTCAGCAAGTCAGCCAACAGCCCTGATGGCAAGAATCTGCCACGGACGTTCTACCAGCTTATCCTGGACCCAGTCTTCAAGGTGTTTGATGCAATCATGAAAGAGGAGACGGCAAAACTAATTGAAAAACTGGACATCAAGTTGGACAGTAAAGATAAGGACAGGGAGGGCAAGCCACTTCTGAAAGCTGTGATGCACTGCTGGCTGCCTGCTAGGGATGCCCTGCTGTAGATGATCACCATCCACTGCCATCCCCCGTGACGGCCCAGAAGTACTGCCGTGAGCTCCTGTACGAGGGGCCCCCAGACGATGAGGCAGCAATGGGCATTAAAAGCTGTGATCCCAAAGGCCCTCTCATGATGTACATTTCCAAAATGGTGCCGACCTCTGCCAAAGGTCGGTTCTGTGCCTTTGGCCGGGTCCAGAGCTGGTGTCTACTGGCCTGAAGGTCCGCATCATGGGACCCAACTATACTCCTGGGAAGAAGGAGGACCTGTACCTGAAGCTGATCCAAAGGACAATCCTGATGATGGGCCATTACATGAAGCCTATCAAGGATGTGCCTTGTGGCAACATTGTGGGCCTGGTGGGCGTGGACCAGTTCCTGGTGAAGACTGGCACCATCACCACCTTCAAGCATGCCCACAACGTGCGGGTGATGAAGTTCAGTGTGAGCCCTGTTGTCAGGATCGCTGTGGAGGCCAAGAACCCGGCCAGCCTGCCCAAGCTGGTGGAAGGTCTGAAGCGGCTGACCAAGTCGGACCCCATGGTGCAGTGCATCATTGAGTCCAGGGAGCACATTATCGTGAGGGCTGGGGAGCTGCACTTGGAGATCTGCCTCAAGGACCTGGAGGAGGATCACGCTTGCATCCTCATCAAGAAATCTGACCCAGTTGTCTCATACTGGGAGACTGTCAGCAAGGAGTCGAACGTGCTCTGCCTGTCAAAGTCACCCCAACAAGCACAATAGGCTTTACATGAAGGCGCGGCCCTTCCCTGACAGCCTGGCTGAGGACATCGACAAGGGTGAGGTGTCCACCCGCCAGGACCTCAAGCAGCGGGCCCGCTACCTGGCTGAGAAGTACGAGTGGGACGTGGCAAAGGCCCGTAAGATCTGGTTCTTCAGCCCTGATGGCACAAGCCCCAACATCCTCACGGACATCACCAAAGGTGTGTAGTACCTCAGTGAAATCAAGGACAGTGTGGTGGCTGGCTTCCAGTGGGCCACCAAGGAGGGGGCGCTGTGAGAGGAGAACATGGGGGCGTGAGCTTTGATGTCCATGATGTGATGCTGCACGCTGATGCCATCCACCGTGGGGGTGGCCAGATCGTCCCCACAGCTCGGTGCTGCCTGTATGCCAGTGTGCTGAAGCCCCGGCTCATGGAGCCCATCTATCTTGTGGAGATCCAGTGTCCGGAACAAGTGGTTGGTGGCATCTATGGCATCCTGAACAGGAAGCGGGGCCACATCTTTGAGGAGACCCAGGTGGCCAGCACCCCCATGTTTGTCGTGAAGGCCTACCTTCCTGTCAAAGTCCTTTGGCTTCACCGCTGACCTGAGGTCCAACACAGGCGGCCAGGCCTTCCCCCAGTGTGTGTTTGACCACTGGCAGATCCTGCCCGGTGACCCCTTTGACAATACCAGCCACCCCAGTCAGGTGGTGGCAGAGACACACAAGCGCAAAGACCTGCAAGAAGGCATCCCAGCCCTGGACAACTTCCTGGACAAGTTGTAGGCAGCCTCCGCTTAGCCCACCACAAGGTGGGGTGCAGCCCCCGTGCCCAGGGACAAGTGACCACAGCAACAAGCCCCCACATTCCCCACAACACCTCAAGGCTGCAGTAATGCTCTGCCTGACAGGTTTCTGGGGCCCACTTCGTGCCATCACTCAACATGAACTTGATGCAGTTTCTTTTGATATTTATTTCCAGATTTCAGGGGCAACAAGTGCCCTCGCAGCAGGGTCTTATCTGGCTGGTGGGGATGGGGGAGGGGATGGAACAACCAATACTTTTTTGTTGAGAGGGAAACTTAATGTCAAAAAAAAGTTAGAAATAAACGCATTAAGAGGTTTATTTGGGTAAATGGCCCCTAGTGGATTTTCCTCCAGAAGGGGGCAAGAAATAAGCAGGTAGATGTTCTCTTTGGACAGAAGCTAGAAGGCAGGAAACCCCACCCACACAGTGTCACTGAGCGCCTCCAGCTGTATTAGTGCCATTGGAATAATAAACTCGACATGGTGGAAAACAAAAAATAAACCAAATATATACATATATTCTTATTTATCCTGCTTATACAAAAAACACATTTAATATACTGTTCTGCATCTTGTTTTGTTTGTTTTTACTTCCTCTGTCCTGGAGATCACTCCCTACCAGTGTTGATACCCTCCTTGCTTATAGTGGTATGGAGCTCTCCCTTCCACATTCTTTTTGTTCCTGCTGCACAGACTCTGTTATGCGGATGAACCATGCTTTAGTCAAGCAGCTCTCTGTGGATGGACATTTGGGTACTTTTCAGTCTTTTCCTGTTGTAAACAGTGATGCTCTCTTGTTTTGTATTTGTGACTAACCCATTTTTAACCTCTGAACTCCCATTGTCTGTTTCTTTCTTGTTTGTAGATGTTTCTGTTGTGGTTTTACGGCTAAATTATCTTCAAAAACATGAGACTATTCTGTGTCCTCTAGGGACAGAATTGATCTCTCTTCCATATTGCTGGGTCTCTTCCCCAAACCCTGGAGAGCTGTTCGTGTTGGGGACAGGAGGCCTGGGTGGTGGGCCCCCTGCCCCTGCTTGCTGGTGGAGTCACCCCTGTCCTGCAGGGTCCCTTCCCCTGGGGAGGGTGGGCGTAGGAGTTTTATGGGAGTGGAGGGCTGAGCAGGGCAGGCTGACCTGCAGACTTGGCTCTTGTGGGAAGCAAACAAACGCCATGGACAGAGGTGGGCTTCACTTGGCCTACTGTCAGCCCCACCAGGAGCCTTGCAGGGAAGACAAGGTTCCAGCCGCAAACTTAGAAAAAACTGTCTGGTTTCTGGCCTGTGGGGGGAAGTGGCACCTTGCACTCCACATGTGCAACACTCACCAACCCCATTGCCATCACCCTCACTAGGGAGCTGGCTGAAAATGCCCTGCACCCAAACCTTCTGGATCAGAATCTGATGGTCAACAACCCCCCAGGTGACTTGTCTGTCTGGGAGACTTTGAGGGCCACTGCTTGCCCCAAGTCTGGTCTGCTCTGATCTGAGCATTTTGGGGGGTTTTAACAGGGGCTCCCCTCTCCTCTGTAGCTTCCTTGACTACTGTTCACTCTGTTAGTCCCCACACTATTTCCAGCATCTGGAAATTTGTGAAGCATATCTCATCTGTTCAGAAGTCTCCTCCTGCTATCATTTCTGTCGTCTGTTGGAGGATTCTTCCTCTTTATACATCTGAACTTTGTTTCTTTGAGATTTGGAGGGCTAAGAGCACGTGCATGTACACAGTTGGTCATCCTCTAGTGAAGGATTTAAGCAAGGAGCTGGCTATAATCTGGAGAGCTTTATCAGGCAGTGAGGACAGAAGCCAGATTAGAATGGATGGTTGGGAGGTGAGGGAGTGGAGGCTGGGTATACACAATTCTTTCTGAGAAGTTTTGTTGTGATGAGGGCCAGAGAAATAGGGGTGGATGGGGTCAGTGTCAGTTGTGGGGTTGCAGAGGGTCTTTTTCAGGTAGATGGATCTGAGAACATGTTTGCATGAGGAGGTGGAGATGGAGGAGATGGCATCCTGGACGAGCAGAGTCCTTGCTTGACGAGAGGCCATGGAAGGGCAGGCTCCAGGTAGGCACTTTCTCTTTGAAGAAGACAAGGAGGACAGAAGTGCATAGATCCTTTGTGAAAGCTCAGGAGTCTAGTGAGAAGTAGAGCTCAAATAGAAGCTGATGAATTTATGGGATAGCTGCATCAAAGGACCCCAAAGTGGGCAGCTTCCACCAACAGCAGGACATTCTGGCACAGTGCCGGAGGCCAGAGGTCTGAAATCAAGCTGTTGCATGGTTCTGCTCCCTCTGGAGACTAGCAGAGGATTCTCTCGTGCCTCTTGTGGCGGCTAGTTATTGTTATTCATTCACTCAGTTGTGTCTGACTCTTTGCGACCCCATGGACTGCACAGCACACCAGGCTTCCCTGTCCATCACAAACTCCCAGAGCTTGCTCAGACTCATGTCCATCAAGTCAGTGATGCCATCCAACCATCTCATCCTCTGTCGTCCCCTTCTCCTCCTGCCTTCAATCTTTCCCAGCATCAGGGTCTTTTCCAGTGAGTCAGTTCTTTGCATCAGGTGGCCAAATTATTGGAGCTTCAGCTTCAACATCAGTCCTTCCAATGAATATTCAGGATTGATTTCTTTTAGGATTGACTGGTTTGACCTCCTTGCAGTCCAAGGGACTCTCAAGAGTCTTCTCCAACACCACAGTTCAAAAGCATCAATTCTTCGGTGCTCAGCTTTCTTTATGGTTCAACTCTCACATCTACACATGACTGGGATGTGAAAATCACGATCATTCCCAGAGTCATACTGGGAAAACCATAGCTTTGACTAAATGGACCTTTGTTGGCAAAGTAATGTCTCTACTTTTTAATATGCTGTTTAGGTTGGTCATAGCTTTTCTTCCAAGGAGTAAGCGTCTTTTAATTTCATGACTGCAGTCACCGTCTGCAGTGATTTTGGAGCCCAAGAAAATAAAACTCTGTCACTGTTTCCACTCTGTGACCCCAGTATCCATGTGAGTCAGTCCCTTCCCTTCCTTGAGGCTGTGCACCTGCTGACTTGGGCCTTCCCTGAATGCCCTGTTTTTTCCAAACAGTAGCTTTCATCCTTTTCTGATAGTATGTTTATCTAACTATCTGTCATTCCTGCTGGGGCAGAACTGTCCAGGGTGGGGTTATTTGCTGTGTTCACTGAGATGGCTTACTTATGTTTACTTTGAGTGCTCAGTTGTGTCCGACTTTATGCGACCCCATGGACTGTAGCCCGCCAGGCTCCTCTGTCCATGAGATCCTCCAGGCAAGAATACTGGAGTGGGTCGCCATTTCCTTCTCCAGGGGATCTTCCCAACCCAGGGATACAACCAACGTCTCCTGCATTGCCAGGTGTGTTCTTTACCACTAGCACCACCTGGGAAGCCCAAAGTCACTCAGTCGTGTCCGACTCTTTGTGACCCCATGGACTATCCCATGGAATTCTCCAGGCCAGAATACTGGAGGGGGTAGCTGTTCCCTTCTCCAGCAGATCTTCCTGAACCAGGGATTGAACCCAGGTCTCCCACATTGCAGGTGGATTCTTTACTGTCTTAGCCACCAGAGAAGCCCAAGAATACTGGAGTAGGTAGACTATCCCTTCTACAGGGGATCTTCCCAACCCAGGAATTGAACTGGGGTCTCCTGCATTGCAGGCGGATTCTTTACCGTCTGAGCCATCAGAGAAGCCCAAGAATACTGGAGTGGGTATCCTATCCCTTCTCCAGCAGATCTTCCTGACCCTGGAATTGAACCAGGGTCTCCTGAATTGCAGATGGTTTCTTGACCAACTGAGCTACCAGGGAATGGTATGTGGTGTCCCTGGGTCCTGAGAGGTCCTGGCTGAGTGTGCACCGGGTCTCCCTGCGTGCTGTTGGGGGCCTGGGGCTCAGACGTCTCTCTACCCTCACCCCCCCACTACCAGTCACCGGCTGTCTCTTCCACATCTCCAGGCTCACTGGGGCCCCTGAACCCCAGACTTGTGCATCCAGCACTGACTTGCCATCTCTGCTCAGCTTCCAGCAGGCTTCTCCAGCTGAACCTGTTCAAGCCTGAGCTCCCGGTCCCTCAGGCTTGGCCTTTGCCTGGCCTCCCCTTCCCAGTAAATAGCAACTCTGTCTTCTTGGTGGTCAGCTCAGAAAGCCAGCACTAGAGCCCTGAGCTGCTCACTCCCCAGCTCTGCTCCTGTCATCCTCCTCCGGCCTACCATCCACTGCAGCCCCCCTGGCCCCTCCAGGTCCCACCCTGCTTGAGGGTCTCAGCCCGGCTCCTCCCTTTGTCAGGAACATTCTTCCCCCAGGAATTCCATGGCTCCCTTTCGGGTCTCCTTCAGGTCGGCTCAATGGGCTCCTTCCCAGCGCTGCCCTCCCTGAAGCTGGATGCCTGCTTCCACCTGGCCACTTTCCCCTGCTTCACCGTTCCCTTCTCACCATCTCCTGTATGCTGTTTGACTCGGTTTCTCCCTGCGTCTCCCCTGGGGTATCTCCAAGGCCTGGAATCATGCACACATACTGGGTAGATGGGTGGATGAAGTCTGTAGTGGGACCTTGCCCTAAGATTTTGTCTTATACTCAGAGGGGCAGCCTAGAATACAACCTGCTCTGCTACTGACTCAGTAGCTTTCTCTGTGTCCAAGTGCACTGATATTCTTTATGGTTTAATCAAATCTGCAATCTGGAGCAGAAAGTGCACACAAAGGGCAGATGTGTGGAGTTGGAGTTTTTTTGGGAGGGAGTTGTTCTTTTTTTAAACTGATTTGGCTACCTCGGGTCTTAGTTGCAGCATCCAGGATCTCTCGCTGCAGCACATGGACTTCTAGTTGGGGCGTGCGAGCTCAGTACTTGTGGCGTGTGGGCTTAGTTGCCCCAAGGCCTGTGGGATCTTAGGTCAGCGACCAGGGATCAAACCTGCATCATCCCCTCCCTTCCAAGGCGGATTCTTAGCAACTGGCCCACCAGAGAAGTCCTTGGAGTTAGACACTTTTGGAGGATTTGCAATTAGCCCAAAACATGGTATACATTGGTGAAAATCTAAATGGCACCCACACTAGTCCCCCACTTTTTTTGTTTGTTTTTCGGGCCATGGCACACAACTTCCAGGATCTCAGTTCACCGACCTTGGAGTGAATCCGGGCCTGTGGCAGTGAAGGTGTGGAGTCCAGATTGCCAGGGAATTCCCAAGTCCTCCATTTTTTGAACAGAAGGGCATGACTTGTTTCATCATGCTTTACTTTATTAATAGTGTTTCACAGGTCATACGTTTTTTACAAACTGAAGACTTGTGCAACCATTCTTTTCCCAGCAGCATTTGCTGACTTTGTGTCTCTGTGTTACATTATGGTAATTCTTGCAGTATTTCAGGCGTTTTCATTATTACTGTATCTGTTATGCTGACTTCTGATCAGTCATCTTGGATGTTACTATTACATGGCTCAAATGACGATTAACATTTTTTAGTAATAAAGTTTTTAAGTAAAATCTGCACAGTTTTTGGAAATAATGCTCTTGTACAATTTGATAGACTGCAGTCTAGTGTAAACATAACTTTTATATGCACTGGGAAATGACAAAAACTTGTGTGATTCGCTTGATTGTTATACTTGGTTTTTTGTGGTGGTTTGGAACTAAACTCGAAGTTTCCCTGAGGTATGTCTGTACATCCTTTACGAGTGTATAATTTAACAGCATGATTTCCCAGGGCAGCTTTGCAAAACAGGAGAAAGGAATTTTAAAGGCTGTCAGGTGCCTTTGCCATCTGTGGCTTCATATTTGGGTAACAATATTTGTGTTTTGCCAACAGATGTGCAGCTTAAAGTACTCAGGAGGATGGCCTTTGAAGAGGCAGATCCTGCCCCCCCAGATGCTGGGCCTGGGGGCCTGAGTGCCCCTCCCTTGGGCCCCGAGCGACCCCTACAGACATCTGGTGCAGGCCCTGTAGCCAGAAGGGACAACTGTGTCTGGCATGTTGCTTTTCCCAGCGGGTCATGAACTTCTGGAGCAGGGACCCCACGCCACTCCTCAGGGCTTTCCCCTGCAGAGTCCAGCACCCAGCATGAGTGACCAATGGCACCCTCCCTGGGTCTCCTCAGAGCCGTAAGAGACAGGCTTTCTGGCTCACCATGCAGCTTTGGGCACACACGTGTGTGTGCCTGCTCCTTGGACCTGGTGTCCCAGCTCACTCTGTGGGCTTGGGCTGCTCCTTTACCTGCCCAGTGGCTCTGGTTTGGGAGGGCAGGATGCTCTGGCTAATCGATCTTTCTGAGTCTCAGCAATTCAAACCCTTGTTTTGTTTTTATTTTGGATTGATTACAACACCCACTACTACGAAGAAAAGAAAAGGAATCTGGTATTGTAGGAGGTGGTATGTGGTATGATTAATTGTTTAATTTTTAAGCTTTTTTTAAAATTTTGCAGTGAGTTCTTTGAATAAATAATTCTGAGAGCTTATCACATAGAAGGCATATGTGTTTTCCTTGGTACGTTCTGAATTATCTGGATTTATTTTTGTCTCTTGAATTTTATACACAATTCAAAGGCTGCCTTTTTAGCCTACAAAAACAGGAAGAAAGAAGCTCAGAATTAATTGCGTTTTTCAGTAGCTTGAGTCATGGTGACTGTGATAACTTGGTGAAAAAGCTGTGTAGTAAGTAAACTTCACCTATGATTTATCAATGAATACTTTTTTTTGTTTGTTTACTTCTAAGTACTCGACCTTTTTTGTGTTAAAAGAATCTCCTATTCTTTGGATCTTGGGTTTGAAGCAGGTGAATCCTAGCTTCTACTTAAGAAAGCCTAAAGGTTGAGTTGGAGGCTTGTGGTGTCCTCTTGTGTGCCCTGCAGTCTAGAGGGAGGCTGTCCATGGCTACTGTGTGGCTCCATAAGTATCTGGGATCCAGGGCCCCTCAGTCTTTCTCCTCCATCACCCTGTGCAGGTGACTTCCACCCTCAAGTTTGCCTGTGGTCACAAGATGGCAGTTGCAGCTCTAGCCATTGCATCTTGCTTTCCAGGGAAGGAGGAGGAAGGCATGGGGGAAAGGGAACTTGCTGGCACACCCTCCAGCCCCATTCAGTAGTTTCCATTTCCATCTCTGTGTCCCTCTTTTTTTTCCCTGAGGAAGAATCAGTAGCAGTCATTTCTTTCTCACTCATGGTTTTGGGTGGGATTCAGATCTGTTCTCAAGCCTGTTCCACAGCCCAAGAGGGAGAAGCAACTGCCAGGGATGGTCTCGTCTTAAGCCAATGTCAGGAGCCCAGGAGTGAATTGACACACAAAGGCCTTTTAAAGTCTCTTCCTAATCAAAATGACTCTACTACCCAAAGCAATCTACAGATTTAGTGCAATCCCAGCAAACTACCAATGCACAGAGCTAGAATAAAAAAAATCACAATTCATATGAAACACAAAACACCCCAAATAGCCAAAGCAATCTTGAGAAAGAATGGAGCTGGAGGAATCAACCTTCCTAACTTCATACTATACTACAAGGCTACAGTCATGGAGACAGTATGGTAGTGGCACAAAAAGAGAAATATAGACCCAGTGGAACAAGATAGAAAGCCCAGAGATACACCCACACACCTATGAACACCTTATCTTTGACAAAGGAGGTAAGAATATACAATGGAGAAAAGACAGCCTCTTCAATAAGTGGTGCTGGGAAAATTGGACAGCCACATGTAAAAGAACGAAACTGGAACCAACTTCCTAATCAGTTCAGTTCAGTCGCTCAGTCGTGTCCGACTCTTTGCAACCCCATGAATCGCAGCACGCCAGGCCTCCCTGTCCATCACCAACTCCCGGAGTTCACTCAGACTCACGTCAATCAAGTCAGTGATGCCATCCAGCCATCTCATCCTCTGTTGTCCCCTTCTCCTCCTGCCCCCAATCCCTCCCAGCATCAGAGTCTTTTCCAATGAGTTAACTCTTCGCACGAGGTGGCCAAAGTATTGGAGTTTCAGCTTTAGCATCAGTCCTTCCAATGAACACCCAGGACTGATCTCCTTTAGAATGGACTGTTTGGATCTCCTTGCAGTCCAGGGGACTCTCAAGCGTCTTCTCCAACACGACAGTTCAAAAGCATCAATTCTTCCGCGCTCAGCCTTCTTCACAGTCCGACTCTCACACCCATACATGACTACTGGAAAAACCTTGACTAGACAGACCTTTGTTGCCAAAGTAATGTCTCTGCTTTAAAGTATCACAAAAATAAACTCAAGATGGATTAAAAACTTAACTGTAAGGGCAGAAACTATAAAGCTCTTAGAGGAAAACATAGGCAGTACACTCATTGACAGAAATACAGCAAGATCCTCTTTGACCCACCTCCTAGAGTAATGGAAATAAAAATAAACAAATGGGACCTAATTAAAGTTAAAACCTTTTGCACAACAAAACTGTAAGCAGGGTAAAAAGACAACCCTCAGAATGTGAGAAAATAATAGCAAATGAAACAGCTGACAAAGGATTAATGTCCAAAATGTATTTCCAAAATGTATAAGTAGTTAATACAGCTCAATATCAGAAAAACAAACAAGCCAATCAAAATATGGACACAAAATATGGCACAAGGAGGACTTCCCTTGTGGCCCAGTGGCTAAGACTCCATGCTCCAATGCAGGGGGTCTGGGTTCAATACCTGGTTAGGAAAAAGTGTGCAAGTGTTAGTCACTCATTTGTGTCTGACTCCGTGTGACCCCATGGACTAGAACCCACCAGACTGCTCTGTCCATGGGATTCTCCAGGCAAGAATTCTGGAGTGGGTTGCCATTTCCTTCTCCAGGGGATCTTCCCAACCCAGGAATTGAACCCAGGTCTCCTGCATTGTAGGCAAATTCAGGGAACTAGAACCCATATAGGAGAAGGCAATGGCACCCCACTCCAGTACTCTTGCCTGGACAATCCCATGGATGGAGGAGCCTGGTAGGCTGCAGTCCATGGGGTCGCTAAGAGTTGGACACGACTGAGCAACTTCACTTTCACTTTTCACTTTCATGCATTGGAGAAGGAAATGGCAACCCACTCCAGTGTTCTTGCCTGGAGAATCCCAGGGACGGAGGAGCCTGGTGGGCTGCCATCTATGGGGTCGCACAGAATCGGACACGACTGAAGCGACTTAGCAGCAGCAGCAGCATGGAGTCTAGGAAAATGGTGCTAATGAAGTATCTGGAGGTGGGGAATGGAGACGCAGATGTAGAGAACAGACTTGTGAACACAGAAGAAGGAGAGAGTGGGACGAATGGAGAAAGCATCACCATATATGCACTGCTGCTGTCTCTGTCAGCCCGGGTTGGCCTGCACATGCGGTCAGGTGCATGCCTTGCCTCTGGACGTATTTGGATCCACTATCGAGCAGGCAGCCTACGCACATGGTTCACAACTCAGGAAGTGGGAGCTCTCTGATGATGCTTGGTCTTGCAGTGTCCCTGCCACCGCCTGGGCCCCTCTGCAGGGAATGGCTGTCTCCAGGGGCTTCTTTGTGTCCTTTGAGGTGTTCCGTACACAGACACGTACTTTTAAACCTACATTGATTTCCATGCACCTGCTCGGGTCATCATAGCTAAGGTGTAGTTTTGCCCATTTTGTCTACATTCCTAAGTTCACTAGCAAGAAGCTGTACTTAGCTTTTCATCAACCTCTGCAACATCCATATTTGTCTCCTTTTTCCTTCTACTGTTGTTTTGTTCCTTCTCTTTTTCCTTTAAAGAAGTGAACTTGTGGGCTTTGTTGTCCTGTTGGACTTGTATATCTGCTTTCCAGTCCATTGAGTGCTGTAAACCTTTATTATATCTTCTACTTTCTTGCAGTACAGTCTCTGGTTTTCTTTCTCTCACTTAAGTCTAAACTTAGCTCATTGGTTTTCAGCTTTTCGAACCTAAGCATTTAAAACTGATCCTCAAACAATTGCAGCTGCATTGAGCCAGTTTCAGTGTATCGCATCTCCACTGAAAGTCAGCTTGAAAGGTTTTTTCAAAAATTTCCTCTTAGGATTTCTCTTTGACCCACAAATCATTTAGAAATGTGTGTTTTTTTTTAATTTCCAAGTACATGGCTTTGTGGGTTTTTTCCTAGTTGCTATTTTTAAAAATCCAGTTACAGCTAAATGGCACCGTGCTCCAAGACTGTGATCTCTGGGGTGTCCACCTCATGGCTTGTGGAGAAGTGTAGGACCGGATGAGCATGGACTGTTGGTGGGTAACAGAAGCCAGAGGAAGCTCGCCTCCTTCATCTCGTCCATTATGAAAGTGTCCTCTCTTCTTACTGTTGTTCTGCTTCACTGCTGGGGAGCGTGTGTCAGTCCAGTTTGCTTATTTTACCTTTATTATTTAAGACCAAATTTTCAGTTTTAGAAACTGTTTTGACTTCCTGGTAAATCGAGCTCTTTGGTATTACGAAGTGAACCTCTTGATAATTAGTAGTGCTTTTGCCATGACTGTTGCTTCATCTGATAGTAATGGTGCTACGCCACCTGTGTTTTCGGTCAGCACAGCCACTTTGAATTTTCCTCCTTTTTGTGTCTTTATGGATTAGACGTAGCTCATGAAAATGGCAAATAGCTGGATTAAAAAAATTCATTCTGTTACATCCATTAACATCTGTTTAATTACTAATGCATTTAGATTTGTCTATACCGTTTTATTTTGTGCATTCTGTTTTTCCCACATTTCCTGTTTTTTTTCCTCCTTTCTTCTGCTGGATTAAAGTTGTTTTTTTAAATCATCTTAAGATACACATAACATAAACTTTACCATCTTACCCAATTTTAAACCGCTGTACCACCATCTCTTGGAATGAGTTTTAATTTGTGTCATGCAGTATACATAGTGCCATACTCTGCTTTTTCATTTACCATTTAACAATAGAACATAAGCATCTCCATTGTTATGAACTAAAGTGTGTGTGTTCCCCCAAATTCGTATATTGATGCCCTAACCCTCAATGGGAAGATGTTTGGAGTGGGGCCTTTGGGAGGTGACTAGGTAGGATTAGATGAGATCATGAGGTTGGGAACCACTGGGATCAGTGCCTTTATAAGATGAGACACCACAGAGCCCACTCTCTGCCGTTTGCCATGAAGTGGACACAGTGAGAAAGCAGCCATCTGCAAGCCAGGAAAAGGGCCCTCAGCAAGGAATCTCCCAGAACCTCGATCTTGGACTTCTGCATCCAGAACTGTGAGCAATAAATTTCTGTTGTTCAAGCCACTCAGTCTGTGGTATTTCAAATGGCAGCCTGAGCTGAGACACTCTTGTTAAGAAAAACAGGGAACATCCCTTACAAGCTTACTTAGATTCCATCACAAATGTAGTGAATCTTCTTTCTCGGCTCCCTGTCCCTTACCTCTGGACGCTTTGCTGCTTCTCCATGTGAGGCTTTCCGCAAGAGTAGTTTCTATTCGTAAGCTTCACATCCCCCTTGGTCAGCTCCTGGGATCACATCTGCACTCAGTCCTTTCACTACACACACACACACACACAAACTGGGGGGTGGGGGGGTGGTTCCAGGCCAGCTGCTGTCCACCTACCTGACCAGGATCCGCTCCTGGAATCTGCAGCAGCCCACGCTGGGCTGGTCCTTAACCTGTGCCCTGCAGGTGAGAATGTACCAGGCTCAGCATGTATCTTAGTAGCCTCTCCATGGCCTATGAAAATTTGAATTTCCTTCTGGCAGCTCTTCGCTGGAAGAAAGGGGAGTTCAACCAGGTTGTGCCCTTCGGCTCTTGTCTCTTCATCCCCTCCTACTTCCCTGGGCTCTGCGGCCTTCTCTTCCAGTATCCTAGGTGATGATTCAGTTGTCTGTTGCTGTGCATGTCTCCTGCCACTGAGGGTGGGGGCTGCGTTTTCTCGCCCACCACAGCCTCCCCTGGCGTCCTTGGGGTGGTACGCGTTCTTCTTGTCTGTGAGTGACCTTCGTAGGTCGTCAGAGCTCTGGGAAGAAGGCAGTTAGCAGCAAGGGATATAGCTCTTTGTTTTACCCCTCGAGCTGAGATATTTTAGTAGAAGACTGTTCTGCAGTCCCATATGTACAGAATCAATCTACCTCAGCCTTCAGGTGCACGTGAAACACTGGAACCAGAAACAGCTCGGGTAGGCTCAAGTGTCCCACCAAAGACCCATTTCAGAGGTGTGGTTCTCTCAGCCGCACCAACTTGGTTGTGAGGAGCTGTGTGTTCAAGCAGAGTAGTCTCTGTGAGTGTAGCCAAGTCTGAGCGCATCTCTGGGAAAGGATCTGAAGTGGAATTGGGTGTTATCAACACACACCTGTCTCTTAGCTCCAAGAAGCTCTCATCTTCCAGCAGGGGGACCCACGAACCCTAGAGGCATTTTCAGAGATCTGAAGTTGGCTGAGCAAGTTCTCCGGCACCTGAGTGCTGTTCCATCCCTTCCTGCCTCAGTGGCAGTCACCTTGGGAGCCTCAGGTCACCCGCAGCTCAGTCCACAGGTGAACCTTGGGGTTTCAGCTAACATCTCATTAGGTGGCGAGAGAGAGCACTGAAAATGAGTATAAACGTAATCGAACATGTTTTTCCTTATGTGAGAGAAAGGTTCACGGGGTGAGTGTGTGTGTGTGTGAGAGAGAGAGAGCGAGAAAGGCTCACAGTGTGTGTTTGAGAGAGAAAGGCTCACAGGGGGTGTGTGTGTGAGAGAGAGAGAGGCTCACAGGGTGTGTGTGTGTGTGTGTGTCCATCAGATTTTACTGTGTGTGTGTGTGAGAGAGAAAGGCTCACAGTATATGTGTGTGTGAGAAAGAAAGGCTTACGGGGGGGGGTGTGTGTGTGTGTGAGAAAGGCTCACAAGGTGTGTGGGTGTGTGTATGTAAAAGAGAAAGGCTCACAGGGTATGTGTGTGTGTGAGGCTCACAGGGTGTCTGTGTGTGTGTGTGTTCATCAGATTTTACCATGTGTGTGTATAAGGCTCACAGGGTGTGGTGTGTGTGTGTTTGTATGTAAGGCTCACAGGGTGTGTGTGTGTGTAAAAGAGAAAGGCTCACAGGGTATGTGTGTGTGTAAGGTTCACAGCGGGGTGTGTGTGTGTGCGTTCAGCAGATTTGGCCATACAAGGCACTTAGGGTCCTGGCCCTTTTTTTCTCCTTTCCCTTCTCCTCAGCCCACTGCCCGCCCTCCTGCCCTCCCCTCCCCCAGCCCAGAAAGAAGGTGGATCGACTGGAAGGCGGGCAGGTGAGACCCCGCCAGCTCTGCTCTGCCCTTTCTCTCTCCCACCTCTCTGCCCTTGCTTCCCAGCCGCCCTGGCCTGGTTCAAGCCTTCCAGCTCTCCCTCACATCTCTCCCGGCCCCACGGGGTCCAGTGTCAGACCTCATTCCACTGCTGGACCCCCACAGTGGGGTGCCGTCCTCCACTGGTGTCACGGCCCCTCACCTGACTCCTGCCTCTTCCAGCCGTGAAGAGCTGCACTTAGCCGCCTAGCCTTTGTCCGAGCTCCCGTGCTGCACCTCCTCCTCTGCCAGGTGGTCGAAGATGTGAAGACCTGCCCCCTTGGGGTCAGATCTCTCCTCTCGAGCTACAGCTTCCTGCAGGTCCCTCCCCACCAGAGGACAGTGTTGACTGTCCCACCCCGCACACCCCTGGCAGGAGGAGGACCAGAAGTGTGTCCCCTACGGTCATGAGCCAGTCTATGAGGAACATGGGCTGTGATGCTCAAACTCCTCAAGTCCCCATGGTAAGCCTGCTTGCCCCCTGGACACCCCCCTCTATTGAGAACTTGGTGCCAGGCTCACAGGCTTTGTTTGGCTGTTCCCGACCGTCTAATCCCACAGGTAACTTAAGCAGGCATGTAGTGGGCTTCCCTGATGGCTCAGATGGTAAAGAAGCTGCCTGCAGTGCAGAAGACCTGGGTTCGATCCCTGGGTCGGGAAGATCCCCTGGAGGAGGGCATGGCAACCCACTCCAGTATTCTGGCCTGGAGAATTCCATGGACAGAGGAGCCTGGCGGGCTATAGTCCATGGGGCCGCAAAGAGTTGGACATGACTGACTAACAGTAACAGAGGGCCCTCCTGGTGCTTGGCTCTCAACTTTTGATCATTTCGCCTCCAGTTGCCTCAGCCACCCACTACCAAGGTCACAGCCTGCACTTCGTCCTGTCCCTGGAGGCTGCCCCACCCTTGGAGTGCTAGCACACAGCTCCCCTGTTGACAAAGACTTCCTGGAATCTGTCAGTTTTCCCTCCTTTTATGAATCCTGCCCATCGCTGTACAAATGTGTTTTCCAGTTTCCCAGCTTCACCGAGCACTCCCGCTGCTCCTGCCCAGTTCTCTGTTCCCTCTTTGCCTAAGCTTTTCACAACTTGTCTACTGAATATTCCCCTTTCCCACCTCCCAGTTTTGCTCCGCCCCTAGTGGATTTTTGCCTTACCTGGACCAGTGGGGATTTCTCCCAACAGGCTTGTTCTCTCCTGGAATCCCCTTCCTGCATCTCTTCAGGGGTCCCACCAGCACCCTCTCCTGGTGCAGAGTCACTGGCTTCCTTTGGTTTTCTTACTTCACATCTGAGCCACCCCATCTTCTGACTGGAGTCACTGAAAATGCTCTATGCTTCTTTTTCATAGTTGCCCTTTCAGCTTGAACCACGGTCAGTACACTACATCTGAAGGTCAAATCTGTGCCTTCCTCCTTCCCGTACGCATTGTCTGAGGCTACTCTCCCACTTCACTGGCAAGTTGAGTGCCTCCTGTAAAGCAGAAAATGCTTGCTGTGTGGCCCTTGGCAGAGAAAAATGCCCTAAGCCCCGCACGGAGGTATGGCCATGTGTTGCTGGCTGGCTCATCAGACCTGCCTCCCCAAGGGAGCAGGGCCAGCTGTGCTGTGGCCAGTGCTGCCCCCTGCAGGGTGGCAGACACAGTGCTAGCTGCCCTGTGCCACCTTGGCAGCAGAATTCGGAATATTGTTCCCGGCTAACTAGATTCAAATCTGTTTCTCCAGCCCTCTGGCCCACCTAATAGGCTTTCATTCCCCCCAATTTTTGTTACTGTGGTAAAATACACTTGAAAAAAATTACTGTTGAAGTGTAAAGAAAGAAAGAGAAGTCGCTCAGTCATGCCTGACTCTTTGTGACCCCATGGTCTATAGCCCACCAATCTCCTCTGTCCATGGAATTTTTCAGGCAAGAGTACTGGAGTGACTGACCATTTTCCTTCTCCAGGGGATCTTCCTGACCCAGGGATCAAACCCAGGTCTCCTGCATTGCAGGCAGATGCTTTACCATCTGAGCCACCATGGAAGCCCCCATTTAAGTGTACAGTTCCAAGGTATTAAGTATATTCATACTGTACAAACATTACCACCTTCCATCTTCCAGGAGCTGTTTAATCCAGTCCTGTTCTGCATAAATCAGCTAGAGTTGGTCTCTGTTGCTTACTACCAATAATCTGGACAGATCCACTGTTGTTTGTCTTTCTCCTGCCTCTCTCCTCTTTGTCTTCTTTGCTGACTCTTTCTCCTTGTCACAGGACCAGATAACAGGAGGGAAATTGTCCATACTCCTATCTAAGGGACCCTCACTTGCGCGATGGCCTCTTCAGACATCCGTGCTGAGGACTACCAGATCTCTGTCTCTAGCCTCGAGCCCTCGAAGGCGAAATGCCTCAACATGGAAAACGTAAAATCCGGAAGTCAGAATCCTGAATCTCCAGCGCTGTGCCGGCACACATATGCCTTCCCCTGATGGCACCTAGGCCAACCACAATGTCCCCTGCTTAGACTCTGCAGTAGCCCCCACGGCAGTCAAGGGGGTGACCGTGCAGATCCACAGAAGGAGTGCAGTCTGCAGGCCACCCCCAGCTGCCGGCCCCTTTGGGCTGGGTCTCGGCCTTGGTCTCAGCTCTGAGAGCTTCCTCACCCGGTCAGGCTGATCCCAGGGCTATGGATGGTGAAGGAGGGAGTGGGTACCAAACCCCTGCCCTACCATCACTGCCCAAGGCTCCAGAAAGCTCTGGAGCCTGCATTGCACTTCAACTTCTTCCCCTGCCCCGGTCTGCTTGCTCTTCCTTCCGTGCATGGGTGTCAGTCCCTAAGAAACATGTAGTGCCCCACACACTGTGAGTGCACCTGCAGCACCTCATGTCTCCCTGCCTGCTCATCCTGCCTCACACTCTGTCTTCCATGAACGATGAGCCTCTTCAGACTGTTCATCTGATCATGTTGCTCCTCTGAGGGCTTCTCATCTCTCACAGGATAAAATCTCATCTATTCCTGGACATGCAGCCTATATCATACCCAGGGCTTAGAAGAGCCATGCTTGGTTTAATGTTCCACTGCGACCAGCTCCAAAGTCTCCATTTTTTAAGAAATCCTGCGTTCTCATTTGATAACGCGTCCTGCAAACGAGGTAGCCAGGCCTGCCTCATGTTGAGCTCCTTTTCTCCGCCTTGCTCACTTGGCTTCAGCCCATCATTCTTGCGTTTCCTGGAACATGCCAGATTGTTCCTGGAATTGGGGCCTTGGCTCTTCCTAGTCCTTAAGCCTGGACCCCTCTTTACATGATCCCTTGAGGCACTGAAGAATTCTTTACCCTTTATGTCCAGGACATTGACCACCATCCTTCTCACTGATGAGGTTTTTTTTTTTTTTTTTAATCACTTTTTTTTGGAAGCATGGTGTGTTCTTTCAGCCTGCAGATGCAGCTCACCTTTGTCTCAAGTTAGTTCTCTTATATATCTTTGATGGCGTCTATGTGCCATTTGGGGTTCCCTACTGCAGGGCCACGAATTATCCTTATGTTGGATTATCTGTCTCTCTTCCAGTGCTGTTAGCGTCACTCTAATTGCTTTTGCTTTTATCTCTTTCATCTGCATACAGTGTTTGTCTGATTGGATTTTCAGCTATGCATGTTCTGATTCTGGCTGTTTTTAAATGTATTTATTAGTTCCGTAATGGCGCATCTTGGTCTGCAGTTTGTTTCCCTAGGTTGGGAATTTGCCCTTTCATCTTACTGTGTTTTATCTTCTCATTTTTGAACTCTTATTGAGAACATGTTCTTATAAAATTGTAAGGAATTTCCTTCTCTTCCTTTTGTGTATTCGCTCCATGGTGAAAGTTTGCCTTTCCTGAGCCATCTCCCTCCCTGTCTCTCTTCTCCTTTTTTTTTTTTTTTTTTTTAGCTTTTGGCCATAAAATGTTTCTAGAAGTACCATGTGGTTTTTTGTCAACTTGGCTCAGGCTTTGATGGCTCCGTTGTTCTGTTGGCTTTGCTGCAGAGGAGTTTTGGCTGTCTCCTCCTGGTCCGCTGGCCCGTCTCGGTGCTTTCCCTTCTGGGCTGCCGTGAGCTTGGCTCTTGTGGTCAGAACCAAGTTGCACAACCAGGGGAACTGCAGGCAGGGGGACTCTTCAGCCACATCTGGAGTCGCTAGCTTAGGAACAGTGTTCGGTGTTTTATGTCACGGCTCGCTCTAGCCCCTTGAAGGACTTGCATGCCATTCCTGGAAAGGGGCACCCCAGGCTCCTGCTGGTTCCCTGAGCTGGGTGGCCCCAAGCACAGGCACCTCCTGCAGTGCTGGCCTGGCCTGCTGGCTACTAGACCTGGGACATACGTGTGCTTGTGCCTGGTTCAAACTGTCACCCTGCAGAGACCAGCACACCCCTATAAAGCAATTCTATTCCAATTCAAAAGGAGTTTTCAAGAGTGAGAGATGCCTCCCCAGTTCCTCCGTTCCAGCTTAGTGGAGGAGAGGTCTCGGGGCTCTTGTGAGCTCCCTGACATGGCTTCCAGGGGTGGAGCACTCCTGCAGCTGCTTTGTTCTCTGTAGCCCTTTCCTCAGCTGCCAGGTCGTGGCATGTGCTGCATGCAACATTACATCCCTTGCCTTCGTGGAATGAAATCTGCCCTTCCCACTCCTCGCTGTCTGTGTGTTTTCCCATCTTCTCCGGGATCGGGAGAGAGCAGGTCCATGGGAGGTTGGAAGCTGCCGTTTGGACCGGATGCTCTCATCTGCGGTGACTTGATCGTGTCGTGTGGCTGCTGATGCGGGGTCCCTGGAAGCACATCCCAGCCCCGCCACCCTTTGTTGTCTTCAGCTCTTCCCAGGTGCGGATTCCAGGGGACTCTCCACCAGCGGGCTGGAAGTCAGTCTTCCATTGTATTTTCTACCCCATTAGTGCTTGTACACAGGGCCACCTCTGACTTACTGATGTGTGTCTTCTCACTTTTTCTCCGGTCCCCAGAGTTGTTTCGGGGAGCAAGATTCAGTCCCTGCCGGTGACCCACAGAAACCCCGCAGCCTGCTGGTGCCCTTGCCCTGCAGGCTTCTTGGCCCTTCCATCTGCCACGGGCAGACTGTGCTTTTCAGCCAGCCTGGCTCCAGGTCCCCCCATTGTGACCTTGAAGATTTCCTGGGGCTCTGCTGGCGGGGGTGGGGGGGTCCTGTCCCAGACCGCCCCCCCCAGTAGGTCACTCATGGTGCCTCAGCCATGGGTGTCACCCCTTCTTTTTGTCTTTTGTTGCTCCTTTTCTTCAGCGGCTCCTGTGTTGTCATCAGGAAGCAAGGCTGTCAGACCTGCAGCTGCGGGGTGACCTCCACTAGTGAGAGGAAAACAAACGGTATTGAGAGAAAAACTGCAGCAGGCGAGAGCTGTGGGAGTCTGTTGCCGGGAACCAGAGAGGCAGGCGCGACCTGAGTGTCTGTGCACACAGGCCGTGGGGACCTGAAGCTGGATATATGGCGAGGGGGCCCCAAGGCCAGCTTTGCCCTGATGAGCGTCCGTCTGTTTGTGGGAGGGCTTGACATGAGTAGTCTGCAGCACAGACGTGCACAGGGGCCCGGAAACATGGTGGGAGAGAAGTAGCTAGATATGGAGGCTGGGAAGAGACAAAGTAACAAAAATGTCAGTCATAGGACTTGAGTTCTGGGTTTCCTTTCATTCTTAGCACAGTTATCCAGCCTCCCTGCAGTGACCTATATGGGAACAGTGGGTGGTGAAGCCACCCAGCTTGGCTTTAGTCATGGTCCACAAGTTTACCAGCTTCTCACATAGGACCCGATCCTTCCCACCCCAAGCAAGCCATACCACCTTCCAGAGCTCTTCCCTGGCTCCTGGTATCTCCTCTCTGACAATACTCATCAAAAGTGCTGTGATTTCGTTATTGACTCTTTGCTTTATAAGATTGTTTGTATTGGGAGAAAGAGAAGAAACAGATGCAGGTAGAAAGCATGTCTTGTTGCTGGAGCGTCTGCTACGGAGTGAATGAGGGGGTGACATGAAACACTCCTCCCCACTCCCAGTGTCCTGGTTGTGACAACTGTGTTCAAAGTTTGCCCCTCCCCGCTGGGCATTCCAGAGTAGAAGCCATTTCTGCCACCCTGCTTTATTCCTGTGGAGTTCTAGAACATTTTCATCATCCCTAGAGGAAGCCACATGGAAGAAAGACAGCCTGACGTTTCCTCAAAAGGTTACACGTGGAATGCCCGTGTGACCCAGAAATTCCACTCTAGGTATAGAGTGGAATCGAAAGAGAATCGAAAATATACACCTGTGCAAAAACTTGTGCACAAATATCCACAGCAGCTAAAAGGTAGAAGCAACCCAGATGTCTATCAACAGATGAATGGATGAACACAGCATGGTGTGTCTATACAGTGGAATGTTACTCAGCATAAAAAGGGAAGAAGTTCTAATACATGCTACAACATGGAAGAACCCTGAACACATTATGCTGAGTGAAAGGAGCCTGTCACAGAAAGCCATATATTGTATGATTCTATTTATATGACAGGTCCAAGCAGATCCGTAGAGACATAAAGGAGATTAGTGGTTGCCAGGGGCTTGGGAGTAAGGGGCTCTGAGGAAGTACCTGCTTAGTGGATGTGAGGTTTCCTCCGGGGGGGTGACAAAATGTTCCGAAACTAAATAGTGGTGATGCTTGCACAACATTGTGAATGTACTAAGTGCTGCTAATGGTAAATTTTGTATCATGGGTTTTACCACAATTAAAAAAAAATTGATCAAACGCTCTCAGAATATTTAGCCAACAACCTTCAACTTGGCTACATGCCTAGTCATTAAACTTCTTGGACTAAATTCCTTTCTGTCATGGTTACCATGTTCTGGGCTTCGGAGATTTCATTTTGGGTCAGCGTGTTCCAGTCCACCATGTGTCCCCATAGGTCCCCACACTCACCTCTTTCTCTTGAATGGGACAGCAGAGCTACTTGGCAGAGCATTGGAAAACCTACCGTAATGATTTAGGGTAACTGGTGAAGTTGGCTATCATTTTAGTGATAAAATTTAATTTACAAAAATTAAGGTCGAATTCACATATCATGACATTCACCCATTTAAAGGGTGCAGTGGCATTTAGTACATTTGTATTGTGCATTCTAATGGGAAAGATTGAAGGCAGAAGGAAAAGGGGGTAGCAGAGGATGAGATGGTTAGACAGCATCACCTACTCAATGGACAAGAGTTTGAGCAAACTCTAGGAGATAGTGGAGGACAGAGGAGCCTGGCGTGCTGCAGTCCATGGGGTCACAAAGAGTCAGGCACGACTTAGGGACTGAACGACAGCAACAAATGTGCAACCATTGCTTCTATCTAGTTCCAGAATATTTGTATCACCCCCCCAAAAAAAACCCCTGTGTCCGTTAGGAGTCATTCTCTACTACCTACTACCTCTGGCCCCTGGCAGTGAATATCCTACTTGCAATCTCAGGATTTTCCTATTTCTGGATATTTCATATACATGAAATCTAATAATATTTGTCCTTTTGTGTCTGGCTTACTTCACTTAGCATTAATTAACATCTTCAGTTCACGATCCATCCATGCTGTACCAGGTGTAAGAGTTTCCTTTTTTTTTTTTTTCCGTTTTGGCCACCGTGGGGCTTGTGGACTCTTTGTTTCCTGATCAGGGATTGAACTCTGGCTCTTGGCAGTCAGAGCGCCAAGTCCTTCTTGGGACCTTCTGGCTGCTGTGATGTGTGCTGTTAGGAACATCGTCATCCATGGACTCTTGTTTGAGTCCCTGTTCTCAACTCTCCAGGGTCCATACCTTGGAGTGGAATCTCTGGGTCACGTGGGAACTCCACGTTTACCTTTTTGAGGAACTAACTGCCTGACTGTTCTCCACAGTGGCAGTGTGTTTTCAAACTTGCTTATCTTTCCCACATGTGGTGATTTCATGCTGTGACAAGGAGACTTACCGTATGGCACTGACTGCCTTCATTTGGGGAGGGTTCTGTCTTTGGGCAGCATGAACTGTGTTTTGTACAGCTTTTCAAAGCATAGTTTCTTGCATCTTCTAAAAACTGGGGTATTAAAAAATACACTGAGTTCAGAACAGGGCCACTAAACTTTAGGTTCCACTGTTGAAACCTTCAAGCAGAACCCCGTCCCTCCTCCTGCTCTGCAGAGACCCCTGAGACCATCTTGCAGTTCCAGTTTGATTGCTCTCAGATCTTTAAAGGGGCCAAAGCTGGCGACTCACAGTGCTGCTGCCTTGATTCATGCAGAGAAGCCTCCTGGATTCTGAGATGCTGCAGCTCGTACTGGAGGGAGAAAGAATTGGAAGCCCCAAGGAGTGACTCTTCGGGACAGAAGCAGCCTCTGCTGGGAGGCCTGTTCTCGCCTCACGTCCCAGACTATTGACATGGGGAAGTAGCCACCCCCTCATCCTTCCGGTTCGTGGCTTCGTAGTGATGCTTGGACTCCTGACCGGACTCCACGGGGTGGCTGACTGGAAATGAAAGGTGCTGAGACACGCATCTCCCAACATGGGCCTGATGCAAGCATGACTGAAATTAGGAAACGTCAGGATGTCACTGGGGCTCTGGAAGTGTCCTAGAGCTCACTCTGGGGGAGCCTGATTCCACTTCAAGGGAAGAATACCTTTTCAGCTGCAGCCTTCACCTGGTTTTGTGGTCTCTCTGTCTTTAATCTGAAATCCTTGGGGGTTGAGTAGTCCCACCTGAGTGTCCATAGTCTGATTAGTGCAAGTGCCAGATGTCAGTGATCACACCCCTGGAATTCACAGGAGCCTTGGATCCAAAGAGTGCCTGGTACTGCATCCCAAGGCTGCCTCCCGCATGATTACTGGAGGTTCCTTTCATTAGGAAAATACAGTCAGTTCTCGCCATCAGACCCCTTGGGATACGGTGATTTGGACTGAAGTCAAGATTCCTGCAACTCTTTTTCCTTTGCTAGATCAAAGCAAGGATTTGATCTAATGTTTTTTGTTTCACGAGCGTAATTAGCAAATGATTTTATTTACACAAGAGCCTTCTCTCAGTCTTTGTGAACGTTTAAGATTTGTGTAGTCTTACTGCTTCAATGTGATACGTCATTTCCTCCCCAAATCATGTGTTTTGCTAATCACACATTGAAAAACAGAAGTTGTTATGGGAAAAACTGGATCGGGGTAGACCATGAGAGACCTGTGTGATTTGGTAATCAGAGCTCACAAAACCAGTAACCATTGTGGTTAAAGAAGCACCAGGGCTCAGTGAAGGCTCTGTTGGCATTTGCAAGTGGCATCAACATCAGCTGGCTGGTTTTTGCCATGACCCCCACATTGGTGCCTCCTTCCCTGCATTGCACAGGTTAGGTTTTCTGTTGATATTAAAAGCTGGGTCCTGGGCAAGGCTGCCTTTGGCAGTGATTTTTTTTTTTTAAACACAGGGAAACATGTCAACACTTTCTTTCACACTTGTAGCTATACCATCTAGAGCATAATGCTATTGAAAACGTTGCAGTGCTTTGAGCCACTAAAACAAGGCACTTCTGCAAGGTTTCCAGCCTTTTCTCTTAATATATTCACATGAAGTGAAAGCATCCTCTTTAATTGTGAGACAGCTTGGGTGAAACAGCTTTGAAATCTTGGTGTCGGGCAGCAGAGTTTCCAGTCATGTTGCCATCACCTCTGCCTCTGCAGACATGCTGCCCCTGCGCCCCGAGCAGGCATGCCATCACCCTCCTGAGGCCTGAAGGCTGACTCTGCTCTAAGCATCCATTTGGGGCAGTTGGAGCCCTCAAGGACTTCAGCATCACTTCCCCGGCTGCCTTCAGATGAGTGAGCCAGTCCAGGCTGGCATGGCGCTCCTGGGTGGCCCATGTCTTCAGTCACCGGCCCTTTTTCTGCCCAAGCTGCAGCCCATTATGAAGAGTCCATGCCTGCTGCTACGTGGGATGCCCCTCTGTTTCCAGGCCTTTCCTCAGGCCTCAGGAGACGCTGCTGTCACCACTTTTCCCTGTCTCTGGCTCCTCTGCTGGTCGGCCATGGGGTGCCTGCTGGAGTCCTCGCCAAACAGGACTCCCTCCCTCCCTTCCTGGTCTTTTTAGCCTGCGTATTCCTTAGTCTCTGGCCAGTTTGTGAGTATCGGTCAACCTTTGTAAGCACTGTCTTCTATAGCATCTTCTGGAAGTTGTTCAGTCCGGCAATTTTGGTAGTTTCAGCCAGAGGAGCCTCTGCAGGTCTCTCTGCCTCACTGCAGGGAGCTGATCCGTGGACCTGCACCCCCAGCATGACCATCCTTTGTGGCCACACACTCTCCGTCGCTATAGGCATCACTCTCGGCTTTCCTGGGCCCTCAGTGGCCA
The DNA here is from genome assembly GCF_029407905.1 of Bubalus kerabau. NCBI lineage: Eukaryota > Metazoa > Chordata > Mammalia > Artiodactyla > Bovidae > Bubalus > Bubalus kerabau. The sequence continues at coordinate 50,111,103 of NC_073647.1, read as the reverse complement.
CTCCGGCACCCTCTCCTGCCAACCCCAGGGCCCAGGCACCCATAGTCGGCATGTCCTGGCTGCCTCCTTGAAGCTGATGGGCAGAGGGTGTCATCGTCCCTTGGACACGGTTCCTGAGGGAGGGGATGACAGGAAAGAGGACGTGTGTGCTCTCTGGGGCGCTGTGGGGAGCAGGAGAGGCCTCTCAGAAGTCGAGAGCCAGGGTGACACACGGGGCTTACCCCAACTCATTCATTCCTCCAGGGAGGGGCGTCCCACTGGTGGCAGGTTAGAGCTGTTGCTGGGGTCACCCAGGCCCACCTGATCTGCCCTGCCTGGAGCACTCGTTGTCAGCCCTGAAGACCCGCTGTGTCTGGCCTTCCTCTGTGCCTGGGACAGCGGACAGGGTCACCCTTGGCTGCCTCCCCTCATCCGCTTCCCCAAACGGGGAGCGCTTGAAGCCTAGAGAGTGAGTCTGGTTCTACCCTGATGTCCCCACCCAGAACTGAGGCTGGCTTCAGGCAAGGGCCATCGATGAGCACGTGCCATCTCTCAGATGTGACCTCAGACAGGTGACCTTGTCTGGTTATCTCTGCTTTTCTTTTGACCTGTAACACTGAAGGGTTGATCAGGTGGATACCCGCAAGTCTCAAATGGATTAACTTAAGAACTAGGTACTCAGTTCTCACGGTCCTCTCCGGGGCAGTGTGTGTGTGCGCGCGCATGCACACAGAGATACACAGTCTGACGAAAGGGGGGATGAAGAGAGGGCTGTTTGGTTTCTTTGAAACTGTGTTTTAACAAACCCCGTAACCTCCTGCTGGGGGGCCTCGAGTATTTGCCTGGCCTCCCTCCTTCAGGTTACCCTGCCACCGAGCAGGTAACTGAGCCAGGGGTAACTCACTTGGATTACCTGTTTGGCACCCTTTTTGCCTCCACTTCACACCCAGCAGAATGACTTCTGGGCTTCTTTGTGGGCTTTTATTTGATTTCAGTAGCAGTCAGAAAATCAAAGTACCAAACCACCTCTGTGCCCATCAGTCCACAGCATTGAAAATCACCATATTTTCATAGCGGCTTCAAGTAATTTCAATTTGAAAGAGCCAGGACGTCATAGATAGTTAAAGGCTGTCTTATTCTCATCTTTGGTGCTATTAAAAACTCATTTATCGATCACTTAGGTGAAAGGGCAGGTTTTACGTTATGTCTATGTGATTGTAATAAAAATCTTTCAAAGCCCACACAATTCGTGTAGGCCAAGTTGCAGTCTGGGCACAGGGGTCTCCCCACTTGGTAGCCAAAGAATTCTCTCCTCCCCTCCTTGAGCTTCTTTTTAGTTGTTCCTTTGTGTTGAGGTGGAGACTGCTTATAATGCGGTGTTAGCTGCTCCTGCAGTTCCTCCTCACAGGGCTGGCTGTCGCTCCACCCTGCTGCTGGCCCAGGTTTCCCTGTCCTCAGTTGGTGGCACTTGTCCCCACACTGGCCAGCTGTGTTGCTCCACCTCCTGGTCACGTCCCGAGTCCCCACTACCCTCACCTGGGACTGTGCCTCAAGAGCCCCTGGAGCAGTCTGCCCTGCCCTGGGCATCGCTCCCTGAGGAATTGCCATTCCCTGCCCCAGATCATCAAGGTGATGCTTCTGCAGGGCTGCTGTGGTGTGGAGTCCAGCAGGCCTAAGAGTCCCCCAGGCCACCTGCTGCCCTCTGGGGTCTCCCGCAGGTCCCTCTCCACATAGCAGCTGAAGGAATCCCATCACGCCCAGAATCAAACCCAACACGGCTCCATGACCTGCCCCCGCTTGAGGCCTCCCTGCTGCCCAGAACCTTCTTACCCATAAGACCCTTGAGACCCTCCCTCACTTTCTGTCTTTCCCTCCTTTCCCCCCAACATCGCCAAGCGGGTTCTTTTCTTCTCTGAAATCTAAGCAGTTCATGCTTTTGGACCGTCACTTTCCCCAGCACAGGCTGCCCTAGGACCTGAGCCAGCCTCCTTCCCCTCCATGGATGCTAGGTGTGTTCTAGTCTCTTCCCTTCTGTCTTGATTTTCTTTTTGGTTATGTCAACTTTTACGTGATTCAGAAAATGAAATTCTGGTCCACACACCTGGCGAGTTCTGGCCCTGTGCCATTACTCACCTCAGTCCCACCTACCCCGTGCTGGACTAGTTCTGTGCATTTCTGCTCTCTGCTTCCTAAAGTGTCCTCCGTTTCTCCCCTGGAGGGTGGCCTACCATGGACCCCTTCCTGGGGGTCCCACCCTGGGGTTCAGGCTACCTGGCTCTCCATGGTGTGCACGTGTCAGTGTTGGCCCAGTAGGTCTCAGGCGGTGCCTGTCTGGCTTGGCCGCAGTCTTGGGCCACTAAAAAGAATGCTATCACCAATAGCATCATGCTCAAATGCACAATGTTGTTTTGTGTTTCTGTGGGTATGTCTTCTTTGTAGATTTCTAGAAGGGCTGGCCCTAGACGGCATTGACACCCTTGCTGGTACCTAAGGGGCATTCCTGGGGCACGTGGTTCATGCCGAAGCTCACCGTAGTTACAGTATCCACAAACGCACATGAGGGCTCTGAAGAAGCCAGACTTGGCCATCAGGGCCACGTTTTGCTGTGGCCCGCGACTGTCTGGGTTTCCGACACAGAGCTAAGCCTGGGCTTACCCTCGAACTCTGCTGGAGACAGCCAGGATAGGAAGGAGGGTGGGGTGTGCCCTTTCTACGCCCCGTCTCCCCAGGCCCGACCTGTGAGTTCCTGGTGCAAACTCACCTTTGGGGACTGAGCTGTGTCATTCGAGTCTTGTGGCCAGGGCAGGCCATGGTGCCTTGGTGGTGGTCTCCAGGGCGTGGCCAGCAAGGGAAGTCACTCGGGGTGGGCTATTGTGAGCCTCATGGGCCCCGGGGGCTCTGGGGCTGAGATCTGGAATACAGATGAGTCTGGCTCTTTTCCTGGGTGAGCTTCTAAGAGAGGGCTTTGCAGGTGACCTGCTCTGAGCCCACAGTTCTGGTTTCCGGGCCTCCCTGGCCCAGGTGATGATTTCACCCTGTTGGCCCAGCCACGAGAGCAGCATGGCCAGACTCTAATCCCAGAGTCTGGGGCCTCACAGTAACCATTGTCCAAGGAGATAAGGAGGGGGCTCTACCGGGTGGGACCCACACGTAGGGGAGGAGCTGGTCTGTCAGCATGGAGGAATGGGGAGGCGCCCGCCCTGGAATCAGGCACGTCCCAGTGCCAAAGCCCCGCGTTGTCAGGAGAGTCTGGTGAGAAAGACTCGCCCAGCAGGGAACTGCTCCTCTTCTCACATGAGAACCCTGGGCAGTAGTGTCTGGCTGCCCCATCCCACTGTTTAGACAGTGACTTTGTGACTCTTCTCTGTCTAGGGTGTTGGTACCCATTGTCAAGATGAGGAGACTGAGGCACAGGATGTTGAAGTCACTTGTGCAGATCCATGTTTGGAAATGGCAAAAAAATCATGATTTGGGCTTGGGGTGGCTTACTCCAAATCTGCAGGTGTTTCCTCAGCACTGCACTCGGCACCACGTCCCCAGTGGCAGTGTTAGGCTCTTCCCATCACCAAGGTGTACTGTGTGGTTTTCATTGAACACCCGTTTGAGAAAACCCCAAACACAAAAGCTTAGAGTAACACTCACGCTAGGCCCTGGGGAAGAGGAGCCCCTTCTATTTTGGTGAGTAGGTCCCTCTCCAGCAGGTGAGAGAGCCTCTCATCATCCGTCCAACCCAGAGGCCCTAGCTTGTAACACCGAGAAGCCATCTGGGCAGGCCTGCTAGGGATGGGCTTCAGGGTGACCACAGTGTCGGTAGGGTGCTGCGGGCCATCACTGTCAGCAGCCCTGGGCTCTCAAGTCATCTGTGAAGGGGAAGGGCATTTCAATCTGGGAGACGCTGGCAGGACAGCCCCTCTCCTGGGGCCCTGCCTGTGTTGGGGCACCCCAGACCTGCCAGCGCCCACTTTTTTCTTCACACAGTTTGTTCCCTGTGATACTGACATCCTTGTTTAACACTCAGGGAAGAAAAGTCTGAAGAGCAGGATCTCCAGGGCCTGAAGGACAAACCTTTGAAGTTCAAAAAGGTGAAGAAGGATAAGAAAGAAGACAAAGAGGGCAAGCATGAGCCCCTGCAGCCAGCAGCCCACCACTCTGCCGAGCCAGCAGAGGCCGGCAAAGCAGAGACCTCAGAAGGGTCAGGCTCGGCCCCAGCCGTGCCAGAAGCTTCTGCATCCCCCAAGCAGCGGCGCTCCATCATTCGTGATCGGGGCCCCATGTACGATGACCCCACTCTGCCGGAAGGTTGGACCCGAAAGCTTAAGCAAAGGAAATCTGGCCGCTCCGCTGGGAAGTATGATGTGTACTTGATCAAGTAAGTAAGGGTGATTCCTGTCTCTCCAGAGCAAGGAAGGCTAGTGGTGGCAGGGAGTGGGGGAGTCAGGGACCATCGCTAAGAAACTGATGGGGACCCCTTGGAGTGTTAGCTCCTTGCGGCTCATGGATCAAGAAAGTGTGTGTGCATAACCCCACTTCCGGTCGGGTCTTCAGTAGTGACCACTGCTGGTGGGTGAGATCAGGTATGCTTGGAATGGCCTCCTGGGGAGGTCACTGCCCTGAGGGATATGTCCATCAGGGCCTTGTCTGGAGGAGGAATAGCACTGGGGATGCAGAGTTGCCAGCAGAGGGGCTGTCCTCAGAGCCTGGGAACCTCTTTGTGGGAGAGTCCTTCTGTGCCAATACTTCATGAGCCCTGAGAAATACGAATTCATAGGGTTCAGTCTGTTGTGTGAGACGTGCTGGGAAAGGGGGGGCTGTCCGATACAGCCTAGAGAGAGCCCCAGATGGGCTCAGAGTGCCTTTCCCACTGTCCCTCTGGCCTTTGTCCAGCTGTGGGCTGGTGGTCAGGTGTTATCTGTTAAAACAGAGTCACTTCCTAGCCAGATCTTTAGAGGATGAGTGTGACTACGTTCATTTCACTTGTTCCCCTTAGATGATTCCAGACAGGTTAGCCGTTTTGAAAAGTCACTCGTAGACAGTCTCATTTAATTCCAGTAACTCACATAAAGGTGAGCAAAGCATCATCCTGCTGGCAAATGAGGAAACTGATTCCTGGAGAGTTCAGTCTGGCAGGTAGACAGGGTCCCTGGGCCAGACCCCTTTGGGGGGCTGAGGAGTGAAACTCCCAGGGGCATCCAGGTAACAGCAGGCCACATGGGCATCTATGGCTGTTGGGAGACCCAGTTGCTTCCTGTATAAGTGGGACCACAGCTCCCTAGTTTTAGCTCATCTCAGCTTCTCTTAAATGTCCCTCTTGGTGAGCTGTATCATCGGGCATGTCAGTTGCAGAACACCTCCTGTCAGAGGGTTCACCACCCACCTTCTCCTGTGCCCCACCTCCAGCATTGCTCTGGAAGCTTCTAACCATTCTTTGTGTGTCTCCGCTTGTTCCCACAGTCCCCAGGGAAAAGCCTTTCGCTCTAAAGTGGAGTTGATTGCGTACTTCGAAAAGGTAGGCGACACCTCCCTGGACCCTAATGATTTTGACTTCACGGTAACCGGGAGAGGGAGCCCCTCCCGGCGAGAACAGAAACCACCTAAGAAGCCCAAATCTCCCAAAGCTCCAGGAACTGGCAGAGGTCGGGGACGCCCCAAAGGGAGTGGCACCACAAGACCCAAGGCAGCCGCGTCAGAGGGTGTGCAGGTGAAAAGGGTTCTGGAGAAAAGTCCTGGAAAGCTACTCGTCAAGATGCCTTTCCAAGCTGCGCCGGGCAGCAAGGCAGAAGGGGGTGGGGCCACCACCTCAGCCCAGGTCATGGTCATCAAGCGCCCCGGCCGGAAGCGAAAAGCGGAGGCCGACCCCCAGGCCATTCCCAAGAAACGAGGCCGAAAGCCGGGCAGTGTGGTTGCTGCCGCCGCTGCCGAGGCCAAAAAGAAAGCCGTGAAGGAGTCATCTATCCGGTCCGTTCAGGAGACCGTGCTGCCCATCAAGAAGCGCAAGACCCGGGAGACGGTGAGCATTGAGGTGAAGGAGGTAGTCAAGCCCCTGCTGGTGTCCACGCTCGGCGAGAAGAGCGGGAAGGGACTGAAGACCTGCAAGAGCCCAGGGCGGAAAAGCAAGGAGAGCAGTCCCAAGGGGCGCAGCGGCAGCGCCTCCTCGCCCCCCAAGAAGGAGCACCACCACCACCACCACCATGTGGAGCCCCCGAAGGCCCCCGCGCCGCTGCTCCTGCCCCCGCCCCCACCCCCGCCCGAGCCCCAGAGCTCCGAGGACCCTGCCAGCCCCCCTGAGCCCCAGGACTTGAGCAGCAGCGTCTGCAAAGAGGAGAAGATGCCGAGAGCAGGCTCGCTGGAGAGCGATGGCTGCCCCAAGGAGCCTGCTAAGACTCAGCCCACGCTCGCCACCGCGGCCCCGGCCACAGAAAAGTACAAACACCGAGGGGAGGGAGAGCGCAAAGACATTGTCTCATCCTCCATGCCAAGGCCAAACAGAGAGGAGCCTGTGGACAGCCGGACGCCCGTGACCGAGAGAGTTAGCTGACTTTACGCAGAGCGGATTGCAAAGCAAACCAACAAGAATAAAGGCAGCTGTTGTCTCTTCTCCTTATGGGTAGGGCTCTGACAAAGCTTCCCGATTAACTGAAATAAAAAATATTTTTTTTTCTTTCAGTAAACTTAGAGTTTCGTGGCTTCAGGGTGGGAGTAGTTGGAGCATTGGGGATGTTTTTTTCTTATCGACAAGCACAGTCAGGTTGAAGACCTAACCAGGGCCAGAAGTAGCTTTGCACTTTTCTAAACTAGGCTCCTTCAACAAGGCTTGCTGCAGATACTACTGACCAGACAAGCTGTTGCCCAGGCTTCTTAGGGTGTGCCTGCACCTCCCTCCCACCCAGTCCCCCCCACGTGGTCACTAGGGACAGAGAGCACTTGAGAAGACACTCCTGGTTTGGGGGCCATCGGTACCCCAGTCTCAGCTCTCCTCTCCCCCCACACCCCGCCCAGCCTCGAGCTCCACCACCCCACCCTCCAGTCCCCCTTATGCCCACCCACGTCGGGACCAGGAGGTCCGAGGCAAGAGAGACAGTTGGATCCTTTAGAGATGGTGGAGACGGCCAGTGGCTCCAGCCCGTGTGATCCCACACATGGGGGCACACAGACGGCTTCCCACCACCCCCAACCCCAAATCGACCAGGACATTTCACAGGATGGGGACATAGCACCTATCGGCCCCGGTTCTGGCCCAGCTAGGAGGGAGGCATCCTTTGAGCCCCCCGGGTGTCGACTGGCCTGCGCCAGAGGCGACATTGGCCCAGGGCCGGCCTCCAGCGGGTAGCACTAGACAGAGGCCACCAAGGCCATGGGCCAAGGCCCCAGCAGGCTGGCCCAGGCTGCAGCCAGCGGAGTGCCGCAGGCCAGGCGGAAGGCATCCCTAGCTGCTCAGAGCAGTTGTGGCCACTAGTTCGAGCCTTAGTAGATGGGGCCGGGGGCCAGGGGGAAGGCAGAGGAAATATTCTTCCAAAACTTTTCCAATTCTCAACTCCTTTAGGGACAGCTTAGAACTATTTGCACTATTGAGTCTTCATGTTCCCACTTCAAAACAAACCTGCTCTGCGAGCAACCTAGCGGGCTTGACTTGGCGACCCTTTGTCCCTCAGGCCACTAGACGTGACGGTGTTGACAACTACCTGGATCTGTATATACCTGCGCTTGTTTTCAAGTGGGCTCAGCACATAGGGTTCCCACGAAGCTCCGAAACTCTAAGTGTTTGCTGCAATTTATAAGGACTTCCTGATTGGTTTCTCTCCTCTCCTTTGGTTTCTGTCTCCTTTCATTTCAGCCTTTTCATTTCTCCCCTTCCTCCCTTGTCCTCACTGCTCCCTTCTGTTCCAGGCAGCCGCAGTGCCCGACCATACTTCGAGCCGACACTGGTCAGCTCAGGCCCCCAGAACTCCCCCGACCCTTGGCCTTCCCGCCGTCCACCCCAGCTCCCCCTGCCAACCATTTCTGAGCCCTGAGGAAGCCCCAGACTCCGCTGAATCCACCCAGCTCTAGTACCCCAGCCTCTCTGAGGGGCATGGGAGAGGCAAGATCTTGCTCTCCCAGGAGTCCCCTCCTTCGGTCAGACCCTGGATCCCAGGTCTCCTCAGCCTTCCCACTCAATGGCAGTGGGTAGGAGAAGTGGACCGAGATTGGGATTGCAGAGCCAAGGGCAGCACAGAGACCCGCTGTGGCCTGCCAGTGTCACGGAGTGGCCAAGCCCTGACCTTGGCCTGTGCAGGACCCGGCTAGGGTGGGTTAATCAGGCCAGGCAGCAGGCAAAATGAGTGCAGATACCCCCTGCCACTCCTCTGAGCAGTAGTTCTCCTCTGCTGGGCCCTGTGTGGCCTTTGCTTGGCGGCTGGTGGGGGGGGTGGGGGTTGGTACTTCACACTTTTCCCCATCAGCACCAGGGGCTGTGGTGTTGGGCTGTCAAGGCTTGGGCTTGTTGCGGGGTGTTCATTTGTCAGTTTCAATTCGAGACCCCGTGCTTTTACCCTCTGTTCAGGAAGTCCTTATTTAGCTGCATATCTTCATCATATTGGTATATCCTTTTCTGTGTTTACAGAGATGTCTCTTATATCTAAATCTGTCCAACTGAGAAGTACCTTATCAAAGTAGCAAACGAGACAGCAGTCTTATGCTTCCAGAAACACCCACAAGCACGTCCCACGTGAGCTGCTGCCATGAACTGTCAAGTGCGTGTTGTCTCGTGTATTTCAGTTACTATCCCCCAGCTTTCCTCACTGCAGTGTAACCATGAAGGAGTGAAACATCTTAGAAACCATCTAGCACTTCCTTGCCAGTCCTTTAGTGATCAGGACCCCTAGTTGACAGTTCCAATCAGTAGCTTCAGAAAAAAAAACGAAACCGTGTCTCTCTCTCCCAGAACGGTTAAAAGCAAGGGAGTTTGCCCTGTTTTGTTTGTGGAGTTGTAGCTGCCCTTTCTAGCATTTTTGTATCCATTTCTTGATGCTGCAAAAGCAAGTCCCCCAACCAAACCCACTCTGCTGTCCACCTGCTGGGCTTCACTTCTGAGTCCTCCCCCAGGAAGGGATGGGAGTTGGAAGAGGGGGCGTGTTCGTTGGGGTCCCTCTTTCTCCAAGGACAAAAGGCTCCTGGCACTCTCAGAGGACCCCTGTCCACATGAGCCCGCTCTCCAGCCCATTTGTCATGGAGGTGCCATCTGGTTTCCTGGGTCAGGTTTTGAGGCATTAATTAAACCAAATCCATAAAACATGGCTCCTGGAACCAGTCTCCAAAGCTGACCTCTCCAGCAGCTTGGCATCATCTGGTCCTGGGCCAAGGAGAGCTGGGCCTGCCATGCCCCACTTTGACCTGTAACAGTTGATTTTGGGGCTGACCGATGTGGTGGTCGAGAACACCGAATCTCAAGTGGCGTTTCCTTTCTGCCCAGCCTGACCTGCAGGCCCCTTGCTCCGCAGCTCCCGCCTCTAGAGTTTCAAGGCTATAGGTGGCACCTTAGGGTTTTCTCCCCCTTTGATCCACATTCCCTCTCCCCCAGATACAGGCATTATGAGCGAGTCACCTTTGGGCAGGGGCACTGAAGGTCCTGTACCACATCTGTCCTGGAGACAGGTGGACAGAAGGTTGGAGGGCAGGCCTAGCCTTGGAATTCCTCACCAGCTGTGTCCGGCCCAGTTGGGGAGTGTGATGTTGATTCTGTGTGTACTTGAACACCGCGAAGATTCAGGGGGTATCCCTTACGGACTGTGTCCAGAAGGCAGGAATTGATAAGACAGCTTTCAGATACCCAAGGGGCTAGGTCGGTCACATTGGGTCTCCCTGCCCCGTGCCTGTCACTTGGCTGTCCTAACCCGTGTCATTGCTGGCATTGACACCACAGTGAGGTGTGGCCCCTGGGCCACAGCAAGGTCCAGCACATGTCCCTTCTGCACCGTAGTCCCTATAGAAAGGCACAAGAGACCCCCCCAGAAATGCCCTGCTCCTCCCCACCACTCCCCTCAGCTCCCTGGACAGTGGAAGCCACAGTGGTGGCCTGGGCATGCCGGCCACAGCCAGCACCTGACTTCTCTCCTGAGCCCCCATGCCATTGCTAGCAGCAGTCTGCTCAGTGGTGGTATGCCAGCCTAGAGGCCACGAGCAGTGGCGGTGGGACATGGAACAGCACCAGGTTGTCACCTGCCTCCCTGCCTGTCATTGCCGTGACAGCCATCATGAAGGAGGGTACTTAATAGCCACAAGCACGCTGCTATCTTTGGTGGGAGAGCAGTTTCCTTAGCTGACAGGATCTCTGGATTTGAAGTAACTTCTAACAAGCAGCGTGAGCCCAGGAGGGAACAGAGGGTGTAAAGGGAAGCCACCAGGTATGGCAGCCTGGATCTCGTGGAGCCTGGCAGTTGAGCTCTGTGCCTCCTCTCCAGAGTGTTCCTACCAGGCCCAACAAGGCCAGGGGAGGTCACAGGCATCAGCCCTAGCTCAGCGCAGCCATCTCTAGCGGGGTCATGGCCCCAGATTGTTTTTCTGATGTGAGTTGCCTGTGTGGGTGGCCCAGACCATCCAGACCTTGGGGAAGTGAGTTCTCTCTAGAGCCCTGTGGGCATCAGCCTACTGACCCCCTGAGTACTGGCCAGTGCCTGGGGAGGGCCAGGGGCACAGGCGTGTTGCCAGGCTCGTAGTGGAATCCCCGCTCTCGAGCCCGACAGCCCCGCCACGTGTTCCGGCTCTCAGTTGCTCTCTGCAAGGGCCCCATCTCAGCACTCTGCTCTACTGGAGGGGTTTGTTGAGTGTTTTTGCTTCTTTCTCTTTTTGAATCTGTATCAATCTTTAGAAAACATAGCGGAATTATTAGAGCTCGCTAGGATACTGCCTCACCCAGGGTCTAAAGTTCCATGTTCAAGGGGAAAAAAAGGGAACACTGAAGCCCCTTGTCAACATTGCAGAAGGAAGACCTAGGAAACCTTGAGCAAGAAACTACATCCTGATGTTTCTGAGTGAATAAGAGCAAGCTTTTGCCAAAAAAAAGGCTGATCTAAGAGGACTTGGAGCCTGGCCTGCTGTGTGGCCAGCGCTGCAGGTGAAGGGGAATCCAGCCTGAAACTGCTGGGTCTGTGCCTTGGAGCCCTTGGGGCACTGGAGAGTCTATCTCTCTGTCTCTTTCTCTGGCTCTCGGGTAGCGGTCCCTGCAGGGAGACCTGCCTGTCTCGAAGCTACAGCAGCCCAGCTCCAGGTGGGAAAGGGGGGCGCTCAGCAGAGAATTGTGAAGGCACGCAACCTCCTCGCTACCTGACTTCACCTGTTCTTCCTCTGTCATCTCCAGCGAGCCTACCCCAAATGCCGAGGTGTCAGGAAGAATTGGTTTGAATTAGGCCCCAGGCCACTAAGCAGGAGAAAGTGATGTCTCCTCCACAGCGTCTGCCTGTGGTGTGGCCTGCCCCTGAGGACAGTCCCTGGCTCTGCGCTCCTTGGGGCCTGGGGCCAAGGGAGGGCAGGGGAGAGAACCCTCATGGAAGGGGCTTCAGCTGGGGGTTTCCAAATATTGGGGAAACTTGCCTTGGTTCTGCCGCCACCCCCTCGGTCACCTGTCTCCTTGAGTCCTGCTCAGCGGTGAGAGGAAAAGGCCACGAGATTTGGCTCCTGCCCACTGGTAGTCCCTCTCCCCACAGTGTCTGTGTGTCAAGTGACAAAGCTGTTCTTCCTGGTGACCCGGATTATATCTAGTATCTTCTAGACTATATGCATAGACCTGCTTGGTCTTTTCTGTCCTGGGCTTTTGTTTTGCTCTTTAGTTTTGCTTTTCCTTCTCCTGTCCCTTTTATTTAAATACACTGACTAGACACACAAAGCAGTTGAATTTTTATATATATATATCTGTATATTGCACAGTTATAAACTCATTTTGCTTGTGGCTCCACACACACACATACACACACACACACACACACACACAAAGACCTGTTAAAATTATACCTGTTGCTTAATTACAATATTTCTGATAACCATAGCATAGGACAAGGGGAAATTTTAAAAAACCAAAAAAAAAAAGAAAAAAAAAAACACAAATGAAGAAAACAAACAACAAAAAAAAACCTGACAAATCCGTCTGCTGGTCACTCGTGTCCAAGCAGAACCGTGGTCTTTCCTCGCTTCTTTCAAGGGCTTCCCAGTGCCGAGCGAAGGAGGCAGCTCCTGGGTTTCGCACTGTTTCTCCCAAGCTTGTGAGGGGGGCCCCAGGGCGCTGGTGTAGGCAGGACAGTTCGTTTCAGTGGGTGGATGCAAGCGTGCTCCCTGGCTCTGGCGAAGCCCAGAATGTAGTTGGCACTGCCTGGTCCCCTTTGACCTCTGGGTGGGGCAGCTGGCATTCATGAGGGTGACCTGCCCCCCCGACACCCTCCAGTGACCCAGAGTGATGGTGTGCAGACAGGCAGCAAGCCTCCCCACTGGTAGGGCCCGTCTCTGCCAAGTCTGGGGGCCACAGGGGAGACGTAAGGCTGTGTCTCAATTCAGAAAGTGTGAGCCGTACCAGGTAGAACATCAGGGACCCCAGAACCACACGTGCGGTCCAGCGGGTCCCCTCCAGGAGGTAGCGAAGACTCCAGAAACGTTCCTTCCTCTCCCCCCCCCAATCCTACGAGTAATTGCATTTGCTTTTGTAATTCTTACTGAGCAATATCTGCTAGAGAGTTTAGCCGTAAGTTCTTTTTGATCATTTTTTAAGTAAGTAAAAACACCAAAAAAAAAATAAGAATAATATCCAGAAACTTGTTCTTCCAAAGCAGAGAGCATTATAATCACCAGGGCCAAAAGCTTCCCTCCCCGCATTATTACTTCTGAGGCCTACGTCCAAAAGAAACCCTTAGAGGCCCTTCAGGTGGCCAGGCACCCCTCAGGCCCCTGGGAGGACCTGGGCCTGGGGGCTGGGCCCCACCTTCAGGTCAGTATTAGTGGTGGGTTCCTGCCTCTTCTACCCAGCCTGGGCCAGGGGGGCAGAGGAAGCCGCTGCGACCACTGCTGTCCAGCCTCTTGCAGATGGGTGTTGGCGCGTGTCCAGTTCTGCCCGAGATCTGAAGGTGGCACCGAATTAGCCTCAGCCGGTGACCTCTCACCTGGCCTGCCCCAGGCAGCAGGGCCCACCCAGTGCACTGTTCCTGGGTTGCTGGACGGTGGCATGGCAAAGGCTTGCAGAACTCAAAACCTGCTCCTTCCCTTGCTCCCAAGGCCTCCTTTTCCGTTTAAATTGTCACTGCTTCAATAACAGCCGCTCCAGAGTCAGTAGTTGATGAATATATGACCAAATATCATCAGGACTGTTACTCGGTGTGCTGAGCCCTCTCCTCGCACGGGGCTCCTGTACCCGGACACTGTACCGTGTGCTGTGTTTGCGCTCCTCCCCTCCTCCACCCTCCCCTCGTCTCTCTGGGGTTGTTTCTGTTTGGGTTTGGTTTGGTTTTGAGTTCTCCTTTTGTGTTCCAAACATGAGCTTCTCTCTACTGGTCCTCTTAACTGTGGTGTTGAGGCTTCTATTTGTGTAATTTTCGGTGGGTGAAGGGAATTTTGCGAAGTAAATCTCTTCTGTGTTTGAACTGAAGTCTGTATTGTAACCATGTTTAAAGTAATTGTTCCAGAGACAAATGCTTCTAGACACCTTTTCTTTACCAACAAAAGAATTTGGAGGGAGGGGATGGTAACCAGAAGGAGAGGGGCTGTCCTCTTGCCCCAGGAGGGGGAGAGCCAAAGACAGGACCCCCTGCCCAGATCAGCCAGAAGCCACCCAAAGAAGTGACACCTATAGCTGACAAAGTAAATAGCTGACGTGCTGCCATTTGTGAAGTCAGAGCAAAACCAGGTTTTGGTCCACTCCCAGATTAGTAGCATCAAGTTTATTTTTTTAAGGACAGACAAGGTTGACGTTCCTGCAAGGGGAGCCAGCCACACCTCGGTGGGAGAAGGTCAGGGTGGGCCTGCGGGGCAAGGCTCGGCCAGAGGGTGGGCATCTCCTTGGAGACCTCCACTGTGGCCACAGGTCAGGCGTGTGTGGACAGGGCATTACAATCCGGGGGGGGGGGGCATTACCGTTCAGGATACCATCATCAAATCCACCCCGCCCCACAGTGCACGACACTAACATAACCTCTGGATTCCCCACTTTCCTGGACGAGGAGATGATGGTGGGGTCGGGGGGTGGTGCATGCCCTTGGCTGTCATCTGATCCCCAGCAAAATTTGGATGTGAGAAACCACCCCCCTTCTCGTTTCATGGCAAAACTCGATCCTCTTGAGTAGCCGTTACCTCCCAGACACTATTGAGGACTGACGAAACAGGGGTGGCCATGTGCTCCCTTAGCACCCGGGGTCGCCCCCTCTTCGAGGACAGTGCTGACCATTTGGGAATGGGGCTTAGGAGCGAGAAGAACCAAGCAGGGTTACCGCCCCCTCCTGAGTCGCAGGGACCCTGGTCACCCTGTGCAGAGGGAGCTGGCTCCAGCCCAGGAGGAAAAGGGCTGGAAAAGTGTGTGTGGGGTGCGGGGAGTCACCCAGGACAGACTTGGCTGGAGATGATCTCCAAAAGCCCTCTATCGCATTCACCTTCAGTTTTTGTGTTTTGGGACAATTACTTTAGAAAACTTAAGTAGGTCGTTTTAAAAACAAAAAATATTGATTGCTTTTTTGTAGTGTTCAAAAAAAGGTTCTTTGTGTATAGCCAAATGACTGAAAGCACTGATATATTTAAAAACAAAAGGCAATTTATTAAGGAAATTTGTACCATTTCAGTAAACCTGTCTGAATGTACCTGTATACGTTTCAAAAACACCCCCACTGAATCCCTGTAACCTATTTATTATATAAAGAGTTTGCCTTATAAATTTACATAAAAATGTCCGTTTGTGTCTTTTGTTGTAAAACCAAGTGATTTTTTCATAAGGTTCTTTTACTATTTGAAAAGATGGGCAGCACGCAGTTTTATTTTATTTTTGTAAGTTTTTTAATACGTGTGAAAGCCAAGAATACTCAGCATGCCTTTCTAAGTGATGCGTTCGCACCTTTTGTTGGGAAGTACTGTATCCTGTGCTGTTAGCATTCTCGATAAATCTCTCTGTGAAAGTGACTCCAGGTCTGGGCTTTCATTATCAAGACAGCTCCCAGGACAGCAAGGTGGGGCACTTTCTGGGAACACACAGAAGCCAGCCGCTTTCTGGGCGCCCTGGGGAGGACAGGGCACTGGCCAGCACCCTGCACCGGCCTGCCTTGGGGTCCGCCTGCCCAGAGGGGAGCTCTGAGCTGGCAGGGCCTTCTGCAGGGCAGCATCCTGGCTATCCCTGATGGGCTGAGGGGCTTTTGGAAACCCCCTAGCTCTGACTCCTCCAGTGCCTCCCGCCTGAGACCCTTCCAAGGTCTCTGCTGACCTGCTCCCAGCTCAGAGGACACGCTGCCCCCGCCCCACCGGCTTCCGATGAGGTGGAGTGCTCTTGGGAGCTCATGGTTCCCCTACAGCTGTCTTTCATCAGGCTGCCGATGGCTTGGAGGTGAAAAGAACTGCTCCGAGTTCAGCATCACAGGTACATGTATGTGAACACAGCTACTTGGAGGTGCACTCGAACATCCTGGCCTTAAATGGTAAAACAGAGGGTTGACATTCATGGCGTGTGTGTATCCTGAGCATCCCTGAGGTGCCAGGGCTGTCCCGGGAGCTGCAGTACAGCAGAATTAGAAGTGGGACCAAGTCCCAGTTCACTTAGTATGTGTGTGCCCACTAGTTCCCTCCTCAGCTTGGGAGTCTCGGTAAGAGCTGTCCCTATGGAAGTCACTGGGGCTCAGGGCGTGGCCGGCCTCCTCTTGTGGAGTGGCTGCAGCTTCTGGGAAGAGGCCGCCACAGAGGTGCCTCTCGGGCCAACCTGGTTTTTGCAAACCACTCTTGAAGTCTCTGGATGGACAGCCTGCAGGCGAGGAGGGTGGCAGCCCTCAGGGGTCAGGATCAAGTGGACAAGGGGGTGGCTAGCGAAGACCTGCCTTTCAAGCTGGCATCCAGCTGGAAAAAACAGAAGAGGAAGGCGCCCTGGCTGCTTGGCGGGGGGCGGGGAGGGGTGTGAGGTAAACAGATGAGTGCTGAGGCTAAAGAAGGACGCACCAGGGGACTCCAGGCCAGCTTCCAGCTACCAGGGTATCTGCTGGACGGAGTTGCAAGTGCAAACCCGTGGGGGTGGGAGCCCTGGCACGTTCTTGGAACCCCAAGGAGTTGTGGCTGGGTTAAGGCCGCCGCCGAGTGCCAAGAGCGAGACAGGTGGGCAGGAAAGGGCCACATGGTGACAACGTCAGAAGCCATGCTGAAAAGCTGTAATCCTTCTGAGGGCTTCAGGAACCCCGGGAAGGTCTTAAGCAGGAAAACTGGTGTGGAGTGCTTTGTGCCTAAGGAAGACCCCTGAACCAAGAGGAGGCAGGGAAGCATGTTCGTTTAGGTTCATCTAGGTCAGAGCCCCGTGGGGACGAGAGGAACTCCAGAGAAGTTCAGAGAGGTAACAGTTTCCTGGTGGCTGCTACTGCGAATGATGGAGGCATGCTGGAGGCCTGTGGGGAGACGCCAGACAGGCCAAGTACGGTGCTCTGTGAGCTGCAGAGAAAGGGGTGGGAGCCGCCACAGCCCGCCATCCTCAAGCGTGACAAGAGGGAGGAGGGCAGCCGGAGCGAAGGTCTGTCTCTAAGAGACGTAGTAAACACGTTTTCTGTGCTAGCGGAAGAAGCCAGCGAAGAAGAGGGCAGATGCTGCAAAGACCTAACCACCGCTGGAGCAGGTTCCCGGAGGGCCAAGAAAAGATGGGATCCAGGGCCCAGGAGGTGGGTGGAGATGCTGTGAGCTTCCCGATCATTCTTCCTGCCCCCAGCCTCAAGCCAGCTGCAGAGAGTCAGCCGGGAGCCCTGATGTGACCCACATCTGACGTTGTCCCGCCTGGATGTCTTGACCCCTCTCCACTGCTTTCCCCACGAAACGGAAACCTAAAGAGGACCAGCCAGCGGCTCTCCGAAGCCCCGCTTCTAACCCTTTCTGGAAGGCCTTCGCTGTGCCCATCGTCCCTGGAACCGAGAAGCGCTCTCCTGCAGCCCTTGGAGCCCTCCTCCTCCTCCTGGAAGCTCGCCAGGCCCCGGGGAGCTGCCTCCGGGAGGCGTGACCGCGCGCGGCGCCCCCGTGTGGCCGGGGCTGGCGGCGGCGGCGGCGGGCGAGGTGGTGACGGCCCCGGGTGCCGCCCCTTCCGGCCCGCCGGGCGTCGCACGAGGCCGCCTTAAAGGGGAAGTGAGTCAGTGCTCGCGGACCCGGCCGGCCGAGGCCCGCGCCCGCCGCGGCCCGGAGAGGCCCCGGCCCGGCGACGGCGGCGGTGGCCATGGCCGGGGGGCCGGGCCCGGGAGACCCCGCCGTCCCCGGCGCCCAGCACTTCTTGTACGAGGTGCCGCCCTGGGTCATGTGCCGCTTCTACAAAGTGATGGACGCCCTGGAACCCGCCGACTGGTGCCAGTTCGGTGGGTGGCGGCAGGCCGACAGGGGCGGGGCGGGACGGGCCGGGGAGCCGCGAGGGGCCTGGACGCCGCGGCCTGACGCCCCCTGCCCCGCAGCCGCCCTGATCGTCCGCGACCAGACCGAGCTGCGGCTGTGCGAGCGCTCCGGGCAGCGCACAGCCAGCGTCCTGTGGCCGTGGATCAACCGCAACGCCCGCGTGGCCGATCTCGTGCGCATCCTCACGCACCTGCAGCTGCTGCGGGCGCGGGACATCATCACTGCTTGTGAGCGCGGCCCTGGAGACCCCCGGAACCCCCAAGACCCTGGGACAGGGGCCGCCCAGGGCTTACCTCGGAGCTCCTCCCTCCAGCCTGGGCCTAACGTCCTTTCTTTCCCCGGCCTCCCAGGGCACCCTCCCGCCCCACTAATGCCCCCAAGCACCACCTCCCTGACACCCAGCAGCATCTCCGCACCCTCCGAGGCTGCGGTTCCCAGCCACCGGAAGTTGCAGTCTCTGGCCTCCACCTTCCTCTCCCCAGGTAAGACAACCCGGGCTGGGAGGGTTCGTAGGGGTTGGCCTGATGAACGTCAGGAATGGACCCCCTTGCTCCTGGCCACCCCGATAGATCCTGCCACTGGCCTCTGGCTGCCTTTCACTGGTGTCTTTACGAAGCTTTTCCAGGCTCCCAGACTCACTCTGACCCCGAGCTCTGCCCTGGACCAAGCCCAGCTGCCCACCAGCCACCATTGCCATCTCCAGCCCCCTCATCTACCAAGGTAGGTGGGTCCTGCCCCCCACCCAGAGGTTTGACGCCAGCAAGCAGTGACAGCTGCCTTTGGTCCCCTGGGCCACCCTAGGCAGCCCAGCAAGGGTGAGCTGAGGCAGAGGGGAGGACATGGGACCTCACCTGATACAGGGTCTCTTCCCACAGCCCAGCCCAGAGAGCCCCATGTCCCTCCTGCCAGGGGCCCCCTCCTCTTCATTCTGCTGGCCCCTCCATGAGATTTGCCAGGGCACCCATGACTTCTCAGAGGAGCTCAAGATTGGGGAGGGCGGCTTTGGCTGTGTGTACCGGGCAGTGATGAGGAACACCGTCTATGCTGTGAAGAGGCTCAAGGAGGTGTGTGCAGCATCCTCGCCAGGGCCCTCAAGGGCTGTTCCCAGACTTGGGCTTTTGTGGTCCTCCCCCACCCCCTTTGCGACCCCGCAGGGTTCTTTCAGCCCTCCGATTTCACAGTCCAGGGCCCCCAGGCCCGTGCTCCTTCTGGGCCCAGAACAGGTGGCGGGGCAGGGGGGGCATGAAGTCTGGGCCACAGGAGTCTCACACTGCCAGTCCCCCCTGCCTCATTCTCCCCGAGGGCTGCAGGAGGCCGACCTGGAGTGGACCACAGTGAAGCAGAGCTTCCAGACTGAAGTGCAGCAGCTGTCGCGGTGAGCCTGCAGGCAGGGGCAGGGCCCCGCCAGGACCACATGTCCGGGGACCTGGCTCCCCCTTGGTCTGCAGCCTGCCAGGCCCAGGCGAGCCAGGGAACCTGGTTAGGGACCATCCACACCCCTCACCGCCCCCCCCCCGCAATGGCCAGATGGAAGGCATGCTGGATGCTGGGAGCAGAGCGCTGAGACTCCACTGTTTCAAGTAGGTTTCGTCACCCTAACATCGTGGACTTTGCCGGCTACTGTGCTCAGAGTGGCTTCTACTGCCTTGTCTATGGCTTCCTGCCCAATGGCTCCCTGGAAGACCGCCTCCATGTCCAGGTAAGCCTTGCCTGGCCTGGCCTGGCACACTGTGTCACACTTGGCACCTGGTCCGAGTGGGACACGGGGCCGGGGCCCTTGGCCTCAGTGATCGGGGCCTCTCCATGCTCAGAAGCCAAGCTCATGGGGCCTCTGAAAGGGGCCCTATCTGCTCCCCTGGGCAAACGGAGTAGCGGAAGGATCTTGGCAGCATTGCCCAGAGGGCAGGAGGCAACGGACAGCCCCTGGGCCCCGTCTAGAGAGGCGCCCGCAGGACGCAAGGGTTGACCAAGCCCAGGACAGGAGCGTCTCTGACCTGACACTTCAGCGCTCAGGGGAAGCATGGATGGGCATCAAAGACGGTGGCTCCGTGGTCTCCCCTTTCTTCCTTGTGCCCCTCCAGACACAGGCCTGGCCCCCTCTCTCCTGGCCTCAGCGACTGGACATCCTTCTGGGCACGGCCCGGGCAATTCAGTTCTTACATCAGGATAGCCCCAGCCTCATCCATGGAGATGTCAAGAGGTGAGGTGGGGACATGGCCAGCCCCTGGGGGCCTTTGAGGGTGGCAGGAGCCCTGTGGCAACGGGTGATGCTCCCACACCTCCCGCCAGCAGGGACCGGGGCTGCCTGCTGCCTAGTCCCCAGGAGCCTGGCCCTGAGCGATCCCCCTGAGAACAGGGGGCGTCGGCTGGGGTCTGAGAGTCACTGAGCACCCAGTGTGGGCCAGGGGTGGACATGGAGGCCAAGGATGGGTCCCACTGGTGAACAGGGACTCAACTGTAGGACGGGGCTCTGGGGGCCACTTGCTCGGAGCCCCAAGTGGCCAGAACACCATGAGCACGGGCCACGATCTGCCACTGAGGTGCACGTCAGTGGCTCCGGTCTGATTGTCTCAGGACCAGGCAGGGGGCAGTAGGTGCCGGAGTAATGAGTCGCAGAGAGGGCTAGGGCCAGGCTGACACCGCCGCCTTCCATCCCCAAGTTCCAACGTCCTTCTGGATGAGAGACTGATGCCCAAACTGGGGGACTTCGGCCTGGCCCGTCTCAGCCGGTTTACAGGGGCCAACCCCGGCCAGAGCAGTAGTGTGGCCCGGACTCGGACAGTGCGCGGCACCCTGGCCTACCTGCCCGAGGAGTACGTGAAGACTGGGAGGCTGGCCGTAGACACCGACACCTTCAGCTTTGGCGTGGTGAGCTGCGGGGCCCTCGACTGGCCTGGGGGTGGGGGGCCGCAGCCCCCGGAGAATCTCCCAGCAGGCCTGACCATCTTCAGATCCTGGGACCCGTCCTCCCCAGCTCAGGTGCCCTGCGCGGCTCTGCACCTACATGTCTGTCATTTTCCATTCCTCTGCTCCACATGGGCCCTCCAGACCCCCCGAGCCTGAGTCCCGCGAGCAGGTTCTCAGCGGCCCCAGTCTGCAGCCTGCTCTCTCTGCAGGTGCTGCTGGAGACCCTGGCCGGCCAGAGGGCCGTGAGGATGCATGGCGCCCAGCCCAAGTATCTGGTGAGCCTCCTCCTGAGGCAGGTGGGGAGAGAGAGAGGGAGGGAGGAACAATCCTGAACGCGGGGCCCCGCAGGAGCCAGCCCGGCCTCTGCTGACTCATCGTTGAGAGTAGGCAGGGCCCCAGACAGCTGCATCTGCCTGGCTGGGGACAAATCTCTCTGTCCCCGGCAAGTGCCATGGGCCCTTCCAGACCCCACCTGGGTTTGGCGGTGTGGGGGGCGGTCAGGGAGAGGGGGTGCAGCCCGATCACAGTGGAAAACAGAATCAGGGGACCTGGGAGAGGCAATGGTTTGAAATCGAACCACGTCCCCCCTCACTCCAGACGCCTTCCCTGGGTTTTGCAGGGCAGGTCTGCTCCTCCGTGGACTGACCCAGAGCCCAAAATCCAGCTCCTCTCTGCTTAGTCTGCAGGATCCTTCACACTGTATAAGCTGGTGTGTTGCCCGGGCTTGGGGCTGTTTCCATCCATTCCCGGGTCTCGAGGGGTCTCTGCCAGAACCAGGCACCAAATAGATCTGCACTTGGGCCCATCATCAGCACCGCTGTGGGGCAGCATGCCAGACCCCGCAGGGTCCCTGCCATGGCTTCTCTGGGCAACCACCAAAAAGCTCTTTTAGAACCGTGAGGAGGTGATGGAACCCCTTTACCCCCGCCGTGCTTGGGATGAAGGCCCAGACCCTTGATGTGGTGGCCAGTTTGCTGTCTGTCCTCCAGACCTGGCGGCTCCCTGTTCCTCTGCCTGAAAGGCCACGCCCCCCGACCCCAGGGTCTGCTCCTGGTCCTTCCTGTCTGGTCCTGTCCCCCCCATCTCCATGGGGCTCTCCCTTCTGAGCCCCGCCCTCTCTGGCTAGTTGCTGTCTTTCTATCAGAGCCCGAGTGTCACTTGCTTGGGCCCCCCCCATCGAAACCCCTGGGGGGCCTCCCTGCCGCGGTTTCCCCTGGTTTTCGAAGCATGTCGACGTCTCTCCTCTCTCAGGAAGTCAGCTCTGTGAAAGCCAGCCCAGGTGCTGGGCGCATGGCTGGATCCTGGGGGCCCAAGTCAGCGCTGAGCATACACAGATGAGGGCCAGGGGATGGCAGCACAAGGCACAGCCCACGGGGGCCAGACTCATGTTGCATATCCCACAGAAAGACTTGGTTGAAGAGGAGGCGGAAGAGGCCGGGGTGACCCTGAAGGGCACCCAGACCGCAGTCCAAGGTGGGCCGGCCGCAGACACGTGGGCCGCCCTAGTCGCCGCCCAGATCTACAAGAAGCACCTGGACCCCAGGCCAGGGCCGTGCCCACCAGAACTGGGCCTGGCCCTGGGCCAGCTGGCTTGCTGCTGCCTGCACCGCCGGGCCAAGAGGAGACCCCCGATGACCCAGGTAGTCCTGTGAGCTGGGGTTATGGGAAGTGCTTGAGATGCCAGTCTCCACATGTTGCTCACCTGCCCTTTGGTTCGGCTTGAGCGCCCACTGAACCCAGCCGGGTACAGAGAGGGAGGCGATTGGCTTTTTACTGCGCCCCCTTCTGGGTGCCTGGCGCCACTGCATCTGCCTTTTTTGTGTCCCACCTCTTTGTCTCTCTTTTTTTTTAATTTATTTATTTATTTTAATTGGAGGCTAATTACTTTACAATATTGTGGTGGTTTTTGCCATACATTCACATGAATCAGCCATGGGTGTACATGTGTTCCCCATCCTGAACCCCCCTCCCATGTCCCTCCCCATCCCATCCCTCATTTGTCTCTCTTGAGAAAAGAAAGAAGCATCATTGAGGGCATCAAGGCAACAAGGTTTGCTTTCTCGAAGACAAAGAGAAGCCGCTCTCGGTCCTTAGCTTTAGTGGCAACGATTCTCTTCTCTGGCCCTGACCCGAAACTGCCCTGTGGTTCCCTACCGTCTGCGAGGAACTGGATGGGGCCACTCACCCTGAGAGCCCCGGTCCCTCCCTGCAGGTGTACCAGACACTGGAGGAGCTGCAGGTGGTGGTGGCAGGGCCATGCCTGGAGCCGGAGGCTGCCAGCCGCAGCCCCCCTTCCCCGCAAGAGAACTCCTACGTGTCCACCAGCGGGAGCGCCCTGAGCCGTGCCAGCCCCTGGCAGCCCCTGGCGGCGCCCTTGGGGGCCCAGGCCCAGGCTACAGACTGGCCGCAAAAAGGTGCCAACCAGCCCGTGGAGAGTGACGAGAGCGTGTCTGACCTCTCTGCTGCCCTGCACTCCTGGCATCTGAGCCCCAGCTGCCCTGCGGGCCCAGGGGCCCCCAGCTGGGTGCCAGCACCCTTTGGGCAGGCTGCCCGCACCCAAGGGGGTGCCGCCCGAGAGTCGAGCTGGGGGAGCGGCCCGGGTCTCCAGCCCACAGCTGTGGAAGGTACCAGCAAGGGGACCAAAGGCCTCCTTTCCGAGCAAACCCCATCCTCCCCACCCCAGCCTTCTGGGAGGAGAGATCCAGGACCCGCCATGAAGCTCCATCTGTCCTTAGCAAGTTGCGGGCTGCTGTCTTGGGTTGGGCTGCTCGCCTGACCCCAGGAAGGTCCAAAGAAGGACTGTCCCAGGCCATCTCATCTCGCCGGGCCATGCCCCCAGCTGGCTGAGGACAGGACAGGAGTGAGGCAGGCCCAGTCCATGATTGGGCTCCAGGCCTTGCCCACAGACAAAGCACTCAGGACCTCTGTCCTTTGGGAGGGCAGGGAGGGAGCTAGGCTGGGGATGGGGAAGGCTCGCGAGGCCAGCAGTGTCAGCAGGGAGTTCTCAGAGGCTCAGGGGGTCCTCTCTCCACCCCAGGACCCCTCCTGGGCAGCTCCATGTCCTCGCGACCCCCGCAGATCGTGATCAATCCGGCGCGACGGAAGATGCTGCAGAAGCTGGCATTGTACGAGGACGGGGTCCTAGACAGCCTGCAGCTGCTCTCGTCCAGCTCTCTCCCAGGTACCCCCCGAGAACAGTGGCCTTTGAGAAATCATGTGCTCTGGGCACAGCCCAGTCCTGTCCTGTCCTACTTCCCTGTCCTGCCAACACTCCCCCTCCCCATAGTCCGGGATTGCCCATGCCCGTGCTTCCAAAACATATGAAGCCCCTGCTGGGCAGGTTCCATTCAAAGAAGTGCTGCTGAGGAATGGAAACCACTAAGTCCAGAGAGCGCCCCGGGAGCGAGGGGGTAGGGCAGCCCTACTGTCGGCTAACTGACTGGCATTTCCTACCCACTGTGCAGACTCGGGCCAGGACCTTCAGGACAGGCAGGGGCCCGAAGAGAGAGACGAGTTTCGGAGCTGAACCGCCCACCTGGGCCGATCCCCAAACCTGGAAGTCCAAGTTCTCATGGTCGGAAGTTCTCACGGCCCTCAACCCCTTGGCGGCCCATGGGCATTGGGGGTGGGGGGACTCCATCCGCCTGGAGGAGGGTGTGTGGTGGCCCTGGCACTTTTGGGGTGTGGGCACGGGCCGGGCTTGGAGCCCCCCGCTCTGAGTAGGGCAGGGACATCTCCATGACCTGCCCTCGCTCCAGCATCTGTGGAAGCAGAAGGCCACTGGCCCTGGAGGGGCCAAGGAGGAGCCAGGAGTGGGCACTGCCAGTTGGGCAGGACATCTGTAGCTCAGGGCTACAGGGCACAGAGCCATCGAGGTGGGGCCCCTCCCAGCCTTGTAACTGGGAAAAGACACAGGTGTGGCTGGCCCGTGGTTTAATCCACAAGCTGGAAATGGGGGTTCCAAGAGGCCCCGGGGAGTCCCACAGCTCCTCCCGCCAGGCCAGTGTCTGCAGGCTGCCCCGGGGGACCAGGAGCTGGTCCGCTATCCAGGCCACCTCTCAGTGCTGTGGACAGTCACTGAGCCAGGCTAGGCTCTCCAGGCCACAGGCTCCACCCTCGGGCACAGCTTGTGGCAGAGGGGTCATGCCCCCCCACTCCAGGTTTGGCTTGGCACACACCTTTGTGTTACCCAGACAGTGAGAAGCCCCAAGAAGGCAGGAAGTTGGGAGCCAGGCAGAGAGGAAGAAAAAAGACAAGGGGACTCCGAGTTTTCGGAGCAAGCCAGGGTTCGTGTCACTGAGTGTCTCTGAGAGCAGCCCAGGGCTGTAGCAGAGGCTCCAGATGCTTCTGTGTCTGCAGTCATGAGTCACACTACAGGCCCCACGTAAGCGAGGCATTGGTGGAATCCAAGTTCTCCTGGAGTAATAAAAGCTTACCCTTCCATCTCTGGCTGTACTCGTAGACTTTGTGACAAAGCCCTGAGCTTGTCCAGGGCCTTTCTTCTCAGGGTTCTTGACTGTCCAAACCCAGACACCAGTCTCCCACCCCACCCCCAAATCCTCTGCAGGTACTTGCTTCCTCTCCCAGTAAGCCACCATGCTGGTGACAGGTCACACAACACTACTACCCAGCAGTACTTTCACAGGTTGTCACGTTTTCCCTTATGTTACACATTTTTATTGTAAATGGCATCTGTATTTCCTTTTCTAACTGCTTGTTACTCGTGTATGGAAACACAATTGAGTTCTGTCCATTGGCTTTGCCTTCTGTGACCTGGCTTCAATTTACACATTAGCTCTAATAGTTTGGTAAACACCGTGGGATGGTTTACGCACACAACTATCTCATGTGCAAATAAAGACTGTTTCACCTCTTCCTTTCCATTC
Organism: Bubalus kerabau; assembly: GCF_029407905.1. Taxonomy (NCBI): domain Eukaryota; kingdom Metazoa; phylum Chordata; class Mammalia; order Artiodactyla; family Bovidae; genus Bubalus; species Bubalus kerabau. Next base: position 50,085,778 of record NC_073647.1, on the reverse strand, counting down.
TGTATGCTGTTGTTCTTTTTTTCATTTATTTCTTTTTGTATGGCTATACCTTGCAGCTTGTGGGATCTTAGTTCCCTGACCAGGGATTAAACCCAGACCCATGGCAGTGAAAGCGCAGAATCCTAAGCACTGACCCACCAGGGAATTCCCTTTGTTCTTTTTCTTAACCTTGTTACACTAGCTAAGGCTTCTGGTCCGGTATTGAATAGAAGTGGTGAAAGGGGACATCCTTGCCTTGTTCTTAGTATTAGGTGCAGAGTGTTATATTTCAACTTGAAGTATTATGCTACCAATAAAATTGTCATAGGTGTATTTTGTCAATGTGGTAAACCCCATAAGTTGATTTTCTAATATTAAACCAATTTTATATTCCTTAGATAAAAACAGCACTTGGTCATGATGTTACCCTTTTATATATTGCTAAATTCCATTTGCTATTATCGTTTTGAGAATTTTTGCATCTGTTCATGAGGGATACTGATCTGTAGTTGTCTTGTAATATCTTTACCTGGTTTTGCTATCAGATAGGCTTTCATACGGAGAAAGCGATGGCACCCCACTCCAATACTGTTGCCTGGAAAATCCCATGGATGGAAGAGCCTGGTAGGCTGCAGTCCATGGTGTAGAGAAGAGTTGGACACAACTGAGCGACTTCACTTTCACTTTTCACTTTCATGCATTGGAGAAGGAAATGGCAACCCACTCCAGTGTTCTTGCCTGGAGAATCCCAGGGACAGGGGAGCCTGGTGGGCTGCTGTCTATGGGGTCGCACAGAGTCAGACACGACTGAAGCGACTTAGCAGCAGCAGCAGCAGCAGCAAGCTTTCATAAAGTAAGTTGGAAAGTGTTTCCTTCTCCTCTTAGGTTGTTAAAGGGCTTGTATATGCTTAGGTGTTACTCCTGTAAATGTTTGATGGAATCACCAGTGAAGTCCTCTGCATCTGGAGTTTTCATTTTTTCTTTTCTTTTCTTTTTTTTTGAGTTTTCTTTGAGGGAAGGTATTTCATTATAAATCCAATTTCTTTAATTAGATATCAGGCCCTTCAGATTTTGTTCATGTGTCAGTTTTAGCAACTGGTGTCTTTCAAGGAATTTGCCTGTTTCATCTAAGTTGACATAAACTTAATAATGCCCCCTTACCCTTTGATCTGTAGGATATATAGCAATAGCCCCTCTTTCATCCCCAATACTGGTAATTTGTTTGTTTCCTTTTTCTGAATTTATTTTATTTTTGGCTGTGCTGGGTCTTCACTGCTGCACACAGGCTTTCTCTAGTGGTGAGTGGAAGCTACTATTTGTTGGGGTGCACAGGCTTCAGTAGTTGCTCTGCAGCATGAGGGATCTTTCTGGACTGGGGATTGAAGTCACGTCTCCTGCTTTGGCAGGTGGACTCCCAACCACTGGGCCACCAGGGAAGTCCCACGTCTTTCCTTTTTTTTTGATCAGCCTAAATAGAGGCTTATCAATTTTATTGATAATTTCAAAGAAGCAAGTTTGGTTTCACTGATTTTTTCTCTATTGTCCTTTTTCTCTCTTTTATTAAGTTCCACTATCATGTCCTTTCTTATTTGGGGTTTAATTTGCTCATCTTTTTTCCAGCTTCTTAAAGTATAATCCTAAATCAGTGATTTTAAAAGTTTCTTTTTCTAATATAAGCATTTAAAGCTATAAATTCCCTTTGAGAATACTGTTAGCTGCATCCTACTGATTTAGATATGTTATTTTCATTGTCATTCAATTCATAATGTTGTCTGCTTTTCCTTGTGATTATTTTCTTTAACTAATGTCTTACTTAGAGGTGTATTTAGTTTCCAAATATTTGAGGATTTTACAGATACCTGTATGTTATGTGTTTTTTAATTCTGTGGTGGTCAGAGAATTTACTCTGTATAGTTGCATTCCTTTGAAAATAATTGAGACTTGCTTCATGACTTAACATATGGTTTAGCTTGGTGAATGTTCCATGTGTATTTGGAAAGAGTGTATATTCGGCAGTTGGGTGGAGTATTCTGTGTCAGGTCAAGATGGTTGATAGTGTTCGAGTCTCTGGATTGCAGTCTCCAGCTGTAACTCTATCTTTCACCTTTCAATTCTTTTAGATTTTGCTTCATGTATTTTGACATTCTCATTGGGTACATACACGTTTAGGATTGTGTTCTTTATAAATTGGCTCTTTCAATATCATGAAATGCCCCTCTTTATCTCTGGTAATGTTCTTTCTTTTGATGTCTGCTTTGTCTGGTGTGGATATAAGTGGCTACTCCCAACTTCCTTGTGCTTAATTTGTTCGCTGGTATAGCCTTTTTTTCAGTTCTGTGTCTTTGAATTTAAAGTGCACTTATAGATGCATATGGTTCAGTGTTACTTTTTGTTTTGGTTTATCTTTTTTAACCAGTTTCATAATCTCTATCTTTTTAATTGATCTGTTTAGTCCATTTACATGTGATGGTGAGGTTTCCATCTATCAACTGCTTTTTATTTTCTGTCTATTTGTCACATCTGTCCTTTGTTCCTCTTTTCCTCTGTCCCTAATATCTTTTGATTAATCACATGTTTCTTGTATTCTATTATTTCTCTCCTGTTGGCTTGTTAGCTCTAATAACTGAGACCACTGGTTCTACTCGGAAGCTGCATCATATCCTGGAAAGTACCTCTAGGCAGAAATGCCAGGCTGCTCGTAGCGGTCACGACATTTGTTTTCCTTCTGATCACAGTCTGATACTGCCAGTTGTCCAATATCTAAAAATAGTTGTTTCAGATATTTTGTCTAGTTTTCTAGTTGTTCATGATGAGAGGGCTATTCTGGCCAGAATCACAACATTCCCCTCTTTTCTGAGGAATTCTTCAGTCCTAAGATGACCCCATCTTTCTCCTGTGGGATCCATTTGTTCCTCACTCCTGGATCTACTTTCATCAAATATGTTCTAGTAGCTTCCATTCTTTCTTTTTTTTCCAGTCTCATGTGATTTGATTTTAATTTTTCTTGAAATGCAGTAGGTTAACAATGTTGTTTAAGGTATACAACAGTGTTTCACTTATACACTATAAATATATCTATCCTTTTCACTTATACACTATAGATGTATGTGTTCTTTTTTAGATTCTTTTCCGTTATAGGTCAGTCACCACAAGGTATCGAGTAGAATTCCCCATGCTTTACAGTAGGTTGGTTAGTAGCTTGAACCATTCCTTTGACCCAGCACCTCTCTCCAAATCATAACCCCAATTTTCTATTTCTCTTTATGGACAAAGGTCTCAAAATAATTGTCTCTTTTCTTACTTTTTTCCCATTTCCTTTTCAAACCCTTCCAATCTGGCTTCGACCTGACCATTCCACCAAAGTGATGTCCAAGACACCACTGACCATGTTACTGAATCTCGTGACCCCCTTCTGACTTCATCCTCTTGGCCCCTGGGTGCCACCTCTGCAATGTTGCCTGCTGTATCCTCTATGCCACCCCTTCACTACCTCCACTCACTCCTTTTCACCCAGATGCCTACCAGACATGTCCTCTTTGATGTCTTGCAGGTGCCATAAACCTAAATGACAAAATAGAACATTGGATTCCCAGCTCACTGATGTTGTTTGGCCATAGACAGCCAGGTGACAGCCACCACTGAGATCTAAGTCAGCACCAGTTATCTATTGTCCCAAATAACCACCTCAAAACGGGCTGAAACGATGACATTTATTTTGAGAACCCGCAACGTGGGCAGGCCTCTGATGGGTACAGCTCAGTGTCAGCTGGAGTAGCCAGAAGGCTGGTTGCTGGGACCACTCAGGCTCCTGCACGTGTCTGGTGGTTGACACTGGGGATTTGCCGAGTACCCTGCCGGGGCCGGGACACCTACCTGCGCATACTGCTGCTTCGTGGCCACATGGTTTCTTCCCAGCATGGGGGCTTGCTTCTAAGAGTGAGCCCCTTGAGATGGCCTGCTGGAGGCCATATCACTAGTTTCAGTCTGCTTTCCACTGTATCCTCAAGAGGGAAGCGATTACAGTCCAGCTTTTGGTGCAAGGAGTGTCAGGATTCATGGACGTGTTGAAAACCAGCACAAGGGCATTTCCTTACACAAAGAGGACCACTTTGCTGGCTTAAAACACAGAAGGGTCTGCTGTGTTCCTGAACTTCCCAGAAATGGAACCACGTAGATGGGCCCTGTTGTGGCTAGCTTCTTTCACTCAGCACGTTGTTCAGAGATGCAGCTGAGCAGTAGCAGCAGACAGGCCTTCATGCCTGCATGCTCTTCCATTGCACACGCAGACCACATTTGACCCCTTCTCCCCTTCACGGATGTCTGGGTTGTTTTCAGTCAGGGGCTGGTATAAATAAAGGTGCCGTGAACATTTCTGTGCGTGTCTTGGTGATGGATGCCTGCATTTCTCTTGGATGTTCTATGCACTAGGGTTTCAGCCTAGAGGCAGAACCACTATTGGTTACAGATAAGGTTCGGCCTGCCGGGGTGTGTGAGGCTGTAGCTTCTGCCTCTCTTGGACCTCAGCTCAGCAGGCCTGGCTTCTGAAAAGGAGAGACAGCCATTCGTGGGAAAGCAAACCCCAGTGAAGCCTGTGTTGGTCTCACCATATCCCCGTGGTGCAAGTGGCCCACAGACAAGCCAGTGCACAAGGTCACATGTGCAGCAACCTGCAGCCACGCTTCCCACAGTTCTCAACTCCAAACCACAAAGGCACTCCACCCTCCACCAGCCTTCCTACCCCCTCCTCATCTGCCAGATTGCACCCAAATTTCTCATGAGGCCAACCTTGACCTGGGATCACATGTGGAGGGGAATTCTGGGAAATTCAGAAATTTCAGTTCAGCTTGGGTGACATAGTACCAGAGCAACCCAGGCACGTATACACATGGGATGCATGTGGTCAGCTGTAGCGGGTCCTGCCAGATGTTTTCCAGTGTGGCTGCACCAGTTTACCCCCTCTCCCCAAGCAGTTCGTGAGCATTCCAGTTGCTCCACATCCTCACGGAGACTTGGTGTTCTCTGCGTGTTTTCACTGTAGTCATTCCAACAGGACTATGAAGGGCTATCTCACTGTGGTTTTGGTTTGCATTTCCCTGATGACTCATGGTCAGTGTCCATCTGCTTGTTGGCCATCTGCAGGTCCGCTCCTGGGAAAGGCACACCGCCTGATGAGGCCCTTGTTGATATGCAGGGCTTCTGTGTCCATTCAGAGGATTTGTCTTGGATGACAAGTGTCCCATAGCATCTTCTGCCACTCTGGGCTTTATCTTTTCACGCTCTGAATGACATTTTTTGATGAACAGTTCTTAATTTTAATGAAGCCCAACATAGTGATCGTTTCTGTTTGGGTTAAGAGATCTTTTCTGTTAAGATCTTTTCTGTTGGTCTGTGCTCTGCTTAAGAGATTTTGGCTTCCTCCAGGGTCATAAAGATATTCTCCTTTGACTTCTAGACACTTCATTGTTTTACATTTCATATTTAGGTCCATGCAATACCTCAAGTTGATTTTTGTTTCTGGTGACAGGTTGACATCAAGCTGTCCTTTTTGCCCCACGTGGATATCCTGTCTCTTCCACGTATGTTCAGTTGCTCAGTCGCGTCTGACTCTTTGTTACCCCATGGACTGTCACCTACCAGGCTCCTATGTCCATGGTATTTCCTTCTCCAGGGGATCTTCCTGACCCAGGAATCAGACCCATGTCTCCTGTATTGCCTACTTGGCAGGCAGATTCTTTACCGTGAGCTACTGGGGAAGCCTCCACCAGTAAGTAAAAAGACCATCCTTCCCCAGTGGGTCACAGTGGGAACTTTGTCATCAACCTTCTGGCCAGCTCTGTTCTCTGTTCCATTACACCAGGCTTTCTGCCTTCTCTCTACCAGCACTGTATCAGCTTCATTACTGCTGCCTTAGAGCAAGTCTCTATTTCTGTGAGCATTGAGCCTTCAGGTTTGTTCTAGATCATCTGGTTTTTCTTCCAGATCGATCTTCCAGTTTTTCTAGGCTCTTTGCATTTCCACATAAATCGTAGAACAATTGGAGCTCTCCTCCACTGCTGCTGGGAATGTCAAATGGGTCAGCCACTTTGGAAAACGGTTTGGCAGTGTCTTAAAATGTCATCATCCACTTATATGACGATACACTTTTCCCCAGCTAGCATCTGAGAGAAGCAAATGCATCCATCCACACCAAGACTTGTACGTGAGTGTTCACAGCTGCTCTAATCACAACAACCAGACAGTGGAAACAATCCAAACAGCCATCAGGTGACTGCGTGAACTGTGTGTTCATACAACAGAGGAAAACTTAGCAATAAAAAGGAATGAACTATTGGACTCAGAAGTAACTACACTGAATGAAAGGAGCCAGACCAAAAAAAGCACACAATTCTAGGAAATGCAAACTTATCTCTCCTGACTAAAAGCTGGTGGGTGGCTGGTCTAGGAATGGGTGGGGATGGAGGTGCGAGAGACGGGAGTCACCAAGAGGGAGGGGAAACTTTTGGAGGTGACAGTTTCATAGATAGAACTTTCAGAGGTCTAGGCTTTCAATTATGTGCAGTTGAATTTATGTCAATTTTATCTTAAGATAGCTGTGTTTTTTTTTTTTTTCCAAAATACAATGTGACTCTTGTAAGTAACATACTGTTGGGTTTTTTTTCCATTTAATCCAGCCTGGCAATCATTGTTTATCCACTGACATTTTAATGTAGTTGCCCATATGGTTGTGTGTGTGTTTATTGTGGTTAATATATATGACATAATATTTATCATGTGAACCATTTGTATCCGATTCAGTGGCCCTGGATACATTCACAGTGTTGTGTAGCCATCACCACCATTGAAACCCCCCAATTTTCTCATCATTACCAATATAAACCCTGTGCCCACTAACCAGTGACACCCCATTCTCCCTCCTGAGATGCCCATATTGTCCCATCTGCTCTGTGTTCCTTCCTTTTTCCTTTCTCACTTTCTCACTTTCTTTCAATGTCACTAGTGTCATCCCTCTTGGGTTACCCTGCAGATCAGGTCTGCAGCCTGCACGTACCCCTCCCCCAGCACTCCTGGCTTCATAGTGTCTGCATGGTTTCACTTATGCTGCATCAACCGCATAGATTCCCTTGCTAATGCTCTGTATGCCTTCCTGCTGCTCTGGTCTTCCACCCTGGATCCCTCCATCCCTCCCTTGCTTTATTTCTCAAATGACTTCATCTCTTGGCTGAAAATAGGGTCAAGAAAATAATGAGAGGATAACATCACCACCAGAGCCATTAATGAGTATGAACCATCCTCTGCTGTTTTCTGCTCTTGACTCCTGCAAACATCACCAAATCCCCTCTATGGGACCCATGACCTAGATGTCAGTGTTTTTTGAATAACACTTTAAATAGCAAATATTCTCTGGATGGACCTCTGTACGCAGAGGAAATGTGGGGCTCCTTGGCGCATTTATCAAGAGGGCTGGGGTGACTATGCTGGGGTCTGTGACACCCTTTCTTGGCTATAACTCACATACCATAGCGTTCACTTGTTCCAAGCTGCAAAAGGAAATGGCATGCCCATCAGCAGTCACTGCCTGTGTTTCCCTGTCCCCCTTCCAGCCCAAGGCTACACTTAGTCACTCGGTCATGTCCGACTGCGGTCCCGTGGACTGTAGCCCGCCAGGTTCCTCTGTCCATGGGAGTTTCCCAGCAAGAATACTGGAGTGGGTTGCCATGTCCTCCTCCAGGGAATCTTCCCAACCCAGGGATCAAACCAGAGTCTCCTGCATTGCCAGGCAGATTCTTTACCACTAGCGCCACCTGGGAAGCCCCAGCCTAAGGCAATTATTAACTTATTTGCTTTCTCTATGATTTTAGCTATTCTGGACATTGCACATAAATGTGATCTGTTGTGTCTGACTTCTTTCCCTGAGTAGCATGACTTTCAGGTTCAGCCACATTGCAGCCTGTGTCAGACCTCCATTCCTATTGATGGCTGAATAATATGCCATCATACGGAGAGAACACACTTTGTTAATCCATTCTTCCATAGATGGAAATGTGGGTTGTTTCCACTTTGAGGTGCCTATGAATAGTGCCACTATGAACATTTGTGTATGTTTTCCTGTGGTTGTGTTTCATTTCTCTGGGAGTGGAATTGCTAGGTGGTATGGTAACTTACATAGAACATTTTGAAGTTCTGTCTATTTCCACAAGGGCTGCACCATTTTACAGCCCTGCCAGCAACGTGTGAGGGCCCCAAGTTACTGTCTGTCCTTTTGACAAGCACCATTCTAGTAGGTGTGAAGGGCCAACTTATTGTAGTTTGCAGGTTTCTACTTCCTTAATGGTTAATGGTGTCGAACACCTTTTCATGTGCAGGGGCATTTCCCTTCAGCCTGAAGAACTACCTGCAGTATTTCTTACAGGATAGGTAGGCTGGCATTGAGTTTCCCCAACCTTTGCCTGAAATGTATTTATTTTGCTTTCATCTTTAAAGGTTATTTTTCTGGGTATAGAACTCCAGGTTGGCAACTTTTCCCTTTTGGCACTGTTTCAGGTATCATCCTATCACCTTTCATTATTTCTGTTGAAGAGCCCACTGCTGCTGCTGCTGCTGCTGTTAAGTCACTTCAGTCGTGTCCGACTCTGTGCGACCCCATAGACGGCAGCCCACCAGGCTCCCCCGTCCCTGGGATTCTCCAGGCAAGAACACTGGAGTGGGTTGCCATTTCCTTCTCCAATGCATGAAAGTGAAAAGTGAAAGCGAAGTCGCTGAGTCTTGTCCGACTCTTAGCGACCCCATGGACTGCAGCCTACCAAGGCTCCCCCGTCCCTGGGATTCTCCAGGCAAGAACACTGGAGTGGGCTGCCATTTCCTTCTCCAGAAAAGCCCACTACCAGTCTTATTATAATGCTTCTGCAGGCAATGTTTCATTTCATTCTAGCTGCTTCGAATAGTTTTTCTCTGTCTTGCGTTTTCAACAGTTTGACTGTGTGAGGCGCCTGGTGCCTAGCTGTGATTTTCTTTGTATCTATGTTGCTCAATGTTTGTAACCTCCTTGAACCTAGGATCTGATGTCTTTTTATCACTTCTGAAAAGTTCCTGGTGACTATCTCTTCAAATATTGCTTTTGTCCTCTTTCCTCTGTAGCCGCTTGAGTAGGCCTTGTTCTCCGGTGACTACAAATTGTTCTTGAAAAATGTACATTTTGACCAACTTCTCAAGGTGTTTCCAGGGAGAGTTAGTTCTGATATACTCTTATCAATTGTGACCAGAATGAAAAGTCACCACAAGTTATTCTTGGCACCCCCCATTCCCTCACTCATACTCCCAACACAGCTAGCCAACACATCTTATCTTCTTCCACACTGTATATCTCTCCCCTCTGCCTCCTTTCCTGCCACTTGGGTCTCTTCATAAAACTCAGACATTAAACTATAACATTGGTCAAGACAGATCTGTGCCCCAGCAAGCCAGAACCAAATCCAAGCAAAGCTATGTCCCTTTGCTTTTCTCTCTGTTGAACGGATGAACCACACTAAGCTCTCCAGCTAATGCTGGGTGGTGTTTTCGGCTTGCTTGTGCTGTAGGAGCCACCAGTTGCAAAAGGAAGCTTGCTTTACGCCATCAGCAGGAGGCTCTGGGTGCTGGGCCACAAGTAGAAGCTGCAGATTCAGTAGAGCCAAAGGGATGGCTGGCAGAGGGCAGGGGCCCCATGGTCTCCTAGGGACAGAAGAGACATCACTCTGCTAGTGACAATTTAGAAGAGAGGGTCGACGCATCCTAAAACCTTCATTTTTTTATCCTCTCACCAGATTGCAGATGTGACATCAGAAATCCTCCCTCACTGTTATTTTTCTAAAAGAGAATGAAAGTCAGCAGGCACAAACAGTGAATGGAGACCTCCCTCCTGGGCTAGGTTTTCTGCTGAGTCACTGCCTTAATGGCTCCCCAAGATAACTGGCTCCCCCTCTCTTAGCCTGTTTCTAAGGCAACCAGTGAGCAGGCTGGGAGCAAAGCCAACCTGGGATCAGTAGTCCCATTCCTGGCCACCATGTGGTCAGTTTTTTTCCTAGCCAGAACATTTTTAGAGTCTTTTTTTTTTTTTTTTTTTTTCAAAAAAACAAACCTTGCCTTTTAAAAATACCTGCTTCCCATGGAGAACCCCAAACAGCCTAGGAGTATAGTATATGAAGGAAGACAAAGCCCTTCTGAATTTCCCTTCCTGCATCATCTCCTCCCCAAGAGCAGAGAGCAACCATGCCAGCCTCCACGGTCCACCGGCCGCTGCTCAAAACGGTGCTGCCCCAGCCCACCCCAAGTCCAGCTGGATGCCCAAAGGCTGCTCCTCTGTGGAACTGCGGAGCAGACACTGTCTGGATACGCTGTCAAGTGATGTATGTGGTCCTCTGTTGGGGAGTCACTTAGGTTGTTTCCAGTTCTTCTCTTTGTGCTTTTGCCACTACAAACAATCCTGCTTCCTTGCACATGTATTTTTACACACTGAGGCAATGGTAGTTTCTAGGTGAGACCCTCAGGAGCTGGATCACTAGCTCATTTTCATAGACGTAGCCCATGTGGCCTCCAAGACACCAGGTATTGGCCAAAGTTTCACCTTTGCCAATTCACTGGCGAAAAAGCATAGCTTGCTTTTTATGTGCATTTCTTTCAGTTTGAGTGGTGTTGGATGTTCTTCATGGGCCCTTTTGAGTTTCTTTCCATGTGAGTGACCTAGTTGCATCTTTTTCTTATCGGGAACAGAGAGTTCTTTCCATATCCAGGATGATCTGTGTTCCAAGTAGTCTATCGTCATTTGGGACATTTTAAAAACAAAGTTTTTAACTTTGTTCCTGGTACTTGCCATGCAAAACTGTACAAATCTTCACCTGTCAGAATGGCTAGCATCAAAAAGACTACAAATAAATAACAAATGTTGGCAAAGACATGGAGCAAAGGGAATCCTCATATGCCATTGGTGAAATGGATAAGTTGGTGCAGCCACTATGGAGAACAGTATGGAGATTCCTTTAAAAAGTAAAAATAGAACTACCACAGGACCCAGCAATTCCATTCTCGGGTATATGTCAAAATAGTCTCAAAAAGTAGAAAAACCAAATCCAATAAGAACCACACATGATATGGAATGATATGCAAAGTTTGTATTCACCAAACTGTTCTTACCTTTCACAGAGGCATTCTCACAGTGGGGTGAGCCCAGGGAGTGTAAGAAGGAATGAGACTTGGGGGACCCTGCCTGGCTGAGGCCTGCTGGGGGCTGGGGCCACATCTCCCCCAACCTGATGCCACCATCTGGCTTTGAACACAATTCTTCCTCTTTGCCTAATTAACTTGGGAACCTAACACAACCTAAGTTGGGGATACATGTGTGTGTGTGTGTGTGGTCCCTTGCTACCTGTGTGCAGCCACTCGGGGTGACCATGGGGGCCCCCTCCCACCTTTTCCCAATTGCAGCTGTTGGCAGCAGACTCCTCAAAGACCACAGGCAAAACCTTTTGATCTGGCAAAGCTGAGTTTACTGGACTCAGTGCAAAGGCGATGAGGAAGGATACCACCTCGACCGAGGAACCTAGAAAAAAGACTCGGAGCCAGGAAAATGCGCAGTGATATCCAGGTGGGAATCTGGGGGCAAGCCAAGGGTATGACATGGTCACTGTGGATTGATTGGTGGACACAGCCTAGGGTTGGGTCTTCACCTAGGGTTGGGTTACAGTCTTACATTCCTGGACCAAGTTTGTCCTGGAGCCAGAAGCTCATGTACTCTGCTCTGTTCCCAGTTTGACAACACAGTGGGAAAGGATGCCCAGTCCCAGAATTGTTTGTCTTGGGGACAGGATGGTCTGTTTGTTCCCAGTGTGATGTAACACGGGACTAGGAAAGGATGCTGGTGTCAGATTTCACAAGTTAGGACCCCTAGGCCCCTGTTGGCGCCCACTCACTCCCCTGTGAGGTCACCAAGATGATTCTTGGTCAGGCCAGGCCAAAATCACTTCAGCCTGCACTAAGAGAGACCACGACCTTGTCAGAGCCTTAGAGACTTCTTGGAAGGGCCAGGTCAGGGGTGAGATGTTTTTAATTAGATTTTTTGAGTCTGCTGTAAGGCTGGACTTTTAATGATGGGATCTGATGGGGATGGAGCCAACCTGACTCAGGATTCGTGGACCCTGCTGAGCCAGGGCTTTGAAGGTAACTGCAAGAACAAAGGGCCTTCTGCAAAGCCGGGGCTGTGATGCTCAGTTGGAGGCCGTCACCCTGATGAGGGCTGGTTAAAGAAGGCCATGTTTGGATAAATGGATTTTGAGGAAGCTCCTGAAATCAGCAATAAAGTTATTTACAACTTTTACGTCCTAGACAAGAATTTCCTGCCATAGCAGAGGCACCGGGAGCTAAGAGGCTGGGTGACTGAGCAGGTCAAAAGCTGCTGCAGTGTGGGGGAAGCCGCCTCCCCCTGGGACTGAAAGTGACGAGATGGTGGGTGTCAGGTGGGCTTTCTCGCTGACTTCTACCCAGAAGTATGTCTTACTGAGGGACCCCCAGCAGCAAGAGCTGTGGGATCAGCAGGGCTGAGAGGTGAGAAAGAAGGCAAACGCAGGGTGGATGGATTCCTGGATGGAGGTGGAGGACAGAGGAGCCTGGCATGCTGCAGCCCATGGGGTCGCAAAGAGCCAGACACGACTTGAACAACAAAGCAACCCAGATTAATCCTCAAAATTATTCCCCAGAGTGAAGGATCCAGACAGTAACTCATCTAGCCTTTTGGCTTGAAATATATATATCATGAGGAGGGCATGGCAACCCACTCCAGTGTTCTTGCCTGGAGGATCCCATGGACTGAGGAGCCTGGCTGGCTATACAGTCTATAGAGTCGCATGGAGTCAGACACGATGGAAGTGACTTAGCACGCATGCATATATATCATATATCAGCTTTTGAAGCTAGCCTCTATCACAGATTTAACTTTCCAACAATGGCTGGAGTGATATCCCCCACACCATTTGCTCTTCCAGAAGATTTCCACTCCCTCATCAGAAGGTAGAGTCCCCTTGGCCCTTGGCGGGCCTTTATGACTGCCTTGACTAGATGGGGTCTGGCAGAAGAAATTAGTAACATCCAAGGCGAAGTCCATCTCTTGAGAGGCTCACCCTCACAGGTCCCACACTGTGAGGGGGGTGACCCAGAGGGGCACGTGTGCAGAGGGACCATCCAGCACCCACTTGCCCACACGGCATCTTGGCAAAGATGCCCAGCCCTCAGTGGGCTGGCCCCAGCTGACACCACATAGAACAGAGATGAGCCCTGCCTATGATCTGGACCCACCAGCCAAATGGACCTTTGGTGTTGCTTTAAGCCACCGTTCTGGGGTGGATAGTGAACTGGAACGCCATCTATTCCAATTCCTGTGTTATTAAGCGAACTGATTTTTTTTTAACAATTACCATTTTGACCACTTTGAACTGTCCAGGTCAGTGGTATTGAAGTTCAGATCATTCACACTCGTGTGCAGCCATCACCACCATCCATCCCCAGAACTCTCTCCACCTCCCCAACTGAAGCTCTGTCCCCTCCCAGTGCCCAGGCCCTGGCACCCAGTATCCTGCTTTCTGCCTCTGTGAGCTGGGCTGCACTAGGGACCCCATACCATAGATCATACACTCTTTGTCCAGTTGTGTCTTGGGTTATTTCACTCAGCATAATGTTTTCAAGGTTTGTCCGTGTTGAAATATGTATCAGAATTTCTTTCCTTTTTAAGGCTGAAGGACACTCCACTGTGTGTCTCTACCACACTTTGTCCACTCATCTGTGAACACTGATGTATAAGTATCTGTCCCAATCCCCACTTTCCATTCTTTTGGGTGGAATTGTTTCAAATACCCTTTTGAGATCTACTGATGTCATGTTTTCCTCCTTGGATGTATTAATATTGCTAATTATAGTAACATCATTTGTAGTTGAATCACCTCTGCACTCTTGGAATGAACTCCACTTGGTTATGGCATTGTGTAGTCATGTAGTCGCTGAGTCGTGTCCAGCTCTTTGCGACCCCATGGACCGTATCCCGCCAGGCTCCTCTGTCTATGGGATTCTCCAGGCAAGAATACTGGAGTGGGTTGCCATTTCCTTCTCCAGGGGATGTTCCGGACCCAGGGATCGAACCCACGTGTCCTGCATTGGCAGGCAGATTCCTTACTGCTGAGCCACCAGGGAAGCCCCAGGTTATGGTATATTCATTTCTTAATCTGCTTTTGGATTGTCTTAGCTAATTTTTAATTTTTGAACTGTGCACCAATATTTTGGTGCAAAGAATCTGAGGTTTTCTTTGTGGTGTGTTTGTTTTTGGCGGGGTGGGTAGGGATTCTTTGTCAAGTCTGGAAACCAGGTCAGACCATCAGTCAGGCCAGAAGTATCCACGGAGCACCCCGCCCGGCCTGGACTCTTGGAACTGAGCCCAGGAGGGAGAACCACGGGGAGTCGGCCTGTGTGCCACTCTCAGGAAGGTTCTTTCAGTTTCATTAGACGCACTTGGAAGCTTGTCTTTACTTTCTGGAATACAGTGGCACGACCCGTTTCTGAAAAGCCAGAAAGGATGCATTTGACAACTCTCCCCTTTTGCTCTCTTTCTTCTGGGGTCAGTGTCGGAGGTGTCCGTAGCCAAGTTGGCAGAGAGGTTGGGCGAGGCCACCGCTCAGAAGCGGAAGACACCCCGCGCCGGCCGGCGGGTCCGGCGGTTGGGGCCAGCGGGCCGGCGCTCCTCCCTGCGGGCCTCTCCCCGCCTCCTCCCTCCCCCTCCCCCTCCCCCTTCCTTGCACAGTCCCGCCCCCGCCTCCTGCTGAGCCTCGTCGGTCGCCGGGGAAACGCCTGAGAAGACTGCAAGGACATGGCTGTGCACACACACACCAAGATGACTAACACTAAAAAGACTGGTCATACCAAGTGTCGGCAAGGGAGTGGAGCCAACCGCGGCGCAACCTTGGCCAGCCACTTTTCTTACCAACTTGAACTTCACCTACCCAGCCCCCCTCAGCCAGCCATTCCCCCTCTAAGTGCAGTGCAGGTCGCTCAGTCGTCTTTGCGACCCCATGGACTATACACTCCATGGAATTCTCCAGGCCAGAATACTGGAGTGGGTAGCCATTCCCTTCTCCAGGGATCAAACCCAGGTTTCCCACATTGCAGGCGGATTCTTTACCAGCTGAACCACAGGGGAAGCCCAAGAATACTGGAGTGGGTAGCCTATCCCCTCTCCAGTTGATCTTCCTGACTCAGGAATTAAACCGGAGTCTCCTGCATTGCAGGATGATTCTTTACAAACTGAGCTACCAGGGAAGCCCATTCCCCTTCTAGGTGTATAGCAAAAAGCAAGGAATGCACAAGTCCATATCCATACAAAGACTTGTACCTGCATGTCCACGGCAGCTATTCTCCTATGATCCCCCAGCTTGAAACAAACTAAATAAATGCCCATTGACAGAGCTGCGGGACCTCCATATCACAGACTGCTGCTCAGTGATAAAAAGGAATGGACATGCCTATTTGGGTATGGATGTCACTGTGAGCTTCCTTTCATACCAACGTCTAGAACTGCAAAAGGAATCTGGAGAGTTTGCTTTGGGGCTGAGTTTGATGGCGCCTCCGCTGTGTGTATGGAAAGTTCCAGTGGTTACACTTAGTATGTTTTGGCTCAGTAAAAATAATGCAGATATGTAAGCACATAAAGTTGTAAATTTTACTTTAAATACCACTTTCACTGTCAGCCACCAGTTTTATTATTTCCTTCTTTCTATTACTGTAGTTCTAAGTCTTTTTCTTTTTGGCTGCACCAGGCATCTTGGGAGATCTTAGTTCCTGGACCAGGCAGCCTCCAGACAGAGTCCTGGTTCCTACTCAAAGAAATATGCATAACAATGTCTTTGAGCCCCCACCCAGGTGGAGGATGGTAACTTCAGACTGAACACAAAATTCCTGGGGCACAGCTCTATTGCCTCACCACCAACCAATCAAAAAGGGTCACAAATCCTGCAACCCTCACCCCAAATGTTGCCTTCTGTTTCCGGGGACCAGAGATGACCATCCTGTTAGGTCTCCTGTTTGGCCCCTGTCTATTTCATCTCTGAGAGGGGCCAACAGTTTCAAACTAAATTGCTGTTATTATAAGAGTGAATGCTGGTTTCAGGCCAAAACTACCTTGAGTTAGATCTGGTAGAGAGAGACTTCTGCTCTGCTAGGCAGGCCTACGCCCATGCACAGCAGGAAGAAGTTACAGAAGAAAGAGACCTCCGCCCCAATTCCCAAGAAGTATCTTGAGTATGAAGTCTCTCAGGGGGGAGTTGTTAGGGGAAGCACACTGATTGAAACTGCCCACGCTGGCCAGGAACCATAGTATCCATTTGCATGAGTTGTTTTATAACAAGAGATCCTGATAAGGAATACGGAACTAATAAGCCACCACCAACCGGAAAAGTTCGGGAAAGGTCGAAAGGAGACACCTGGGTGTCCATCCACTTCCCAGAATCCCTCTCGCTGGCATCCATCTTGGCTGAGTGATGCGTGTGCCACCAGGAAAGACTCTGAATTAGAATGATTGGCCAAAGACCACCCAGAAACTAATCCCATCACCATAAAACCCGAGACTGCGAGCCATGCGGCAGAGCAGTTCTCCTGGGTTCCCTTACCCTACCGCTCTCCACCTGGGTGTCCTCTCCCAATAAAATCTCTTGCTTTGTCAGCACATGTGTCTCCTCGGACAATTCATTTCCGAGTGTTAGACAAGAGCCTAGTTTTGGGCCCTGGAAGGGGGTCCCCCTTCCTGCAACACCTTCAAGGAAAGCCCATAGAAACCTCCCTCTAAGGTGCTAGATGTGTCTATTTCTCCATGGAGTTCTGTCCATTTGTGCTTTATATATTTTGAAACTATTTTAACATATTCCTAAAATGTTGTAGGTTTGTCTGATATTAATATAACTACACCAGCTCCCTCTTGGTTCTTAGGTGCCAAGTAGATCTTGTTTTTCTCCTTCCCTCACATGTGATCTTTCCACAGACATATGTTTTAGGTGAGTGTCTAGTAAACAGCATATGCCTGGAAGTTGTGGTTTGGATGCAGTGTGACAATGTCTATAATCTCTGACAGTCCCACTATCTGAAGTGCTCTCAGAGTTGACATCTGTTGTTTGTTGTGTCGGCCACCACAGAAGCGACCCCCCCCCCTCCGCCCGCACACCCTGTGGGGCTGGCTCAGCTCATTGTGGATGTCACACTCTCAGCTCCCCCACCTGTTTGGGTTGTACACTATGAAGAACAATCTGGAAAGAAAGCCCATCTGAACGGCAAGGACAAAGAGTTGCAAATGATAAACATTTCAGATGGCTGCCGGGCAAGGTCAGGGTGTTCTCCGGAAAAGCTGAGGTGCCCCATGACACAGTATAGCGCTGATTAGAGGGTTTTGAAATTAAGCATGTATGTTCAAACCACAATGAGACCCTGTATCATGCCCACTAGGAGGCTTACAGTCAAAAATTATTGAAAAAAAAAAAAAAGAATCAGTAACAAGTGGTGGTGAGGATGTTGAGAAATCGAAAACCTTGTGCACTGTGGTAGGAATGGTGTGTCCAGTCCTCCAACAATTCAACAGAAA
The DNA here is from genome assembly GCF_029407905.1 of Bubalus kerabau. Classification (NCBI taxonomy): domain Eukaryota; kingdom Metazoa; phylum Chordata; class Mammalia; order Artiodactyla; family Bovidae; genus Bubalus; species Bubalus kerabau. The sequence continues at coordinate 50,068,164 of NC_073647.1, read as the reverse complement.
ATCAGCCCCTGTCCCAGCACAGCCCTGTGAATGAACTAAACACACTGAAACATACTCATTAACAGTGTGAATTGGGGCATTCTCTAGTGGTCCAGGGGTTAAGACTCCACACTTCCAATGCAGTGGGGGGGGGTCTCAGGTTTGATCCCTGGTCACAGAACTAGGATCCCACAAGCCACATAGCCAAAAAAAAAGTTATCAAAAGTAACACAAAAGAACATGAATTACATGTTATGTCATTCAGATCTGAATTTTTCAATGTATTTTCCAAACGAAATTTGGCTCCCAAGCCATGGTAGCAAGGGCTCCAGTTACAAAGACCAACGTAGCAGCCGAGAGCAGGGCAAGTCTTACCTTGGGCACTTCCTACCTCCTCGGACCTGAAGGTCATTTACCTCCTCTAAACTTACTGTCCTTGACAGTAAGGCCTCCATCCTCCCTGGAATGATATGTGTTTCCTCATCTACAATGCCGCTGAGAGACGCAGCCCCGGGGGGGGCGGGAAGGGTGGGCAGGACACCACCCAGTTCTGTGCAGACACTTTCCTGATCTGCTGGGTTTGTTGGTTTTTTTTTAAGATTTATTTATTATTTTTGGCTGCACTGGGTCTTTGTTGCTGCATGGGCTGTCTCTGATTGCGGTGCAGTGGCTTCTCTTGTTGTGGGGCATAAGCTCTAGAGTGTGTGGGCTCCAGAAGTTTTGGCTCACAGGATTAGTTGCTCCGTGGCATGTGGGATCTTCCCTGACCAAGGATGAAACCTGTGTTCCCTGCATTGCCAGGCAGATTCTGACAATTGGACTTGCTGGGAAGCCTGTGACCTACTTTTATGTGACCTTGTCCAGTGCTCATATGAGAGGTGAAACTGAGGCACAGAAGGCGGACAAAATGTATGCAAGGTGTCCCAGCTCCTGAACTGCAGACAGCAATGTGGATTTTGAAACTGTAATTAAGTACTGATAACATCAAATTTGGGCTTCCCTGGTGGCTCAGCGCTAAGGAATCCACCTGCCAATACAGGAGACCCAGGTTTGATCCCTGGGTTTGGAAGGTCCCCTGGAGAAAGGCAATGGCAACCCACTCCAGTATTCTGGCCTGGGAAATCCTATGGACAGAGGAGTCTGGTGAGCTACAGTCCATGGGGTCGCAAAGACTCGGACACGACCTAGCTACTAAACAACAACAAACATCAAATGTAGCATCTTGACCATTTTTAAGTGTCCAGGTTGGCGGCACTAAGTATGTTCATGTGGGTGTGTGTCCATCCCCAGAACTGCCCATCTTCCCCAATGGAAACTCCGATTAGACTCTAACTCCCCCCACCCCCCGCCCACCCCAGCCTCTGCCCCCTCCCCATCCTCCTCTCTCTGTCTAGGGTCTGACGACTCTAGGCACCTCATACAAGTGGAGTCATACTGTGTCTGTCCTTGTGTCTGGCTTCTCTCACTGACCATCACACCTTGGTCCAGTGGTGGTGTAGCGGCTGTCTTTTGAAGGCTGAATCACACTCCGTTATGGGGCTGGACCACATTCTGTTCATCCAAGTATGCATCGGCGGACACTTGGGTTGTTTTAAATGTTTTAGTTATTGTGAATAAGGCTGCTGTGAACACAGGGAGACAAGTATCGCTTCAAGGCCCCACTTTCCCTTCTGGTGGGGAGATCCCCTTCAAGTAGGATTCCGGGATCCTACGGTAATTGTATGTTTGATTTTTCCGGGCAACTTCAATTTTAAGCCAGGAAAGGCAAGCAAGAAAGCAGTGCAGTTCTAGCTGGCTGCCATCCACGTAGCAGACAGCAACCCTTCTCCCAGCACCATGTGCTGGTGATGCTTGGCACACAGAGACTCTGGCAGGCAGTCATTTCAGCAACCACTGTGGCTGGAGCACAGGCGTGCTGCATGTGGGCAGATCCTCTAGCGACGTGCTCACACGTAGGCAGGGAGTCCCAGAGAGCAGCACCAAAGGAGGAACTCCCCGGCTGGGTACCCAGGAGCCCTGGGGGCAAACGTCCACAGATCGGGTCCTGCAGCCGGTAGGAGATGGCTCTGGACCACGTGGTGAATCTAGAGAAGTTTAGAGCATGTGACAGTGGGCAGTGGGCACGGCTGCTCGTCTCCCTCCACCTCCAGGAAAGGTCTCAGAATGTGCCAGGGAGTGGGTTACACCGAACTCCCGAGGGCGGCTGCCTCTGGGGTAGGAGAGTAGGGTCAGGACCCCGATGTGATCTGTGAGGCTGCACGGGATGGCTGAGATAGTGGCAGCGCAAACCCCATGGAAGATGCCCCAAGTGGAAGATGGGCAGGGCCAAGAAAGAAGAGGCACAAGGAAAACCAGAAGTCAGCGGTTCTGAAGTGCAATGGAGGGCAAGGATCCAAGTGAAAAGCAGGAAATGGAAGAAAATACTAGAAATGCATGAAAATGGTTAGAAGGACCCAGGGCCCCATCGTTCAGCCCAGGCGGCGGCGGGCAGCCTCCAGGTCACTTAGAAGAGAGGCTCGAGGGGCACGTGGACCTGCAAACACCAGGAACCTAAGCCCTGCTGATAAGGGGCTAGTTACATGGCTGTCTGGGGGCTCACTTGGGAACTGGAATTGCCTCATTTCTATTTACCCAAAGATTTCCCGTCATGGAGGCCTTCACAGGCGAGAGGGAAATGCTTACCTGTGGGATGCGGCCAATTTTAAGTGCCAAGAGACAAAACCTCCTTTGTCCTCCAGCCTTTGATGAAACGCGTTTCACGAGGTTTGGGCATTTCCTCTCGGCCATGTATTGTGACTGTGAACGGCTCTGGTCAAGTTCAGTTCGGTGAACTTCCTGTGAACAGTGATGACAGCACTGTTGGTTTCTGAATGTACATTTCAACTATTTTAATTTTTATTCTGAATACTTTTAGAATACATGTTTATAAGGCAAAATATCTGAAGTAGCTATCAGAGATGTTAAGATTTGACAAAGGTATCTGATATGTGCACAAGAACCCCAAAAGCTACAAGGAAAAAGACAGACATATAGAAATCCATGACTAGGGAAAACCTGCAACCACCTTCCTTTAAGATGCCCACAAAAGCAAAAGACAAATGAGAATAAGAAAACATGTATCATCCATATGAAAGGTGAATGACTAATGTAATATAAAACAAGCTTCTGCAAACTTTTGGAAGAAAAAGTCCAAACTGAGGAAAGGATATAAACAACTTATGCAAGAACAAATCCTAACTTTCAATAGAAAGCACAAGCACGAGTTGTGCACAAGTGTGCGTGTGTGTGCGTAGAAGGGCACGAGTTAAAGTCACAGCAAGATCTTGCCTTGCCACCATCAGATTGGCACAAAATGAAAAAGCCTGTGACACCTTGCCTGTGGCTGGGGACCCTGGGAGGCCTCTCTGACCGCCGTCAAAAACAGTGTTTTTGTGGGAAATACAAGTGTCAGTGGGAAAGGCAACCCGGGTGTCCTCTGAGTTGCCCCCTGAGGCTGATTCAGAGGAAGGCAAGCTCCAGGGCACAAATGCAGGAGGTCAGGTGAGGGCAGCCCCCGTAGATGTGGCTGCAGCCATGCCCAGCACCGACTGGGAAAGACAGGTGTGGGGGTGGGGGGGTGAGTCCTATGTCGGGGCCACTACAACCCTGACTGAGCTCTCGGGTGGCTCGTCTTCCCTGCTGTGAGCCTGGATACCTGCGTGATCAGAGTGAAACCGTTACCACTACTTTTGGCGGGGGCAGGAAGGGGCCAGGTGGCCACGCCATAGTCACCACCTCCTGGGAGAGGTGGGGCCGCCCCGTGGATGAGGCTTTGGGCCTGGAGGCTGGCCACCTGCCTTTCTGATGCTCAGTGATGAAATCTGCAGCCCAGTCGAACATCTAAGAGTTTCAGTTTCTGTGAAACGAGGGGGTTGGCACAGATGCTTTCTGAGATCCCACCCAGCTAGGGAACCTCTAAATTGTTAGGCCAAATGCAGGGAGCGGGCCCATCTGCCAACCACTGGCTTCTCTGTTGTCCTCCGGCATCTCAGACAGGGCTGGGGCTGGGCTGGGACCAGCCCAAAAGGCAGGACTCACCAGGGCTGGAGGGGATACAGGAAGCTGCGTGGCTGACGCTGGCCACCCTTTGAGAAACGCTGATCAAATACACGGGCTAGAGAAGGAAGGTTCCAGACCTCTGGCTTTGGTTGGATTGGCTCATGCGGGGTCATCTGATTTGGCAAATGAAGTCAGGACACCCTGTTAAACCTGAATCTGAGATAAGCAATGAACATTTTCATTGCTTATAAGCACGTGTTGTGCGGCACTGGAGACACAGTGGTCCTAAAATACCATTTGTCATCCTGTATTTCACTGGACCATGTTAGGTAGGAGGCCTGCCAGGAGGCAGTGGCTTTGGGCTTCTGGGGGTTTCGGCCCCCCTGAAGTGTCCCTTCCACATGGGTCTCTCCTTTGGGTGGAGTCCGCCCTGCCTAGGGTCTCCCTGCGGTTCCCCACCCACTCCCCCCACCTGCACACAGTGGTGTGTGTAGTTCTCCTGCTCTCACTGTGCCACCTGTTTCCTGTGGGGACCCAGCTTGACACGGGAGTGGAACAACACCCAGAAGGTTCTCAGGGTTATTTATTAAATGGGAATTGGTTAAAAAAAAAAAGAATAAAAATAAAAAAACAACTAAATACGTTTGTGGCTCAAAGGTATGGAATGAATGAGGCTATGCAAAGCCCCGTTCTCAGGGGACTCACACTGTCAAGGAAGGAAACGGCAACTCTGAGAGAGATAGCAGAGCAGAGGGGAGTCAGAGCGCCCTCCCCCACCCCAATCAGACCCTGGTCCTCCCCCGGCCCTCCACCCTCCCACCTCCATCTCTAACCAAGCCATCGGAGAAATCACATGTTCCCCTCTGGCCTCTTCAAGATGTCCTGGCCATTGTGCTCTTGTAGGACATACAGAGCCTTTGAGATAATCGTTGTGGAACAAAGTTGCTTCCTGAGGCAAATGCTGCCCAGCAGGCCCCGCCTCGGGCCCCATTCCTGGGGAGAGGGGCAGAGGTGACGGTTCTCGGCTGGATCCTTCAGGTAATGACTTGGTTGAGACCCACCACCCACTGGGGATGTGCCAGCTGGGACAGAACATCCAGCACCAGGTATCTGGTTTCAAAAGCACCTCGGTAGTCATGGCAATGGTCCACCGGCCAACCCTTGAGGCTCTAGGGACACTCAGGGGACACTGAACAGATGTATGTGGGCTGCCCATCCCAAGGAGCCATTTGGCAGGGACAGGGCATCCTCTCCTCTCCACCCTCACTGGTGTCTTTAAAGACCAGATGCCTTTCAGGTGACAGGGGAATGAAACTGGTGTCTAAGGAACATGTTAACAAGCAGGAGAGACTACAGAGAGAGTTGGTCTCCACAGGGCAAGCCCAAAGCAGAGTCCTCAGCATCTGTCAGGGTCGCCCACCCCTGGATGGGCCTGCTGGTTCAGACATCATCTGCACGAAAAGCGTGCTTCAGGGTTAAAAGAGGCCAACTCCAGGGCCCGTGAACCTGAGATGCCATCAGGGGAATCATGGTTCCTAAAGGCCCCGGGTTTATCCATGGGTGACAGACACTTGACACTTCAGTAACCCTAGCTGCTAAGGACATCTAAGTCATCCCCTGGCTCTGAGGGAAGAGCCACCAAACAACACTCTGTTGAGAACTCAACTTTTGTGTTTCTTGTGGGTGTTCCTTCATCTAGATGCACCCTGCCTTGTTCCACAGAGGATCTGAAGAGGTGTGGCTTCCATGTGACCTGATGTCAGCCTGGCAGTCTCAGATGTCACGGTGAACTAGTGCTCTGGCCTTTGGATTTCCCCATCAGTCTGCTAGGTGTGTGTTTAATATGACTCCGTCTCCCTGAAGCCAGCTACCTCTGGGGACACTCACTGGTAACCCCAGTGCCTTGCCCGGCACACTGGTCAGAAGCTTGCCCTTCCCCCCAGTCGCCCGCCCATGCTTGGAGCCAACATCCCAAAGCAGACAACCATTCTCCAGCCAACTGTGAGTGTGATGGATTTCTTGGGGTCACTTCCCCCAACATTTTATTTTGAAAAGTTTCAAACCACAGAAAAATTACAAGACTAGTACAATGACCCCCACATCCCCGGCCCCTAGATATTTGCTCTAAGCCTTTGCAAGTAAGTTGCAGAAAGTATAACATTTCACAAAATTGAAAGCTCATATTCATAATACTGAAGCCTATAACTTCAAAGGCAGGGACAGTCTTCCGTATCATCACACCAAGGACACTGAGCACTGATGACTCTGGGGAGAGGCCTGGCGGTCATAAGCCCCTTCTTCTCACACTTGAATGCATCTTCTCTGCAGGCGGGCACCTTCGGCAGGTGTGTAAGCTTGTCAGGAACAGGAAGGCAAAGTGGAACTGAAGCACGTCACAGACTTTGGACCAGAAGTGGCCCGTGAGCTGCTGGAAGAGATGCCACTGCGCAAGCTCATGGTCACATAGCTTGAGGACCACAAAGCCCAGGCAGGAGAGCACGCCCAGAGCCAAGTACGTTCCCGAGGAAGCATTGCCGTGGCGCCCCTGGATGCGCAGGGCCTGGCCCACGGCAGCTGCAATGTGCAGGCCCAGTGCCAACTCAAACCCATGCGGGTGCAGCAGGGCCAGGCTGTAACTGCACAGGGAGAGGCCCTCGACAGCCAGGAAGAGCCAGGGCTTCCAGCCCCTGTCCAGGCAGAGGCACCAGGCCACCGGCCATGCGAAGATGGGTAAGGTGAGCCACTGGTCCAGCACAGCAGTGGGCCGTGTCTGCATCCCGATGCGCAGCCACTGAACCGGGCCATAGACCAGGGCCATGCCTGCAAAGACGTCTTTCAGGTAGCGAGCCCTCCACCTCTCTGCAGGGCCTCCTGGGGCACGTGCCTGGCTCCGCAGCCAGTACACCCCCAGGAACACGTAGGCCATGTTAACGAGAGAGTTGAAGGGCATGGCCAGGAAGGCAGGGAGGCTGGTGACCGGGGCTTCCGCATAGTACTCATAGCCCACTTGGACAGAGACATGTTCGAAAATACCAGTGTGGACAGTGGCCACGCAAAGGCAGCTGGCCAGGGCCACGTGGAAGAGGGCCTGCCCCCACTCAGGCTTCATCTGGAACCTTAGGTGTGGCCCCAGGATGGGGAGCTTCACATAGCAGCAGCCTCGGCTATTATTTCAGAATTCGGATAAACGGTTTTTTTTTTTTTTTCTTTTTTGCAAAACACTCCTCAGCCTCCCAGCTGAGCCAGCAGGAAGAAGTCCCCGTGATTTCCGACACAGATGCTGCGACCTTGCCCCAGTGGAGGTAGCGGCTCCGAGGAAGGCAGCGGTTCTGCTGATTGGTTGGCACCAGTGGAGGCCCGTTCTGCCTTCTTCCTTTGTGGTTACAAAAAGAGTGTGGGTAGAAAGAAAACCATCCAAAAAAGCGCCTCCATCTTCCCGATTCTCAGCCTCAGGCTCTACCAAAGTTTTTATCATGACCCTCTCTCCTGACACCTATGCTGTTCTTCTTTCATCCGCGTATTATAAAAAATCCTGCTCCTCGTCTCCGTTCCCCTAGAGCCACTGCATTTAGAGACTTAAATCTTTCCTAGGTCTGTTGTTAAAACTCAGGATATGCTTTCTCACCTCCGTGGTACTACAAATGTGGAGTTTTCCAAGCCAGCCCCAAAGCCCTTTGAACTAAATTCCCAGTTAAATTCGAGACATTAGCTGTGGTCCAGATTCTGGAATCTAAGGCAAGGGAATGGTGGGGCAGGTTGGGTGGGGGGCAGAGAGGAAGGAAGGGCTCGGCTGCTTTGTGGGTGTGAGGCCAGGTGGCAGAGGGAGCCGTCCCCCCAGGCCTGCCAACCTGGGTCACCCCCTCCTCCGCCCTCCCCTGAAGTGCCACACCTTCCAAAATCACCTTCTGTCCTCGGCTCCCAGGAAAACCTTCCATTTCCTGAAGTCACGGAAGCAGACAGATAATTAAAAACAATGTGGACTTTTCATGGATTGTCAACTGTTCCAGGGCCAGCTGTGGTGTGAGTGGGCCTCGTTGCCAAGAAATGTATTAATATTAACAAGAGAAGAGGTTTGGTGCCCTGAAGATGACTCAAAGCCAAGCTGGCAGGCAAGCACACAGGCGTGGGGATGAGAAGAACTGTCTGTGGTCAAACCCCAGCTCCCCCACCTACTAACCGTGTGATTTTGGGCCTTAACCCTTCTGGGCCTCAGTTTGCATACCTGTAGAATGGGGATGTACATCCTAGCAGAGTTGTTGTGTGACCTACATGAGTTCTTAGGTATGCAGACCACTGTTTATTTTTGAGGCCCCTTGTCCCCTCCTGCAGTTTAGGCCCTGAAAGGGCAGGGCCCGGTCTGATCCTGACCCCTCCCTCCCATGCTTAGCAAAGATCTGCTAATTTTGGTTCAAGCACAAAGTTAGCACCTCTCCTCTGTCATCATCCTGTTTGCCATTTCATTGCTCTAACTGGATCCAGGAAGTGGTCAGCTGGGCCTCATGGTGACCCTCTCACTCCCCTCCCTCCTCCGGGGAGCCTGTTGTTAAGGGGAGCAGCATTTCCACGAAGGAACTGAAGCCCTTGTCCTGACCCTCATCTCAGCCCGTGCCAGTGTCGTGCACCTCCCCATTGCAGCCTCTGGTGAAGGAAGAGTCTTTAAGTTGGGGGGCTGTCCCTCCCCCAGGGTTTCCACTTCCAGTCTCGCCACCACTCACGTGGTCTGCACACAGCAGCCCCCAGCAGCCCCCTCGAGGACTGCCCCTGTTTAACACCCTTCAGTGGCTGGTTCTCTGCTCACATGTGATCACGCCCCAGCCTTTTGGCCAGACACCAAAGTGCCATGCTCATGCAGTCCTGTGAGTTCCCAGGCATAGTCTGTCTTCCTGCCCTCCTCTGCCTGGCCTGCTGAAGCCCTCAACTCAGCTATCACTTCCTCTCCAGCACCAGCACTTCCCCACTCAGCTCCCGAGTCTGACGGGGACACCAGCTGAGGCCTCACCTGGTGTCTCCAGGTCCTTCCCTGACCCCACCCAGGGTCTGGCTCCCTGGTGTGAAGAGCCAGGCTTCTGGGGCCCCAGGCCGCCAGTGCTAGCCTGACCCTCCTGTCTACCAGCCAAGCATGGAGAAGAGCTGTGGACAGGCAGTCCGACACTGTCTGCTTGCTAGAGGAGGAGGTCCAGGAAGGGCGTAGAAAGGGACTCCTCTCCGGCCGCTGGGCAGAGGTTGCTCGAGCCCTTGCGCAAGCTGAAAGCGACATGTTAGCAAACTAACTTCCCAAGTCACTAGAAAGGCCAGGGCAGGTCCCTTATGGCCTAAGTCCTAAGCTGCTGTGACCCCTGTGACGTGACTCTTAAAGTTCTTCCCAGTTTCCCCTGCTTGGCACATGAAGGTCTGAGGGCTCACCAGCATCACCCTTTCCCCTGCTCTGGTTCTGGGCTCACTGCGGGGGGAAGTCCTGCAAAACCCGACAATCCCCAGGCTGAGGGGTTAAGATGTGTTCCTTAAACTCTTCTGCTTTCTCAGTCTGTATGCATTTAAGCAAGAGCCACTGTCGCCTATCACAGTGGTGGCTCCTTTAACCTGTATCCCTTATAACAACTGCTTGTTGTGCCCGTGACCACCCTGACAACCACTGTTCCCTTTCTGCAGGTAAGGGGATGCCAGTCTGAAGGCTGTACCATAGGACACCAGCAGGAGAGCTCAATCTGAGCCACCTGGATGCCCAAGGAGCTACCATAGCAATTCTTGAACTCTGAGAACAGAATCCCTGCATGTGGACAAGGCTGCTGGGAACCCGCAGCTCAGCTTCCTTATTTGAGATGGGAAGGACTTGGCCAGAGAGGTGACATGAATGGTCAAGGTCACTTAGGGCAATTGGTGGCACAGAAACACAGGTGAGGGTTCTTGTCCCTTGACTGTGTCACAGGACTCTTTGGCCTCTCCTCAAACAAATGCTTCCAAATCCATAAACTAAAACAGAGAATTAAAACACAAACTTAATATGTTTAAAGATAGTTATTAAAATATTTTTGATAATGTATGATATAGTAATAAATGTGCTTCTCTACTAACATGTTAAATTACAGGATCTATGGGCAGGTTGAATAACTACAGTAATTTCAAATGAGTTATTCTGTAGTAACTTGCAGTTTAGCTAACTTTCAGGATATCTAAAAGAAAAGCTATATAATCTCAAATGATGTCATTTCCCTTGGTGACACAATCACCAGGTTAACCCTCCGTGCTTTGTTACCTACACTTTAGTTGCAGGAAAGGCCAAATTTTGGCTAGAGGCTGATGAATGTAAAGATCAAATAAAAATGAGAGAAACTGGAAAAACCATCTGTTGTCATTCCAAGATCCCGGAGAGCAGCGCATTGCAGCCTGCACCGTCTGGGAGTGAGCTTGGAGCAGCGACCAGACGGGCTCCTGCAAGATTTGGAACATCAAAATGATGTACCCACCTCTCAAGATTGTGGTGAGAACTTACAGTATTGGCGCGAAAAGGCCAGCGATCACCATCCGGGTATTTTGCCTGTCTTGCTTTGCTGGGGGAAATTCAAATCTTGAAAAAGGGCGGACCCTAAAGGCGGTAGTGCGCCTGCGCGAGGGGCGGGGCCCAGGTCTCTGGGAAGAAGGCGGGGCGGGGTGACGCGAGGTGACGCGGGGCGACACGGACCTCTCCCGCGCCCGCCCGCTGGCCTGAAACACCGCCAGCCTGGCCGCCCGCCCGGCGGGCAAAGGGGCAGGGGCCGGCCCGGCCCGCGGCAGCCCAGCTAGTTTCCTTGGGGTGCCGAAGGGGTCTCGGCGGCGTCCTCACCTGGGGGCGGGGCGTTAGGCCTGGGAGCCTGGGAGGGCTCCACCCCCGGCGTCGCGCGCCAGGCCGCGTTATCGCTCACGCTCGCCCCGCCCCCGGCTCCCCCGTGGCGGGCTTCGGGCTGCTTCCCCGGAGCCAGCTACGTGTGCGGAGAGGGAAAATGTCCGCTCCCCGATCCGAAGCCTGATTTTAGTGTCTCCCGTCAGCCACTCTCTGCAACCTGTGCCCTGTCCCCACTGCTAGTTAAAACGATTCCTCTGGCGAGTGTCCCTTCAGCGACCTGGGGGGCAGTTCCAAAGGGGGCGGGGCCAACCGCGTCTGAGGCATCCTCATCCGGGCATTCCCCAGATGCCGCAGCCGCCATCTTTGTTTTGTGCTGAAAGTCGCTATTGACGCCCGCGGACGGCCGGGCGAGGGGAAGTGGCAAGATGGCGGCTCCCAGGACGGAGGCGTGGAGGCGCGCTTCGGCAGCAACAGAGCTGGGCACGCCTGTGCCTGACGCGAGCGCAGCCTGACCTCAGGCCGAGCGTGCAGCGGCCCCGGTCCCTTGCCGCGAAGCAGCGCGGAGTTCCTTTAACGGGCCTCGGCCGGGAGGAGAAGCCTGCGAGGGCGGGGTGGGGGGGGGGGTGAGAAACAGTGACGTCGCCCGACTCCGCCCCCTCGCCCGACCACCGCTGCCGCCATGTTTAGTTGTTACTTCTTCACACAAGATGGCGGCTCCCAGGGAGGAGGCATGAGCGCCCTGCCGTTACCGCTCCTCCTGCCGTACAGTTGCCACTTCGGGGCCTAACTCTGCCTTTTTGAAGCGGCTCCTGTGGAAAGGAGTCATAAAGAGGAAAGCGAGGATCGGACGCTGCCTTGCGTTTGGTTTGCAGTGGAAGAACTGACCCGGGAGGAAGAGAATAGGGGGGAAGGGGGAGCTAGTCTCAAGATGGCGGCTCCCAGGGCGGCAGGCGCAGCCTGAGCAGTAGAGGCGGACTAAGGGTAGACGCTCGAGACCTCACGAGCCATACGGGCAAGTCTCTGAGCAGCCCTCAAGAACTCAAGCTAGTTTCACTGGCCTCTGGCGCGCCTCTATTCCTTACGAGTGTCGAGGCTGTTAAGGGAGCGGCCTCTACACTAAGCGCTGGGCGGGGAAGCGGGACGGTCTCAAGATGGCGGCTCCCACAATTGTGGTCTGAGCGCCGGCGGGGCTGAGACAACCGCTGCGCTTGTGGCTCCTTTCCACCCGCCCCGGAAGCCGGCCAGTGCAGGGGACTCGGGGGGTGTGGGAACCGGGCCGGGGCTCCGCCATTTCCGGCAGGGGAGGGCTACGACTGAGGAAGGGAGGAGAGAGAGGCGGCTCAAGATGGCGGCTCCCAGGGCCTCCCGCTCGAGCTTGTAAGTGGGAGCTCCCAGGCAAGTAGTCAGGGCGGCGGGACTCGACGGCCTCCAGCTTCTCGGGTCCAGGCGCTTGACAGTTTCAAGAGGCTCTTGACAAGACGCGGTAAGCGAGGAGAAGGGGAAGAGGAGAAGGGAAGGAGAAAATAGTTAAGATGGCGGCCTCCATGGAGCCGTCCACCGCTGTGTGAGGAACAGTTTCTCAGTGAGAGCCACCTTAGACGAAAAGGGGTGTGTGTGAGTGGAATTGGGGGGCTCTCTTCCCACTTGGCGACTCGTCTCCACCGCGCCCTTTCCCGGAACTATGGCTTCGGCCGTGTCACCCGCCAACTCGCCAGCGGTGCTCTTGCAGCCCCGCTGGAAGCGAGTGGTGGGCTGGTCGGGTCCAGTGCCCCGGCCCCGCCACGGCCACCGCGCCGTGGCCATCAAGGAGCTCATCGTGGTGTTTGGCGGCGGCAACGAGGGGATAGTGGACGAGCTGCACGTGTACAACACGGGTGAGTGCAAAGCCCGCTGGGTCCTCGGATCTTTACCTCCCTTCATCTCCTCCCTCCTCCTTCCTTCCTCCCGTTCTCTCCCTCCTTCCTCTCCTCCCTTCCCCGGCTGCCCTCTTCCGCCCTCCTCCCATTCCCTCCTCCAGCCGCACGGGACTCCCTTCCGAGACCCTTTGCTCTGCATGGCTTGTCTGTTCTGCCCTGCTCTTGTCCCCATCCTGACACCCCTGCTTCTCCTGCCTTCGAAGGGGGTGCCTTTCAGTATTGGAGAGGAACCCTCTAGGCCGGCTGGTGAAGGAGCGGGGGCGGCGCCCGCGGTGGTGACTTCAGATAAGACACCGTTACCCCCGCCAACTAGGCGGGCAGATGCGTCCCTTTGGCGCAGAGTCCCCCCCCCCCCCCCCCCCATGCCTGCTAGGCTCTTCCTCATCTCTGGTGCGCTTTGGGGAGCAGTGACAACTTTTAGATGACGGATGAGGTGGCCGTCTCGAGAAAAGGGGCAGAGTTGACCGGCGTCAATCCTGACCCAGGGCCGGGGTGGGCAGGCGGGCGGTGTGCCACGCTGGGGAACTGTCGTCCTGGGGCCCCACAAATCCGACTACGCTGCCGTTCCCCACTTGCAGTGTCGAATCCTGCAGTGTTTCCCTTTCCGTGGCCCGTGGTCTGGATCTGGGGCCTTTGGCTGGAAGAGAGAGGGATTAGTTGCGGTCATCCCACAGTGGACGGAGGAGGTTACCCTGCCCATTGCCAGGCTGCCCCTAAACCCGAGGCTGGGTTCATTGGGAGGGGTGAGGTGCAGTCGCCTTGGGCTTGTTGTCTGGTACCCCTGTTCACTCTCTAGAGCTTCGCGGCATCCTCCTGCGGCTCCCTCCCCCATGGTGGCCAGTTGGTACACCTGGTGCCTTCGTGGGCCCCAGCTGCCTGTTGAATGGAGGCTGGCCTGGGGAGAGGGACTGAGCGTTCTCACTGGGGGCAATGGGCCTGGGCACGTTCTGTTCCAGAGCCTGAGAGGCGGAGGTGGGGCTGCTGCAAACCCCCTCCCGGCTCATAGTGTGCTTTTAGGAAGCTCTCCTCCGCAGTTCCAGGTCGCTTTGGGATCAGCCACGGCCAGGGGCTGGCTTCTAACCCTTTCCCCCCACGCCAGCTCATCTGCCAAACGCCTTTGGCTCCTGAGCTGTCCTGTCCCAGGGTTCTGGCGGGCCTGGGTCCTTGGGTCTGGGCACCCCGAGTTCCCCACCCCACCCCACCCCCGCTGCCGCCGCCCCCAGCTCCAAGTTTGCTCCGAGCTAGGCTGTTGGTCCGTGCGCTGAGGGTTGGAGCTGAGCTTTATCTCAGTTGAGTGCTCCCGGCCCGCGCCTCCCCCGAGGCACAGAGTTCAATATGCTCGCATCTTAAAAGTGGTTGACCCTACAAAGTTGACTTTCCGAGGCTGGTGGGTTGCCGGTGACCCTTCACATTCTGGGTCGGAGCACCTGTTGCCTCTGGGGAGGCTGGGCTGGCTGCTGGAGCTCGGTGCCAGATTGGACAGCTGCAGCAGCAGCGATTAGCCCAGTAAGGGAAGGCTGAGGGGCAGGGCTGTTTTTAGAGAAGCCAGGGCGCTCATCAGAGCCTCCTCAACCCCTTGGACCACCTTTCTTCTTGTAAGGCCTGGAGCAGGTTTCTTGGCAGGGAATGCCAATTTTAGAAAGTAGGCCAGGGGCCTAATTACCATCAGCTCCAAAAGCCACTGCTTCCTGGGGCCTCTGTGTCGACATGCGTGTATTAAACTGAGTTGACCATTTCGGCATTCACTTGTTCCCCTTCTGGAAGGGTACGTTGTGTAGTAGTGGGAGCCAGCCTTCCAAAGGGCCTCAGCCCTGGATTCCTCCAGGGTACCAGTTTGGAAAGTGCCCCAAGAACTCCCTCGGCGACTTCTCGCCGCTAGTGGACGTGGCTCCCCGGTCCTCACCGCATGTTAGTGTTTCCTGTTTGACGGAGCCTCGAGCTTCTGCTGTTCTCAGAGAGCCGGGCTTGGTGTGGCCTCTCTCCCACCAGCCGGGGCACAGATGCCCAGCATCCTTCTTAGGGCATCTTTAGTGCCGCCTTGACAGCTGGCCGCCTGCTTACCTTGTGTCTTAAATGAGGTCAGAGCATATTCTCTAGCTTCTCCTTCTGTAAGAGGAATGCTTAGAAACTCATTGTTCAGAGAGAGTTCCCCGTTGCTAAGACAAAAGACCCTAGGGGGCACGTGCCTGCTTTGCCATCTCAGGCAGCTCAGAGATCGGGGGTGACGGGGCTGGGAGTGGCAGGTGTGCACTGAACTGGAAGGGGGTGCATGAGGAAGTGTGTGTCCTTCCTCCCCCGTGGCCGTGGAACACTTCCCCAGCTTTTGGGAGACCCATCCTCGACCTCAGGGAAGTTTCTGGCAACACCAAAGTGGATCACCCAGGGGCCCTGGCCCTGACACGGTGGGGTGCGCCCTGGTGTGCAGAGGCTGTGGCTGCTGGGCGAAGCAGCGGTCGAGGCAGGTTTGCCTCAGTGGTTCTCCAGCGTCCCCAGCTGATGACGCTGGAAGGAGCCTTGGAAAATGGCTAGTGAAACTTCCTTCTTTTCATACACACATACCCTGGGGTCTCAGGTGGGACGTGCTGGGTCCAGGATCACTCTGTTGGCTGTCTCAGCCTTCGGTTTGGTTATCAGGCGCAGGCCCCCCGCTTTGGGGACACCTCCCGGGCGTGCTCTCCCTGGAGCTAATTGGTTACTAAGTTGAGCTTATCTCCAACCTGTTCACCCTCTGTTCCGGGCCTTTCGCGTTCTCACAGGCACTTCCTGCCCGGCCCCGCCGGTTTCACTTGTTGGGAAGTCCTGTTCAGCCTTCAAGGCCCTGGGTCCCGCATCACCTC